>NC_031999.1:58840839-59025294 GCF_001879085.1 Nicotiana attenuata | reverse complement strand
ATATATATATATAACTGTACAGGTTTATGTGGTAGTCCTGTCTAGCCTCGTCACTACTTCGCCGAGGTTAGGCTAGGCATTTACCAGCACATGGGGTCGGTTGTGCTGATACTACACTCTGTGCTCTTTTGCACAGACCCAGGTCCCGGACAGCAGCAATAGCTCGGGAGCCAGCCGTCAGTCCACCGAGACTCCGAGGTAGCCTTGCACGTGTCCGCAGGCCCTGCGTCTCCTCCATCGTATATTTCATTCTGTTATCTCATGTTTTCGAGACGAACAGTGTTATATTTCTTTCAAACGATTGTATTTAGTACTCTTAGTAGTCCGTGGATGATGTAACACCAGATCTTGGGTAGAGGCACATGTTGAATTCCGCATTATTGTGCAGCTTATTTAATTTAAGTCTTCCGCTTTAATTTCATATTCCGCTGTCATTTAAATATTTAACGCTTCTTGTTATGATAGATAAAAGGATTTAGAATGAAATAGGTAGGAGTTTATGATTTTTGGCTTGCCTAACTTCTACGAGTAGGCGCCATCACGACCCCCGAGGGTGGAGAAATCCGGGTCGTGATAGCTTGATATTGCGCTTGGTCCGTAAGGGGCCCCTCCAGGAGTCTGCACACCCCCAGTGAGCGCGGTATCCATTGTGATGTGAGATATAGCCCGAGGGGCTGGTATGGTTCTATGTGATTGCCCGAGGGGCTGGTACTGTTCTGAGATATTGCCCGAGGGGTGGATTTGTTGACATTGTGCCCGAGGGGCGAACCTTATGTGCTTATCTTTCTTATTTGCCTGTCAGTTACCTGTTTGATTGTGTATTTGTGCCCGAGGGGCGAATTTTTGTGCTTATCTGCACTAGTTGTTCTGCATTCATTTGCACAACTGTTGAAAAAAGTCATTTTCAAAGAAGTTTAAACTGAGCTACAATGGTTTAAGGGATTTTACAGCTTCATTGCTTTCTTACTGGTTTTTGAACTGCTTCTATACAGCATGTTGATGCTCTTTTTTCGTGATTTCTTACCATTCAGACTTTAGTTATGATTATTACTCACTGAGTTGGCGGTACTCATTTTACTCCCTGCACCTTGTGTGCAGATTCAGGTATTTTCTGAGCTTGGTGGCAGTTGTTAGTGGAGTTAGCAAGGTAGTTGCCGACGTCCGCAGCACTGCTTTTCTCTCTCTTCATTCTATTAGATTGTACTGAGTACACTTTAGACCTTGTCAGTTGTATTTAGACTTAGTAAATGCTCATGACTAGTGACACCCCGGTTTGGGCTGCGTTTGGGTTGTACTTCCGCATTGTTATGATATTATCCGCTGTTTAGCATTATTAAATCATGTTTTAGCCTGTTGTATTGCTGTTTAGCTGTTTAACTTCGAATTGGAAATGTGTCGGCTGGCCTTTGTCTTCACGAGAGGCGCCATCACGACCGGGTCTGGGTTTAGGGTCGTGACATACTGATACTACACTTCTGCACATTATGTGCAGATGTTCGGTTGCTATTGTTGTTGTGCTCGATGGTTGCGGGACTTGAAGATGTACAGGCATCCCTGTTGTAGCTGCCTCCTACGTTTGGGGTAGCCATAGCTTATAAAACTCTGTTTATGTACTTTTCAAACATACTATGTATTTCTTTCATTTTCGATTTGTAAACTCTATTCTTAAAAGCTCATGATTTATACTACCAGTCCTTGGGATGTATATAGAATTCAGTAAAGTTATTTTTGTTTAATCGACTTAATAAGATTATTGAAACTGGATAGCTTTAATTGGCTTACCCTGCGGAATAGGTTAGGTGCCATCACGACTGATGGATTTTGGGTCGTGCAGATTAGACGTGATTGATTAAATATCACGCATGCTAAAATTAATTTTCCCAATGTTGGGACCAAAAGCGGTTCTCACATTTGTAAAACGTACGTGAAGTGTGACTGACATTAAGAAGAACACTCTACTCGGAAACACGGACACAAAAACCAATTAAAGGACATCTTATAGCCTTTTGGCCAAGTTTCTAAAATTAACTTATTTTTTAAAAAATACTTTTTGTCAGAAATAGTTTATATTTGATTAATTAATTAAAAAAAATACTTTTAAGCCGAAATTAGTATTTGACCAAGCGTTTAAAAAGTGTTTTCAGATTTTCGACCGATTTCGGTCGGTATTTCTAGACGGTTTTAGGCAGTTTTCTAGTAGTAGTATTTTATATTTTATATGATAGTCTTTCCTTTTTATTCTATTAAAATAATCACCTTTTTATATCATAAAAAAGTTCTACAGCATGTTTCAAAACACAATATTGAAAGTACTTTTACTATGCAATAATATTTTTTATGTTTTCTAAACTTCGTGCTTCGTCAAAATGGTATATAAAATGAAACGGAGAGTAGTAATTTTCGAAATTACCTATCTGATTTTTAAGAATCCGTTTCTACAATGTGTGAGCTCCGTTTGGGCATTCGGCAAAGTCAAGTACATTAGCCAGCCAACATGAAGGATTTAAAAGAGAAAGAAGAATTAATCTAAATAGTTGTTCTTCCAATCGTTTAAATAAAAATAATCGACATACATATGTACGTACGTACATACATACATATATATATATATATATATGTATATATATATATATATATATATATATATATATATTTGTGTATATATACATTTTGTATGTTATATATAAAAATTATATACACTTTTTTCGGTACCAAATATAAATAGTTTCTGGCGTGGGCTAAAAGTGAAAAAAACCCAAGGATCTTTACACAAATAGCCAGCTAGATTTACCGTATATTTTTTCTAGCCGAATTACGAAAATTATATACTGATTATATACCGTCCCAAATCCTTAAGGATGTTGAAATTGAATAGAAGAAATCATAAACTTGTTGATGTTGAAATTGAATAGAAGAAATTATAAAATTGTTTAGGAGAAGGAAGATAGAGATTAAAGTACTTACTATCGCAACAGAGTCTCGTGCTGCTATAGCTATAACATCTGCACAAGAAACAATTCCAGGACATAATTTCTCTACTTGAGACTTCATAGTATCAATCAAATCAAAACCTCTCAATGAATTCGAATTTGGTTTTGCTGTCTTCTCTCCAGTGAAATCCGAAGTATCATCCAGTAGTATCGATCCATCACATCCCTGTCAAAAATAGATATTCCTACTTTTTAATTCTTAACCCTTTTTTACTTGGTAAATCTTCATTCATAAATAATTAAGATGATATTTTCAGTGTCATATGAATATTAGCCATGATAGTCTGTATAAAAAGAAAATATCGTTGCAACAGGCCAGCTCACTCGTATAGTCTTATTAATTCTCTGCTTCTACATAATTCTTATTATTTTTGGTTAAACAAGACGAATGTGCTGTGATAAGTATCAAATGACCCCAATATTTCAAAATAAATAAATAACATATGAAATGATAATCCTACTTGGGCAAGATAGAAACAAATTCATACTTCGTACATCCAGTGCATTAGTCTCATATGTTACTACTAGTTTTAGCTCACGTGTAAAAAATCCCTACTGTAACTTCTACAAATGCATGTGACAGCCCTTGGTAATTCCTTCTTTTCCTATAATTTAATTATAGAATATAATGTGGAAAAATGCAATTCACACATAAATTGGGCCGAATTTAACGAAATTTTCTTATATTCTGAAATAGTTCGTTAATTCAGGTCTGCACATACTAGTTTAAATATAATAAATTGAATATTGAAACAATCTATGTAACAGATAATCTGCGCATGCACAAGAAATATACAAAAGCAAACCAAAAGCCAAAATATTAGAGAGAAACATGCATTAACAAAGCAATCGTGGAAATGAAGACGGAGCAAAGAGGCCCCCATTCGACGCTCTTTCGCCACAGCATTTGTCACTGTGTTTTTAATTGTATAAATAGCTTTTGGACAAGATTTCTCATAGTAGTCCGAAGACAATTGTGCCGAAGAGAGTCTAATTAGTGAAAACACTAACAAAGACAAGTAGAAACTACTATCGAGTCGCGAATAAAAGGCCATCTTAGGAAGAATATTGAAGTATAAACAAGACTTTAGAATGAGATTGATGATTAGCAAATTAATTTGCTGCATTTTATAGATGCTAATTTTTGGCTGAGTGTTTGACATATCCACTTATGCAGTAGGTCGAAGTTCACTCTAGATTGTTGATGATCATCTTTTCGTTTTTTAAAATAATTGTTGGGGTAAAAAAAGTGAAGATTCTCTAGAAGGACAAGGTAGCATATTCTTTCTTACTATGTAAAAGATTGAATTACAAAACAGAACCTATTTTAGGATCTCAAATATTATAGAACCAACAACGTCTATAGGAAGATCAAAAGGTTATAGTTTTAGAGCTTTCGGATTCAAGTCTTGTACTTTGGCGCTTTTTTTTTACTAGGACTTACTTAACGTGAATCTGAATTTGTCGGACGAGTAAAATTTGAATATAAGATTCCTAGAAAAAAGAAAGGTTGTAACTCCACCATTCACCATATTGGTGTAAAGTTTTATTTCAATCAAAGGCTCACTCCTCTTTTACTTATTACCTTTGACTATTCATCAAAAGTAACTTTTAAAAGATAAAAGACATAAAAAAATAAAGTCTAAAGCTATATAGTTGGGGTGTTCGTGTTTCACATTTGACATGAGCCAAGAAGTAGATAGATTGATGGGTTGGGTTAATTTCCACTCAGATAAAGAACTATTATGGATAAAAAAATTAGGTGACTAGTGTGAACAAGTATTTGTTGAAGAATCTGATAATTAGTCAGACGTTTTTCTATATGCATTGAGGCATACAAGTCAAATTAACGATCCACCATATAAATAAAATATATCTAGTGTAGATATAATATATCTTTATTTGTGTGTCTTTGGAAGGACTCCTAACTTGAGAAACTTCTTCCTAATCGAGTGATATGAAAGTGGCTCGACTATAAGGCCAGTAAAGAAATTGCTCGGGCCTCAATTTTTTTGCGGTTCCGTTTTTTTCCTTAAAGATATATTGTATATTTATTATTAAAAAAATATGTGTACATTTAAATTTAAAAAGAATTTTTGGAGCAAAAGTACAATAACTTTAGTGTGAGGATTGTTGTACTAATTAGAGAATGGAATAATTTTGATGAATTATTTCATTACATGTGTAGGATAACTATTTTTTTATCATTTATATCCTAACAACTAATATGGGCCCACATTATTATTTATATATTTACCTTTTTCATTCTCTCTTTTACTATTCTTATTCTCAACATTGAAAAGAGTCTCAAACGGCAACTTACCGCGACTTACAAATTGTCTTCTTCAAAGCATTACGACAAGCAATCATTATATTGAATGCAATGAAGCACTTTTCGATATCATTGTATCAATTTATCTTGCTCTATAGTTTCTTACCCTTTAATTTCTGCTACTATTTATTGTTTCTTGTACTTCAATTATCTTATTTATCTGTGATAGCTACTATTCCTTTTTAGGCTGCTTTATCATGATTTATTTGCTTTCGTTATTTTACTTTTCATACTGCATTGAAGTGATTGTCCTTTTTTAACTTTTGTTTTGCCATGCTTTTTCTTGAGCCGAGGGTCTTTCTGAAACCATCTCTCTACCTCCCAAAGTAGAGGTAAGGTTTGCGTACAAACTACCTGCTCCCGAGACCCCGCTTTGTGGGTTTTCAATGGGTATGTTGTTGTTGTTAGTATACTGTATTTGTAATATAATTCTGAAAATATAAATGAATATAAACAGAAATGAACATAAACAGAAATGACAGAAAACCAATTCGAGCTCACTGAATTCACAATGTTTCCTTAAGGAATTTAATCCCCTTCTAGTACCCAAGGTTATGGATTATTTCCTCCCAGGATAGAACGAATTACACACTGGTCTAGTGGTACTTCAAACTCAGTGTTTCAGCGAACACAAAGTTCGGTACCAAATCACACTTACTTTTGCTTTGTTTGATGCTAAAAGTATGCAGAAGAAGGAGAGAAAACTCAGAAAATCGTAGTGAAATTCTGAGCAGAATAGTATTGTATTTATAGCCAAAGTTGGGCTGAAATCTGAAGAGGTGCAACTCTTCAGAATGGCTGTTTATGCAAAACGGCCATAGCATAAATGCCATTACATAAATGGCCATTTACTCAACAATAAAGAGGGAAAATAAAGAGGAAAAATTGAAGAGGGTAGTTACTTTTCTGTTACCAAAACAGAAAAACAGATTAGATTTAACGGAAAAGGACCTAAACTACCCCTATCGTTTACTAAATGGTTTATAGATGTCCCCCGTCCACCTATTCGTCCAAAAAAGCACAGGACGTTAATTATATTAACAAAATTACCCCTGCAACTAATTGCAAAACCTGTGGGTCTGCTATTTAATGAGGTGGCATATTTTTATTGGGCCACGTGGCATATTATAAACCATTTAATATATTCGGATATAATACATACCCGCCCCGCTATTTGACTCGCCCAAATCAATTAAGTCTTCATCTTTTTCATTCTGACCTTCACAGCTCCAAACCCTTCCAACTTCTCCATCGGCAAACAACCAGAAATCAACCATGGGAAAGGTTTACTGATCACTAGCTCGTGCGGGAAAGTGAGAGGGAAAACCCTGAAGTAGCAAACTAAGACAAGAAGAAGAAGCCCCATGGGTGTGCTCAGAAGCGGATGAAGTACAACTGCCGCATCATCACTGTAGTTGAGATTTCATTATGTTTTTTAAATTTTAGTTACAGCTTTGATAGGAAAGACTAGTTTACAACTGGTATTTGTAGATGGACCAGTGAGATGTTCTGCAAGAAATCAATTGAATTTTAGCCAGGATATCTTTTATTGTTCCTTACCAAAATTGTTTCATATGCTCAATATTCACTTGCAAAATTTGTGGGTGAATGTATTGTGTTGTGGCGAAAGAAACTAATGAATTAAGAATCCCTTTCTTGATTGAAATATTGCTTGTGTGCTAGCCTTCTGCAAATGTCCCAAAATAAAAATTAAACAGAAAAAGCAAATAATGGTGCCACAATTACTAGTACAAAAGGCAAATTTCTGCTAGATCTATTTGAATAAATTGAAGAACAGAAGACAAAAAAAGTACCTCTGTGCTAAAGAAATGGATGAGAGGAGATGAAGGAGAAGAGTATAAATTAATTCGGGGAAGAAATTAATTTGGGCGGGTCAAATATACTATATTCGGATATGCTAATTGAAGCAAAAAGCCACGTGGCCGAATAAAACAGTATCAACGCATCAAAAGTGGGGCTCACCTGCTTTGCCGTTAAACTTAGGGATAATTTTATTAATAAAAATAATGTGGTGTGCATTTTTGGACTGATAGGTGGATATAGTGTGGTTTTTGGACTGATAGATGGACGGAGGGTAAATGTAAACCATTTACCAAACAATAGGGATAGTGTTGACCCTTTTTCGTAGATTTAATATTAATATTCTGTTATTAAAACAAATATTTAATAACATTTCTGTTAATATTTTACTATTAACAAATAAATTTGGTCCAAAAAGTTAATCAATCAATCGATCATTTGACTAAATCCGAATCCAAATCCGAAGCCGAAGCCGAGCCGAGCGAGCGACGACGAGGACGGCGCGAGACTTGCCTTCTTCTCAACTCTTTAAGAGCTAGAAGAAGAGAAATTGCTTATATACCCATAAAAAACCTCTTCCTCTTCCAATATGGGACAATGTCCATTTGCCAAGGGAGGAAACTTAAAATTTCACTCAAAATTTCATTTCCCTCCATTTCCCATTCACCCTCCTTTAAATATTTATATATTACTTAAATACATAAAAAAACCAACAATCCCCCACATGAATGGGGAATGGCTATATCACGGAAGTATGCATGAAAAACTGTGTGATTCGCAAGCAAGGATTAATTGCATCTGGATAAGTAGGTTTCCCTTTGAACTTTCCGTAGTGAACTTATTCGGATATACTCGATCAATCAGTAGATTTGATATCTTTGAACCGTCGAACTTTGGTGTATACCTTGACAACCACATGTCACACAACCAACCCTTAACCGTCTTTGGTTCTCATTGTTGTGTTCGTTTCAGCCATGAACACCGCCTGGTTTCATAAGTGCGTAGAGAACTGGCCTTACGAAGTTCTCCTTGAAGCGGCTAACACTTCAGACTTACATAGGTGATTCCTAAATGTGTCATCCCGTAGATACACTATTTGATATACCCCGTATCAAATTTAGAAATCATTAAAAAGCCTTAATGCTTTATCCTTGGTACTGAACATTGTCTCATCACAAGAATGGACCAAAAGTTTAGTTGACAATGTTGAACCGCCATTAATGACTTTGTTTGATCTCCTTGAACCTAGATCTTGGGATCTCCAGTCTTCTAGGTAGAGTTACAGCCACTATGACTTGTTCTCGGCCACAGTCACATTCCCCTTGATGACTTCTCAACTACCTCTCTAGTTAGGCCTTTTGTAAGTGGATCCGACACATTATCACTTGACTTTACATAGTCAATCGTGATAATTCCTCTAGAGAGTAATTGTCTAACGGTTTTATGTCTTCGTCGTATATGACGAGATTTACCGTTATACATAACGCTCCCAGCCCTTCACCGCTTGACTATCGCAATGTATGTATATTGGTGCCAACAGTTTGGGCCAAAATGGAATATCTTCCAAGAAATTCCGGAGCCATTCAGCTTCTTCACCGGCTTTATCCAAGGCTATGAATTCAGCCTCCATTGTAAAGCGGGCAATACAAGTTTGTTTGGACGACTTCCAAGATACCGCTGCTCGACCAATAGTGAATACATATCCACTTGTGGACTTGGAATCAGTTGATCCGGTGATCCAATTTGCATCACAGTATCCCCCAATGACCGCAGGATATTTACTGTAGTGCAAAGCAAAGTCTTGGGTATGTACTAAATACCCCAAAACTCATTTCATGGCCATCCAATGAGATTGACCTGGATTGCTCGTATATCGACTTAATTTACTTATAGCACAAGCTATATCTGGTCGTGTACAATTCATGATGTACATTAAGCAACCCAACACACGAGCATAATCCAATTGTGATATGCTTTGGCCTTTGTTCTTTGCTAATGCAAGATTCACGTCAATTGGAGTCTTTGCAACTTTAAAACCCAAGTGCTTGAATTTTTCAAGTACTGTCTTAATATAATGAGATTGTGACAATGCCAGACCTTGAGAAGTCTTATGGATCTTAATTCCCAGAATTAAATTAGCAACTCCCAAGTCTTTCATATCAAACTTGTTAGTTAGCATACGCTTAGTAGCATTTATGTTGGCAATGTCATTACTCTTTATGAGCATATCATCCACATATAAGCAAACAATGACTATGTGATTTGGAACATTTTTAATGTACACACATTTATCACATTCATTTATCTTAAATCCATTTGACAACATTGTTTGGTCAAATTTAGCATGCCATTGTTTGGGTGCTTGTTTTAATCCGTAAAGGGACTTAACAAGTCTACAGACCTTCTTTTCTTTACCTGGAACCACAAACCCTTCAGGTTGTTCCATGTAAATTTCTTCCTCCAACTCTCCATTTAAGAAGGCCGTCTTAACATCCATTTGATGAATTTCAAGACCATAAACTGCAGCTAACGCTACTAACGTTCGTATGGATGTAATTCTTGTAACTGGAGAGTATGTATCAAAATAGTCAAGACCTTCTCGTTGTCTATACCCTTTGACCACAAGTCTTGCCTTATACTTGTCAATAGTGCCATCATCTTTCATTTTCCTCTTAAAGATCCATTTAGAACCCAACGGTTTATTTCCAGGAGGAAGATCAACCAATTCCCATGTATGGTTGTTCAGTATGGATTCTATTTCACTATTGACCGCCTCTTTCCATAACAATGATTCCGAAGAAGACATAGCTTCTTTAAATGTTTGAGGCTCATTTTCCAATAAGAAAGTCACAAAATCTGGTCCAAATGAAGTAGACGTTCTTTGACGTTTACTACGTCTTGGATCCTCCTGGTTAAGTGTACTTTCTTTTGTTTCTTCCCGAGGTCGTTTAGATCCTTCACCAATCGACTCACATTCCTTTTTATACGGATATATATTTTCAAAGAACTCAGCATTATCTGATTCTATAACCGTATTATTATGAATGTCGGGATTTTCTGATTTATGAACCAGAAATCGATATGCTTTACTATTAGTCGCATATCCTATGAAAACACAATCAACGGTTTTCGGTCCTATTTTTACCCTTTTGGGTTTAGGAACTTGCACTTTTGCCAAACACCCCCACACTTTAAAATAATTCAAGTTGGGCTTCCTTCCTTTCCATTTTTCATATGGAATGGATTGTGTTTTGCTATGGGGTACTCGATTTAGTATTCGGCTAGCCGTAAGAATGGCTTCCCCCCACAAGTTCTGTGGCAAACCAGAACTTATCAATAATGCGTTCATCATCTCCTTTAATGAACGATTCTTTCTTTCTGCAATCCCATTGGATTGGGGCGTGTAAGGGGCCGTTGTTTGATGAATAATTCCATATTCTAAACATATTTGTTCAAAAGGAGATTCATATTCACCACCCCTATCACTTCTTATCATTTTGATTTTCTTATTAAGTTGCGTTTCAACTTCATTTTTGTATTGCTTGAATGCGTCTATTGCTTCATCTTTACTATTAAGTAAGTAAACATAGCAATATCGAGTACTATCGTCAATAAAAGTTATGAAATACTTTTTTCCACCGCGAGATGGTATTGACTTCATGTCACAAATATTTGTGTGAATTAAGTCTAAAGGATTTGAAGTCCTTTCAACCGACTTATAAGGATGTTTAACATACTTAGATTCCACACATACTTGACATTTTGATTTGTCACATTCAAACTTGGGAAATACTTCCAAATTAATCATTTTCCGTAAGGTTTTATAATTGACATGACCCAAACGTATATGCCATAATTCATTTGACTCAAGTAAGTAAGACGGAGCTGAAATTTTATTATTATTTTCAACAACCATTACATTTAGCTTGAAAAGGCCCTCAGTGAGGTAACCTTTTCCTACAAACATTTCATTCTTACTTATTACAACCTTATCGGAAACAAAAACACATTTAAAACCATTCTTAACAAGAAGTCCAGTAGAGACTAAATTCTTCCTAATCTCGGGAACATGAAGGACGTTGTTCAAAGTCACCACTTTGCCGGAAGTCATTTTGAGAAATATCTTCCCACATCCTTCAATCTTCGCCTTTGAAGCATTTCCCATAGAAATCGTCTCATCGGGTCCAACAGGAGCATAAGAAGCAAAAGCTTCTCTAACAGCACAAACATGGCGAGTGGCTCCAGAATCAATCCACCACTCTTTAGGATTGCCCACCAAGTTGCATTCGGAAAGCATGGCACATAAATCATCAACATCATCATGCTTTTCAACCATGTTTGCTTGACCCTTCTTCTTGTCTTTCTTCGGAGCACGACACTCCGTAGATTTGTGTCCAGTTTTTCCACAGTTGTAGCAGTTTCCACTGAACCGCTTCTTGCTTGGGTTGTATTTCGGTCCAGAAGCCTTCTTCCTCTTTTTGTTCTCTTCAACAATATTTGCTCCCATTATTGTTGAGTTTCCACGGCCTCTCTTTTCAGCAGCTTTGTTGTCCTCTTCGATTCTCAACCGAACAATGAGATCTTCAAGGGACATCTCCTTGCGTTTGTGTTTCAAGTAGTTTTTGAAGTCCTTCCACAAAGGAGGCAACTTCTCAATCATTGCTGCTACTTGAAATGCTTCATTGATGACAAGACCTTCAATGAAATTTCTATTAGTAAAAATACTAAGATTATTACTTTCAACATCAATATTAATTTGATTTATACCTTCAGCAAGGAGATCGTGAATAATCACTTGCAATTCCTGGACTTGGATAATAACAGACTTGCTATCTACCATTTTGTAGTCCAAAAACTTTGCAGCAACAAACTTTTTCAACCCGGCATCTTCGGTTTTGTATTTCTTTTCAAGCGCAGTCCACAGTTCCTTTGACGTTTCCACGCCACTGTAGACGTTATACAAAGCATCCTCCAGCCCGCTTAGAATATAATTCTTGCACAAAAAATCTGAATGCTTCCACGCCTCAATCACGAGAAAGCGTTCAGTTTCTGGAGTTTCATCGGACAACACAGGAACATCTTCCTTGATGAACTTCTGGAGACTTAGAGTAGTCAAATAGAAGAACATCTTTTGCTGCTAGCGCTTGAAATCAATCCCAGAAAATTTTCCAGGTTTCTCCGTCGGTGCCAATGCTGCCCGTGTTGTTCGGCTTATTGAGGCATTGGCAGTCACCATTGGAACAGCTTGGTTCACATTATCATTAGTCATTTCTGTAAAAGAATGACACAAACGTTAAAATCTACCGTTAAAATCACGTAGATTTTAATCTCCAATAGAGTACAAAACCACAAAGGTTTTACTCTTCAGAAACAGTAAGTAAAAATACAGAAAATATTTAAATTCCTTAATCTTGTTAGTACACTGTATTTGTAATATAATTCTGGAAACAGAAATGAACATAAACAGAAATGACAGAAAACCAATTCGAGCCCACTGAATTCACAGTGTTTCCTTAAGGAATTTAATCCCCTTCTAGTACCCAAGCTTATGGATTATTTCCTCCCAGGATAGAAGGAATTACACACTGGTGCAGTGGTACTTCAAACTCCAGTGTTTCAGCGAACACAAAGTTCGGTAGCAAATCACACGTACTTTTGCTTTGTTTGATGCTAAAAGTATGCAGAAGAAGGAGAGAAAACTAAGAAAATCGTAGTGAAATTCTGAGCAGAATAGTGTTGTATTTATAGCCAAAGTTGGGCTGAAATCTGAAGAGGTGCAACTCTTCAGAATGGATGTTTATGCAAAACGGCCACAGCATAAATGCCATTACATAAATGGCCATTTACTCAACAATAAAGAGGGAAAATTGAAGAGGGTAGTTACTTTTCTGTTACCAAAATAGAAAAACAGATTAGATTTAATATTAATATTTAATATTAATATTCTGTTATTAAAATAAATATTTAATAATATTTCTGTTAATATTTTACTATTAACAAATAAATTTGGTCCAAAAAGTTAATCAATCAATCATTTGACCAAATCCGAATCCGAATCAGAAAGCGAAGCCGAAGCCGAAGCCGAAGCCGTAGCCGTGGCCGAAGCCGAAGCCGAAGCCGAAGCCGAGCCGAGCGAGCGACGACGACGACGGCGCGAGGCTTGGCTTCTTCTCAACTCTTTAAGAGCTAGAAGAAGAGCAACTGCTGATATACCCATAATAAACCTCTTCCTCTTCCAATATGGGACAATGTCCATTTGCCAAGGGGGGGAACTTAAAATTTCACTCAAAATTTCATTTTCCTCCATTTCCCATTCACCCTCCTTTAAGTATTTAATATATTAATTAAATACATAAAAAACCCAACAGTTGTTGTATTCAACTTATTAAATTCTTGAGCCGATTTTATTATTCTAACTTTATTTTATAGTTTTTCATTAAAAATTTATCGTTGATATTTTTGCTTAGAGCCTCTCTTTGAAGTTTGGCTTTAGGCCCGAAATCTTGTTGAGACGGCCCTGTTGAGTGAGTATAGCTTCCACCAGAAAAAAGAGTAAATTAAATTTTATATTCCTTTCAACGTCCTACCTGAAAACCTTGTTTGGCTGTCACTTTACCACCTTAGTGATGAAGCTCCAAAAGGCAAAATTGCAAGCATACATTTAACGGGTTAAGATAGGTTGAATTAATATAAATCGATTATGTTATAACTCATCTAATATTAAATGTGCACTAAATAAACCATGCCAAGTTTAGAGATAACGATGTATTTTGCCCCCAACTTCTGTTTGACCAAAAAGTGTTGAACCTTTTGTTAAACTAATTAATGATGAAAATGAAGGATAAATCTTAGCCAAACATAATTAACTCTATATTTGAGCATGTTGAATACGAGAATCGGATGAGGCCGAGCTCACATAACACTTCTTAAGATTATTAAAAGACATCAAACATAAATGATAAGCTTACATCTTTGATACATTGTTATGTACTTGTAAGAGCAAAGAAAGAAAGGAAGGAATGTCATTGATATCTACGAGATCTATCTTCATTGATTTAAAAATGACGATTACAAAGGTTTGTAACCAAAATCTAGGCTTTTTCTCTGATGTTGGAGGTCTCCTTCTATCCTTCTGTTCCTTTTTCTCTCCTGAGACCCCCCCCCCCCATTCCTTGTCTTCTTACCTCATATATATACTACAAATCTTCCCCTTTGTCCAACAGTCTTTAACCAGCATGCCCCTTCTCTTGGATATACTCTTCCTTACTCGCTCAAGTATTACGACATATATTCTGCCGTGCAAGGCTTCCTGATGGATCGATCTCGGCAGTGGCCGGGATACTCATCGCTGCAACGCCTTGTGGGTATGACTATAGCTTGGTTGACCCCTTACCATCCCTCTTAGTGATAATCCACTTGTGGTCAGATTTTGACCCATACAGTTAGTCCCTCCACCTGTTGGGGTCGCCTTTTGGCGAGCTCGATGGGCGGACTCTGTTGATTCAAAAATTAGGAGAAATCTGAACATGTTATGCGAGGGGCGAGGTCTTTATTGCGAGGAAGCAACGGAACGCTTCAAGAATTTCATTGGATCGTTACGTCAATTCAGAATTTGATCGTCACATCAATTCAGGGTATCATGAATGCTTCTTATGCGTCATTATGGCGTACGTTTCCTAGGCACCGTATTGTTTCCTGTGCCCTTTCCAATTTCTAATTGGCGGCTCTTGGTTTTCCTGCTCGGGGTATTTATGTCCCTATAAATAAGGGGGAGCTCCTCATTTGAATATTACGTTTCTCAATTGCTTAAGAGAGAATCTCACAAGTCTTCTTCTTTCTCCTTAGTCTCTCGTACCTCTGCTTCCGCTAGAATTTACAGTGACCATTGTCTTTCTCATTTATCACCTTTGCTTCTTCCGATCGAAGAAAACAAATGGCCGGTACTTCTTCCCGCTCCGATCACGCTTTAGGTGCTCCGGTGCCGGAAAGTGACGTATCCCTACTCGAAGAGGGAGTGGGGATGGTAGAAGACGAGGGGCTTCCGATGGTGGATGAGGTAGTTCCCCGTCCGGGGAAGTTGAGGACTGATTTTAACAACCCTGCCAGAGATGAACCGAATCCCGTTCTTCCATGATGGATGGAGAGGAAATCATGGCGTTTAAAGTCAAATGGGGGATTTTCGGTCATATTGAAAATAGTGCATTTGCACCGCCCGGGCTACTGCGTGTTTTATGCGTATCCCTTTGTAATTGAGTACACGCTTCCCCTTCCTTCCTTGGTGGTGGATTTTTGCCATTACTATGAAGTGTGCCCGGCCCAACTCTCTCTGTACGCGTACAAGCTCTTTCTCATGCTCATCAAGTATGCGGAGCTGGCTGGCCGAGGAATCTCCCTAGGACACATGTTCCATCTCTTCGCCCCCCATTTTCTTCGAGGTACGATGATCCACATGCATCATCGAGGGACCAAGAGTTTGGTGGTGGGGATGAATGATAAGTCCAACCGCCGCTTTTGGGAGAGCTACTTCTATGTCCGAACAGGGCATATCGTAATGAACCTGGCGGGGTTCCTTGAGACGTGGAATTTTGCTCATAAGTTCTCCTTTCTGTTTAATTTGCACAATTTTTCCTAAGATGGACATCGGTTATCCTCTTTTGACGACTCCGCTGAGGATTTGCTTTTGTTTTTGCAGCCGACAGACTACCTCCCCCGCTTGTTGCCGATATCCGTGAATGGGTGAGCGCAATTTTACCCTATACGGTGGGGATCCACGAGTGGGCGCCTTTCCATGAGAAGTTTGGGCGCAAGCCTCTCACTGGTTTTGCTTTGTTCTTTGTTTTATAGTTTCTTCAACCTTGTCATTATATGATCGAATTTCTTCTTATTGACAGGTCGGCGAGGATTGAGAAGGACGAGGGCTCCTTCGCTCGCCTTCCGTCAACCGGTGCCTCTAATCGGCCTGCACCAAGAGCTAATGTCCGTCCCGCGGCCGAAACCTTGCGCACGGAGGTTATTCCTCAACCGGAGACTCCGGTTCCCGCAGCCTGTTCAACGGGCAAATCTTCCTGCGTCGGTAGTGGAGAGGCCCCATCGATGAGGCGAAGGGTAGTGTTGGAAGGGGCTTCTTTAGCCAAAACACCCTCGAGGGGCGACCTTGTTTCAACGGCGCCCGAGACCGATGGTGGTGCCAGCCTGTATATGGAGACGACACCCGTTGCTAGTGTTCAAGGGGCTACTATGGCGGAGGGGCGGAGTTCTGAGGCTGCTGTTGTTGTTCCGAGCAGGCCATCGTCATCTCGACTGAACCGCACCCCTTCTTCAGCCAGTGAGAGGGGGAAGGGCGTCCTGGTTGAGGATTATGAATCTGAATCCGACATTGACCCCGAGGATATGAGGATGTTCGAGGAGGGCTTTACCCGAACTATTGTAAGAGTGGAAGGCCCTTCCCGAATACTCGAAATCCTGTTGGACCTCAACCTGTTGGAAGACACGGTCGATTTGGTGCCGTAGTTCGATCTCCTATGCTCTACCACTGAGAGCGAATTCGTTCAGGAAGTCAATGATTCTGGGTTGTCACGCGGTGTGGCCGCGATGGCCTTAAGGGTGAGTTCCCTTTTGTTTTCTTATTTTTGTGACCTTTGATTTTACACTGGCTCTTTCTTCTTTCTCTCTTTTTTTGGACTTACATGCTAGAGGTCGAGAGTACTCGTAGGGCCAAGACGCGGGCCGAGATCTTTCTGAAAATGGCCGAGAAGTATCGGCGATATCGCAACAGATGCCGGGAGATGCACGAGCAGCTCAGAGTGGGTGTGGGCACCCAGTCCATCAGGGAGGAGTTGGAGAAAAGAGATGAGGAACTGATGCGGTCTATCCGCAGATGCAGTGAGCTTGAGTAGCTGCTTCAAGCCAAGGACGAAGAGCTCGAAGTGGGCAAATGGGTTGCTGCGGAGTGCGAAGACCTTCAGGCGAAGGTATCGTCTCTACGAGCTGAGCTTGAGCATAATGCCACTAGGGTCAACGCTATGAGTGCCGAATAGACGGAGAAGGTGGGCGATCTAGAAAAGAAATTGGCCAAGATGGAGAGAGCCGAGGATGCTCGAGTGTCGGCCTTGGCAAGGGCAGCGGCGCTAGAGGACACTATCTGTGTCCTTAAGTCTAAGCAAGAATCGGAAAGGGCGATGGCCACACTGAGGGATGCACGACTCGAGGAGCGAATTAGCGAACTTGATCGGGAGGCTTCGAGCTTGGGAGATCCAGTCGCGTTCCTTGTAGCTGAGAAGGCGCAGTTATTAGCCCAAGCTCCCTCCCAAGAGTCTGCTTCAGGTACTGTTCCCCGCCACCTGTATGAGCTATGGGTCCATGCTGAGGCCCAACGTGATATCTACAGTGTTCCAGAGGCCGACTTTGAAGATGCTCGGGCGAAGGCACGCGAGGCTTGCGCTGCCTGCGGTTATGGCCCCGCAACGCTGGAGGCTGGTGAGGGCGTTGATGTTGAGGATTGTCTCCCTTCTGATAATGATGATGTTGGGAGAACGACGGTGGGGATGATGCCGAGTGAAGCTTTGTTGCAACCTTTGTACTTAGTTTTTTTTTTCTGTTGTTTATTTTCAACTTTTTCTTGAGGGTCTGTTTTGGCCTTTTGTAAGGTGTGGCTGTTGCGCACGTGTACTTTAATGAAATAGTTGCTTTGCCTTTGTTTGTGTATCTTTTGATTTTCTTTTTCTTTCTTCCCCGTTTCTTTGCTTTCTTTATTGGGGGGAAGATCTTTGGATTTCTCCGCGGCGAGCCCCTGAGCTTTTAATTGGGAATCCGACTTCGCTTGGATCGAGTTTGAGACAAATTTCGTGGTGAGTTCGAATGGAGTCGCCTCGGATCTGCAAGTTTGGACGAGGTCGACTTCTGATTTGCCAACGAATCAACCTTGATTCGTATATTCGAATGAGGTTAAATTGACTTGCCAATTTACGCGAAGTCAAACTTGACTTATGTATTCGAACGGGGTCGAATTTAGACTTTCCAACTTGGGCGAAGTCGATTCTGACTTACATGTTCGGGCGAGGTCAAACTTAGAGTTGCCAACTTGGGCGAAGTCAGTTCTGACTTATATGTTCGAGCGAGGTCGAACTATCCTTTCATTTGGCGATGACCGATGGTCGTGAGGGTGTTAATTCAAGCGAAGTCAGAATTATGACCCGTTATAAATTCGAGCGAGGTCGTACTTTCCTTTCGTTTGGCGATGGCCGAAGGCCAATGGCCGTAAGGGTGTTAATTCGAGCAAGGTCGGAATTGTAACCCGTCATAAATTCGAGCGAGGTCGAACTTTCCTTTCGTTTGGTGATGGCCGATGGTCGTAAGGGTGTTAATTCGAGCAAGGTCGGAATTATGACCCGTTATAAATTCGAGCGAGGTCGTACTTTCCTTTCGTTTGGCGATGGCTGATGGCTGTAAGGTGTTAATTCGAGCAAGGCCGCAATTGTAACCCATCGTGAATACGAGCGAGGTAGAACTTTCTTTTCATTTGGTGATGGTCGATGGCCGTAAGGGTGTTAATTCGAGCAAGGTTGGAATTGTAACCCGTCGTGAATTCGAGCGAGGTGGATCTTTCCTTTTGTTTGGCAATGGCCGATAGCCGTAAGGGTGTTAATTCGAGCAAGGTCAGAATTGTAACCCGTTGTGAATTCAAGCGAGATCAAACTTTCCCTTTGTTTGGCGATGGCTGATGGCCGTAAGGGTATTAATTCGAGCAAGGTCGAAATTGTAACCCGTTGTATTATTTTTATGGAGAACATTACACTTCTTGTGTTATTTATGCGTGCGTCGCGGTGAGTCCCGGTATGCTTAACTTTTCTTTCATTGGAGAACACTGTGCGTTTCATGGGCGAGTCCCAATTCGCTTAACTTTGTTTTCATTGGAGAATACTGTGCGTTTCATAGGCGAGTCCCAGTTCTTGATATTGTTTCTTAATAGTCGACCCGTGCTGAACCGTTTCTATTATTTGCAGTACGGTACGGCTTAGAGGGCTTTGCTCGGTTATTGCTTGCGAGATGGTATGGTACGGAACCTTTTCCTGGGGTATTTTGGTGGTGTTCGTTCCTTGTTCGCATGCCTGTGAGAGTGCTCGTGTTCCTGTTCCGAACTAACAAGAGAGCGTGATAAGTTAAACCCAAACGAGATTCCCTGTTACCTTGGCCTCGTAAATCGGTGAAAGGAGGAACGACGTTGTAGGGTCGCTCGCTTCGCCTCGTACCCAAATGATGATTTCAGATTTGGCGGTCGTGTTCGGCTTCGTCGTTTATCGCGTCTAGGCTTCTCGTGGG
The DNA here is from genome assembly GCF_001879085.1 of Nicotiana attenuata. Taxonomy (NCBI): domain Eukaryota; kingdom Viridiplantae; phylum Streptophyta; class Magnoliopsida; order Solanales; family Solanaceae; genus Nicotiana; species Nicotiana attenuata. Next base: position 59,005,833 of record NC_031999.1, on the reverse strand, counting down.
TTGGACTTACCTTGCCCGTTGGGATACTGAAACCGAGTCCCAGTTCGATATGCATAAACAATAAGGGAAACATGTCATACTTTCTTCATAAATCACCCAGTGTGTGTGGTTACGAAAATAAGGCAGGATATGCCCGTTATCTCAAAGAATCATATAGTAGGCTATCGTCCTTTCCTAAGAGGTGGAAGTACATGCCGGTATATAAGGTGAATACGTCAAATGGGATTGCGGTCGTGCTAAGCGCATAGTGACCATGATCCTACTTTTGACATGCACGTGACGCGCCAAACCCATCGCTACAGGTGAGGCGTGGGTTTTACATAGACATCGGTCATAATTTCTATTTCATGTTGAGATCTGACCTAGATTGGTTTAGTAATCTCGAAAGCTTATCTACCACTTTTCTAAGTCGGTATTTATACTGAGACGACGAGGCTATGACAGCCTCGAAGTGATACTTGCTGGTTTTAGATCTAAAGGAAACTACAAAATTAGCGAAATCCCTACAGACAGCGCCAAATTATTTGACCAAAAAGTGTTGAACCTTGTGATGACCCAAAAGGTCATCTTCTATTTTAGAATCCGATTCCATGTTCCGAGGCCTTGAAAACCTTATTTTATCTCTCCTCGATTTGCGTACGCAGTTCGGGCGTGTATCCGGAAAGCCCTTATATGAAAAATTTAAGAAATGATAATTTTTGGCTTAAAAAGATGATTTTTGTTGACTTCGATTAATGTTTTGGTAAACGGACCCGAACCCGTATTCCGACGGTCCCGGAGGGTCCGTAGTAAAATATGGGACCTGGGCTTATGCCCGGAATCGAATTCCGAGGTCCCTAGCCCGAGAAATGAATTTTTGAAGAAAATTTATAAGACTGAAAATGTAATAATTTAAAAGATTTGATCCTGTTGGTATCGGGCCCGTATTTTGGTTTTGGAGTCCGGTACAGGTCCGTTATGATATTTAAGCCTTATGTGTGAAATTTGGTGAAAAACGGAAGTGATTTGATGTAATTCAGACATTTGGTTGAGAAAATAGAAGTTTTGAAACTATCTTGAAAATTTCATGTGTTTTGGTGTTGAATTGGTAATTCTAGGTGTTATTCTGGCGATTTGATCGCGCGAGCAAGTTCGTATGATGTTTTAAGACTTGTGTGCATGTTTGGTTTGGAGCCCCGAAGGCTTGGGTGAGTTTTGGATAGGCTACGGAGTGTTTCCGACTTAAGGATTTTTGCTGGTGTGCTTCAGGTCTGCAGACTTCGCATTTGCGAAGATATTTCGCATTTGCGATCAGAAGGCTGGGAAGGAGACCTTCGCATTTGCGAAGCTCATTGTCGCAATTGCGATTAGAACAGAGGCCGCATTTGCGAACACTTGTTCGCATTTGCGATGATAGCAGGACCAGGCCGTTCTTTGCATTTGCAAAGCTATGTCCGCATTTGCGAGTTCGCATTTGCGAACCTGGGATCGCAAATGCGATACCTGCAACTGTTCAAAACATAACTTAGACAGAATTTTCACCCATTCTTCACATTTTTCAAATCCTAGAACCCTAGAGGCGATTCTCCCAAGACCAAATCTTCCACAAAACTTTGGTAAGTGATCCTAACCCACTTTCTTTCACTTTCCCATCACATTTCATGAATTTCCAACCAAAAATCTAAGATTTCTATGGTAGAAATTGGGTGTTTGGGTAGAATTAGGGATTTTTATAAATTGGGGATTTAGACTTCGATTTAGGGTCGGATTCCAAAACCAGTTGTATATCCGGGCTCGGGGGTGAATGGGTAATCGGGTTTTGGTCCGAATTTCGAGTTTGGACCAAGCGGGCCCGTAGTCGGGTTTTGTCTTTTTGGGGAAAATGTTAGAAAACCTATAATTATGCATTGGAATTGATCTCTTTAGCATTTATTGATGTTATTAAATTAATTATGACTAGATACGAGTGGATTGATGGTGGAATCGAGAGGTAAAATGGTAATTGAGCTTTGAAATACCCGTTGGCTTGAGGTAAGTGTTTGGTCTAACTTTGACTTGAGGGATTAGTGATCCGCGGCTTAATTTCTATGTGAAAATTCCATGTGTGTGGCGTATAGGTATGGTGACGAGTACCTATGCACTACCAAGTTATCATTTTAGCTTGTTCCCTTCCCCGTTTCCTAATATATTGTTTCATGTCTTAGTTGCTACTTGCTCATAAATATTTCCATGTCTAATTGCTTCATGTTAACTGTTGTTTTCTCTATTGAAGTATTATTTGTTTCGTAGTTTCATTTTATTACCTTGTTGGTTTAAGTTGGTTTGGTGCTGCTTCATGGTACACCTAGGTTGGTCTCGCTGTGTAGTATTAACTGTTGAAGTTTCATAATTGTATAGAGCTCCCGTGGTTATGATTTGAGGTATAAATGTTGTGGAGGGTTTGAGCTAAACTGTGAAACACTTGTTCTTATTTTGTGATTGGTACTGAGATGTGGGATCGGGTTGCATGCTGCAACAGGAGGAATAAGGGTGAATGTGATTGTCTGGTGAGATCGGGTTGCGCGCCGCAACAAGGAGTAATAAGGGTGGATGGGTGGGATCGGGTTGCACGCCGCAACAGGAGGAATAAGGGTGATATATTGAGGAGTAATAAGGGTGGACTGGTGGGATCGGGTTGCACCGCAACAAGGAGTAATAAGGGTGAATGTTTATACTGTTATTGATTATATGGTGGGATCGGGATGCGCACCGCATCAAGTATTATTTATGTATTCTTTATCTGTTGAGATTCAATATTGTGGTGTTGAAACTCTCTTAAGGATTGATTATAGCTGAGTATTAGTAGAAAGCCTGGGTTCCATATTTATTTAATGCAAGTTACTATTATATTTCATTCTGAAATTCCTTTCTGTCTTAGTATAAACTGTTGCAGGTTATATATTGTTGTGCCCCGCCGTAGCCTCGTCACTACTTCGTCGAGGTTAGGCTCGGCACTTACCAGTACATGGGGTCGATTGTACTTCTACTGCACTCTGCACTTTCTGTGCAGATTTCGGAGCTGATAGTGGCTGATCGAGAGGTCGGTTGCTGATACTTCAGACAGGAGACACAAGGTAGTCCTGCAGGCGTCCGCAGGCCCTGGCGTCCCCTCCTATCTTTACTTCATTTCTGTTTTACTTTCTTCGAGATAGATGTATTTTCTTTCAAACCATTACCTGTAGTATTCATAGAATGTTCGTGAGTTGTGACACCCGTTTCTGGGTGGTATCTATTTCGGCTTTAGTTAATAGTATATGAGTAATTAGTTAAATTATGTACTTCCGCTTTTATTCCCATTGATTTAGTTTTGTTAAATTTTAATTATAAAAGGATAAAAGAAAAAGGTGAAATATTCTGTAACGTTGGCTTGCCTAGCAAGTACATTGTTAGGCGCCATCACGATCCCGAAGGTGGAAAATTCGGGTCGTGACAAACCTTTTGTTAAACTAATTAATGATGATACAAGTGGGCTTGGATTAACTTTTATTTCGTTTACATTTTCTGTTTATATCTTATTCTATTTTTTCCAGAATTAGTTTACCAATACAATTTACTAACATACTCTTCCTTATTCGCTCAAGTATTACGACATATATTCTGCCGTGCAAGACTTTCTGATGGCTCGATCTCGGGAGTGGCCGGGATACTTATCGCTGCAACGCCTTGTGGGTACAACCATGGCTTGGTCGACCCCTTACCATCCCTCTTAGTGATAATCCACTTGTGGTCAGATTTTTTGACCCATACAACTTCTATAGCATTTAAATACAAAACGATTCTTTAGGTACAAGAATATATATAAGCCTGGACTGTAGAGTCATAGAGCAAATGCATTTACCACTGAAGAAAAAGGGAACGGTATTGAGATATTGGAATTGAAAGTTGTCAATAACTCAAGAATGAGTTTATCCTTCTTATTTTCTCTTAGTCACCTTAATATACTATTCCTCTATTCCATTTCATTACAATATTACTATTAGAGAAGTAACGACCTTAAATATGATTCTTGTGATACATTTTTTTAACATTCTTTATTACAATTTTTTTTAAATATTTATAGTAATATTGTAATAGTATTCAAATATGTCTATTTATATATCAATCTTATTTCAAAAAGTTTATTTCGAAATTCACACAGAAAATTAGATTTTTTTTTTTGACATTTCCCCTTCGAACTCTATAGCCGATTACTTGAAATTATTCTTTAAGTTACTCAATCTATTACTAAAATATTTTAAAATATAAGTGTATTGTACTAGTTAAAATCCAAACAAAGTCTTTTAGGCCAAAAGGTTTCAACTTAAAAGTACCAAATCCTGATTCAGTTCAAGCAGCGGCATCTTCGTAAAAGCTAACCTACTTTTGTGTTTGTCTTAAATGTCTGCCTATATTAGGAGTATGCTGTGCGGCCTCTATTAATTTAATTTTACAAGTCTAACAATTCCAAATGTGATAAAAAAAATCCAAAATGTAAAGTAATCTCTCGTTCACTTTTACTTGTTCATTATTGACTTTGCACACCTCTTAATAAATAATAAATAAAGTACATAATTTACCATAATACCCATATTAATTGGTGTATAGTCTTAATGAATTTGAAAAATGATTTGGAATAAGTAATTAATGCTAAGACAAAATAGGAAAATAATTTTTTTCTTGATATGCGAAAGTGAACAAGTAAATTGAAAAGAGAAATAAAAAAAGGGATTTTTTCTTATCTATACCATATATGAAACCTTATTACCAAAAATGTGCATAATTTCTAAATTACCCGCCCAGTCCACATTATTTCTACAGTTTTTGTACCAATCATTAAAAGCTAATTAATAGCAGTTGTATCTTCCTATTTATGCGAGCTAAATTTTAGGAGAAGAATATTCTGAACAGATTTGGCGTGAATATTCTGAACAGATTTAGGAGAAGAATATTGAAACGGAAAGGAGATTTCTGTTTTTCATCTTCATCTGTTCTTCCATATATTTTCCACCATTGATAGCCATTAAAAAGCTTGAAAGCTTTGAATTCAAATTTGGGTTCTCAAAAATTATTATTTGTTTGGATTGGGTGTTGTTGTAAATAATTCGGAATATGTTTAGGAGTTTATATCTCAATTTTGAGGGGTTTTGGTGAAGATTAGACTTGGTTTTGACTGAATTTCAAATTGAAACTCGAAGAAGAAGAAGAAGAAGAAGAAGAAGAAGACATATTTCCAGAAATTGTAGATAAATTGTAGTTAAATTGTAGAATTGTAGATAAATTGTAGATAAAATGTAGATCATTGCAGATAAATTGTAGATTGGGAAGACTAAAACTTCTACAAATCTTCTACAATTATGTCAAAAATGCCAATTATGCTACAATTGAAATGGGAATTGGGATATTAAAATTCAATGTATTCATTTTGTAGATATCTTGTAGATAAATTGTAGATTATTTGTATTCTGATTGTAGATGCATTGTTTTCTGTTTTCACAAATCCAAAACGACTAAAGCTTCTACAAAATCTTCTGCAAAAAACAGTCTACACTTTATCTACAATTTTTCTAATTTTTCCTACAATTTATCTACAATTTCTGGAAATATGTCTTCTTCTTCTTCTTCGAGTTTCAATCGACTGTGTTAACCAGTAACCTTCAGCCACTGCCAAAAAACAAAAACAAAAAAAAAAAAAAAAAGAGATCAATGAAAATAACGATACATTGATGTTTTGTACGTGTAAATAGAGAATTGGTAAATAAGAACTAATCTGAAGATACGGTCGCTAAGTTAAGATTTTTGGGGAAGTAAATGAGAACTAATCTGAAGATTATTGATGCTACTGTCCATCTTCAAAAGGGGGGTGGGGGGTTGGGGGAGAGACGGGTAAAGGTAAATGTGAAGATACGGTCCTAAATTAGCGCCTAATATAAATGCACCCTTAATTATATCCCTAATTTGAATTATGGTGTATAAATGGTAATTTGGTATGCTGAAATGTAATTAACACAAACCTTAAACATTGGGGGTAATAAGGTTTCATGTATGGTATAGGAAGGTAAAAATCCCTGTAGCCACTAACCGCCTGCATCTCTGTAGCAGGCCATCTCTTTAATCAATGTTTAGTGTTAATCTCTTTCTGTTGCAATCTAAAATTCCACCAAAGAACGTGTGCCATCTAACCAGAGGTGGGGTACATGCACCCNGCCATGTTTTGGGCTTCGTGCCGATTATTTGAATCCTTCAGGGATTGATATCACTGATTTTGCATTACTTTGCATGTTATTTGACCTCGGTCCAGGGTTTTAATACTGTTTTGCAAATTCAGTCCATTTTTCATGATTTGAAAACTTAAATGATAATTTTACTGACATTTTGAGCTGGGAACTGCTATTTTATTATTGCCCAAGGGGCTTATGTGCATTTCTGGACTGAGCATGGATCGGGCTGCGCGCCGCAACAGTGTTATAGTGATTTTTGGATATATGGATGGCTCGGGCTGCACGCCGCAGCGGTGTTATATTGATATTGCGCTTGGGCTGTAGGAGCCCCTCCGGAGTCTGAACCCCCAAAGTGAGCGCGGGTACCCAAATGGATCGGGCTGCACGCCGCAGCGGTCATATGCATTGCATTGCATTCATGCATTGGTTCCTGTTTGTAATACGTGTCATGACATTCAGCACTCTCATTTCATTGGCATTCATGCTACTTCTTGCACTGTTTACCAGACGCCCTGGTGTTTACTGTTAGTGGAGTGTTGTGCCCGAGGGGCTGATTTATGTGATGACTTGCACTATCTGATTACGAATTCATTTGCTTAACTGTTGGAACGGATATTTTCAAAAGAAGTTTTAACTGAGTCCAGATATTTTCTAAAGGATTTTCACGGTTTTACTGTTTTCTCAAAGATTTGCACTGTCTTATATAGCATGATGGAGTGCTTTTACGTGATTTCTTACCGCTCAGTTATTATTTACTTTTATTGCTCACTGAGTTGGAGTACTCACTTTACTCCCTGCACCTCGCGTGCAGTTGCAGGTATTGTTCACCCGGTAGCGGGTTATTAGCTGATTGAAGGTATTACTATTGTAGCTGCGTAAGGTGACCGCCAGCGTTCGCGGCACCGGACGTTGTCTTTAGCATTCCAGAATTTATTTTTGTATAATATTGGCCCTGTAGTTGTGTTCAGGTTTCTTTAGATGCTCGTGACTTGTGACACCCCGGTCGGGTTGTGTTGGGTGTTAAATACTGGTTATTATTGTCGTTAAGCTGTATTTATCTATTCATTTATGTTTAAAAATTGTTAAAGAGACGATTTGGGTTAGTTGGCTGGCCTTGTCTTCACGAGAGGCGCCATCACGACCGGGTTTGGAAATTAGGTCGTGATAAAACTGCAAGGCCAAAAATTATTGACATATTAGAAGATCAAAAGTTTCTCCTTCTTCATATAATGAAAAGATATAACAGAAAGCAAGTTTTTATGGTTTAACCTACTCAATATTTTCAAATAACTTACGTTAAATATTAGACGAGCCTAAGGTTATATGTGCGAGAGGCACGTACATAGAGGCTAGTACTATATTAAAAGCACGAAGGCCCTTAGCGAAATATCGTTCGCCTTTTTTATCCTTTAGAAATAGAATTCGCATTGGACAAAATTATAATTTAAATTACTTTTCTAATATTTAGGAATTTAAAATCAACCAAAATCTTTCTCATTAAATCATTCCCTATTTGATTAAGTCCTAATATCAAGGACACTAAATCTAACAGCTTGTTTGGATGATTATTACCTATTGTATCGTATTGTATTGTTAACTGGAAACAATGCTTGTTTTGATTGTTTATTTAAAATAGATTGTATCGTATTGTTAAATTCATTGTTCTGGAACAACCAAAAGCCCCATTTTTTGAAACAACCGATTTGGAGTCGTGGGATTGTTTCGTATTTTCTTTTCCAATTATGCCCTTAATTATTACTCCATAATTCTATTTTATCCTTTATATTTTCTTATTTTAACTTCAAATCTCCAACTTATTGACCTACTTTATCCACGTACATCTTTTCGAGAGTTGGTTCTTATCGTTATTTTCATCCAAATCTCTGTTCGTTTCTTTATCTCTTTCCATAGTATTAGATTTTTTTTGTTGCTAATGATAGTTAACTTTTTTCTTCAAGTTTTTGCTCTTGTTTGCAAGCTACATAATTAATGATAAATAAGTAGAAAGAGGTTTCTTAAGTTATTTTTATACGTAATTCTTGATAAATTTTATTTAAAACAATTGAGGATATTTCAGTAAACTTATCAGTTACAGTACAATACGATACATTCAAATCAAACAATAAAAATGTTATTTAACAACAGCAAACAATACAATCTATCCAAATGTTGTATCCATAAAATGATACAGTACAATACAATACAGTACAGTACAGTACAATATATTATAAAACGATGGGCAACAATGATCCAAATATAGTGTAAATCAACTAAATATGGCTATTAAATATGTTTCTTATTTGAACAATGTAGGGACTCCTAATATTTAGGAATTCAAATTAATAAAGATTTTATTTATATAATATTTTTCCTTATTTAAATAGTTGTGCAAAGCAAAATATGTTAAAATTGAACCTTTAAGTTAAATAAAAGTTAACTAAAATATGTAATACACGCATGTTAAATTAAAAGTTATAGTACAGACAAACTGTTTTTATACGAAACTTCTTAGTTCAACAAATTCTTAAGAATGTAAAAGTTATTTTTCAACAATTTGTTAAGCATGTAAAAGTTATTTTTTGTTACCATACTTAGCTCAAAGTAATAATATAAAATAAGAAAATAGACAAGAATGTAGGGAGCAAGAGAGAAGAGATTCTTATTTCTTGCATATATTCAAGTGTATACAATGTGATGCCCAAACCCTCTATTTATAGGATGATATAGGTAATACAAAGGGACTCCATAAACATGGTATTAACTATTGAGAACATGGGGGAAGATCATGGAGGTGTGGAAGTTACATCCATAATGGTAAGAAATAGTGGGAGGTTAATGGAGAAGAGTAGTGGGTGTGACTCCCTTAGGAGTTATGGACATCCACCATAATCAAGTATTTCATAACACTACCCCTTGGATGTCCAAACATAATATGCCTCGTTAAAACCTTACTAGGAAAAAACCCTATGGGAAAAAATCCTAGTGAAGGAAAAAGAGTACACATATCTGTAATACGCTTTACTTGCTGCCTCGTTAAAAACCATGCCAGGAAAACCCGGTGGGATAAAACCTTCGCCAAGGGAAAAAGAGTACAGCACATATTTGCCTCCCCTTGATGAAAATATCACGACGAATTCGAAGCTTGTCTAACAACTTCTCTAATATTGAGATCGGCAATGCCTTGGTGAATTATTCCGCCAAATTATCACTTGAACGAATTTCTTGAATATCTATTTCATCATTCTGTTGAAGATTGTGTCTGACAAAGAACTTTGATGAAATATATGATTTATTCAGTCTCCTTCAATATTCTTCTTTCAGTTGAGATAAGCAAACATCAGCTTCTTCATTATTATTGGAATCTTCTCTTCAAAGAAAAGTCACACATCTTGTGAAATGATAATATGACAATTCCTCACATACAAATAGATTGTCTGAAGAACGGACTTCAATAAATGCCTGCATTTGCATAAACAACAAAAACTTGACAATATTTGTTAGAATAAACAAATCTATATCAAGGATTCTTTTTGCAGTATAATACTAATCATATTTCAATATCTCCATATAGCCTTTATACTTCCAGCTGCTGAGACTATTTGTCCAAACTTCATATTTTTCAGATGAAGTCAATTTTCATTGCATATTTTTCATTTGACCAATCATTTATCTGTCCAAATTCCATGACAGATTTGAGCTCAAGATCCTCGTCAATATTAATAATATTGAGTGCTACATTATATTAACAACATCGTCGACGATCATTTTACATTGATTCCATCATTGCACAATAAAGACATAACTTATCAAGATCTCATTATTTTCAGGTACCTGAGCCTCTCCCATTAGGTCTTATAAAATGTTATGTCATGGTGCTCTTATAAAGCACTTGCCTCCTTATTATGACCATCTTGAACATTTGCTCCCTCCTTCTTCAAGGAATTTTATCTTTGGAACCGATTTGTCTATTACGCTTCATGCGTGCCATAAAATCTATCCATCATGGACGTTATTCTATTTGGAGCATTAGCAGCTGAAATATGACATTTAACTTTGGGTCAGCAATGTGCTTGGAAATATTTTAGAAATGAATTATCACTTGAACTTCAAGTTCACATTTTCTTGTACGAGGATCTAGAAGTATTCATAATAATTCATTTCACGTATCACTTTTTCAGCTGCCCATTTTCTCCCCCTAATGTCGGGATCACCAACACATTTTCCAACCATTTTTGGGAACCCATCTTTGTGCATTGTGGCAGCACAATTAAATCATATAGCACATCCATATTTCTAGATGGTAATATTTGGTTCCTGACCGTAAACCAATTGTGATGGGGAGAATTTATCATAACTTGTTGGCTAGATGCGAACAAGTGCTGTTGTATATTAAATGATACAGCTCATACAAAATTTCTATTTGGGAATTTTGTTCTCATAACCAATGGTTTAGCTATAATTGGAGGCATACAATTTCTGCTAAACCAACTTGGATTTAAACCAGCATTATCAAGATAAATTATCGTAATATATAATTTGGAACTGTGCTCTAATAATTTGAGCAAACAACCTTGCAAAAACCAAAGTGCAAGTTGATAACAAACGCACATGTGACCATACAATAGATGCATCTATTAAAATCATATAATAGTAAACGGTCCACATGGCAGGTGATTGGGCCCATACATGTATATCACCTTTTATTCGTTCCAGATATCAAGAGATTCAATCCCAACCTTAACTGGTATATCATGAGAAAAAAAAACATCACAAGAGAATTCTTAAAGAATCTTCTATTTCTTTAATATATGCCAATGTGAATTCTCAATCAATTTTCACATCATAATTGAACCGGGATGGTCAACCGGTCATGCCAACTAATATTTATTTCAATAAACCTCTAGTTTATTTATGGCATGTGATTCTATCATCATGCTTATACATCTGTAGTAGAAATAAAAGAAAAGTCAGGTAACCTTTCATATTTACCCGGTATGTTACAATGATATGAAGATAATCAATCTTCCTTTCATTCATAGTCTCAATATGCCAATCACTTTGGCTAATACATTTGAAACTCAAAAAGTTTCTTTTGAGAATTACTATAATATCAATGTCATGAACAATTTTATTCATCCAGGTAGTAACAAATTAGCTCTTCCGAAGCTCTTAATTAATTTTGTACTACAAGATCTTTTGTCACACCATCCATATGGTGAATGTCTCCTTCACGGAAAAAATCATATCATAATAATTGTCATGGTCAAAATCATCATAAGCAAAATCATTTCTTGCTTTACTTTTGCCTTTAATAACTTTTTATAAGACATGTCAAATTATTTTTGGCGTACCACATGTACGCGACCAATGACATATTCATGTAATCACACAGTAATATTCATTATCTCTCTTTCTCTCAAACCTCCCTTAGAGGTGAGTTGTGGTGTGTATCCAATCATGCATTGCACGTCTTTATTCATTACATTTATCACATATTGTTACATTCACTTCAGGAATGAATCTGCATTCTCAATGCACAAGTCACATTCTCTTCAAAGAATGGAGTATAATTATCGCGACATGCTTTATAAATTTTTCATACCAATTTGATGGTAAATATTACCTTCACCTATTGAAGGATTACTTCGAGAACCCTTATTATTCTCATTTTTTACAATTACCATAATAATGATTATTTTTATTTGATCAATGGCACGCCCATGTTCATTGGTCAACCACTTGTCTTCATTTACTTACTATGCATTGCTACCACATTCACTTCAAGAATGGTGCAAATCAAGTGGGACAAGATTCATGCTTTTCCATGAAAAATATATTATTTTTCTTTAGTCATCACTATGTCATCCATATGGTGCATTGGAACTCAATCCTAATGTCTGACCCATATAAAGACATGTTAGGCCATAATGAGTTGGGACTCGAACCCAACTTTTACAATCATGGATCATCAGGACTCAAAACCCGATGTCTTACCCTCATGGTGCGTTGGGACTTGAACCCACCGTCTTACCCTTATATAATGTTTATCACAAATGGACTGATTCACATCAGGGAATGGAATATAATTTTATGTAGCCACATAGTAAAATCTATCATAAAAATAAGCAAAATAGAAATGATAAGAACTATTATCAATAAAAATATGATAGAGTACAAACTCGTGTATTAGTATCCTACATATAAACATGTCAATAAGAGAGTCACCATGTAGCGTTATTACTATGTGATGTATTACTGCAAACTAATGCATGATTAGATAAAATGCACACAAGAATTGAAACACATAACTAAATATACTTAACTTAAAAAACAAATAATCTTAAGTAATAACTATTGCTAGCATATTCTGTTTTAATACAGATGATGTCAAAATAGGCTAGTAAAACATAATGATATCACTTTGTCAATTATCAACACAAAAATGTTGCATATAATTAGATTGGGCCATCGATCTTAAAGGTCCTCGTTAATACACAACATGACCAGAATGCTTTTTAATGTTTCACAAAGATCTTTTAATATCATGGAAAATTAATGATAGCATGATGTTATAATTGTATAAGATCAATTTTAGAACTAGGAACAAAGTTAGTGGACATATACAGCCATACGAGCATGAAAACTTAAAATCAAAGCTTAGTTTTTCTAAACAAAGCAACTACAAATCTTAAATTTTAACATAAGCTAAATACACAATTTATGGTATAATTTGAAAAATAATACTCCCTGGACAATAGAGGCAAACTAAACATTAATATGGCATACGTAATAATGCCCATATTTCCATTGGTTCAACCAAATTGGTTCAAGGTTGTCGACCATTCATATCTTCTAGGTTGATTAAAGCTTCGTGCTGATAACGTGCTATGAAACATAGCTCAGAGTAACAATATAGAACAACAAAATAGACAACAATGTAGAGAGAAAGAGAGGAGAGAATCTTATTTCTTCTATGTATTCAAGTGTATACAATGTGATGTCAAAACCCTCTATTTATAGGATGACATTGAGGTATACAAAGGGATATCATAAACATGGTNGTCACACCATCCATACGGTGAATGTCTCCTTCACGGAGAAAGTCATATCATAATAATTGTCATGGTCAAAATAATCATAAGCAAAATCATTTCTTGCTTTACTTTTGCCTTTAATAACTTTTTATAAGGCATGTCAAATTATTTTTTGGCGTACCACATGTACGCGACCATTGACATATTCATGTAATCACATAGTAATGTTCATGATCTTTCTTTCTCTCAAACCTCCCGTAGAGGTGAGTTATAGTATTTATTCAACCATGCATAAATACATTCTTGTGGATAATTTGTATCATATATATTTTTACACTCACTTTAGGAATGAGTCTGCATTTACAATGCTTATCACAAGTCGCATTCTTTCAAAAAAAATGGACTATAATCATCTGAGCGTGCCTCATATTTACAGACCAAATTGATACACAATTCCTTCACCTTTGAAGAATATTTTGAGAAACCTTATTGTTCTCCTTTTTACGATTACCATAATGATGACTATTATTATTTTGGTCTTTGGCACACCACTTTCATTGAACAACCACTTGTCTTCATTTAGACTTATTATGCACCGCTATCACATTCACTTCAAGAATGGAGCAAATCAAGTGGGATATTTCATGAAAAATATACTATTTTTCTTTAGTCATCATTATATCATCAATACGGTGTATTGGGCTCAAATCCAATGCCTTACCATATAAAGGCATGTTAGGCCAAATGTGTTGGGACTCAAACCCAACTCTTATCATTATAGTGAACCATAACATAAATCTGTTGTCTTACCCTTAACTAGTTGCATAACAGGCCAAAGTACAAGATTAAATTATCAATCTTGTGGTCAGAAACATAAACAAAATTAGTTATAACAAGATTTTAAAAATATAACCACTTTTTAAGGTTACAGGATGAAAATATTTCAGTCATTCTAAGTATTATCACTTTTAGAGTTACGTGTATTCAAATAAAAGTGCGTTCAGGTAAATACTAGATAATCTGTTCGAGCGTTCACTAATTTTGTAAATGATAAACCAATTCAATAAATTAAGAATAAAAACTAGGACTTTGAAGCATATATATAATTCTTGTAATACTTTCAGTATCTACACATGTGATCCAATTCACATCCAATATATAGATATTAGATGATAGTCAAAGGCTAAGATTGACCATAAATAAGAATACTTGTTATGCTTACAACTATCCTGCCACAATATTATATTTTTTTTTATACATGCATTTAACCAACTATGCAGAAATAGTACCAGCTTAGTTCTATTTATTAAATATTGTCATAGTAACATTTATCTTAGCATGAAAAGTGAAAAGGACACATTGGTTGTCTGGTATCTGCGCACATATATGTAAGCACTATTAACACTTTAAATGTAAGTTAAAGAACTGAGTAGAGAGTACCTGTTTTAAAACTTAATTACGAAATAAATATTCATGCATTTTGATTTGGTTCACGAATAGATACCTTGAAGGATAGCCCAACGACAACTAATGATTCAATATAAGACGTCATGAAAGAATAGAGAAAAGTTGTATTTTCCGATGCAAGGCTTGCGCACTTTCAAGCTATAACAACATGGAAATGAAATACTGAAAGCAGCTTATTGTGAGTTATCATGGAAAAATAGATAAATTTTGAGACTAGTGAAATATAAAAATAAAAATATAAATAAGCTACAAAGATGAAAACTTATCTTCTATTAGTATCCAACCCATTAGCTTCCATCTTCATTTAGTTTGATAGCCATAGAATTGTTGGTATAAGGATAGCAAAACACAGAGTCTATGCTTATACGGTGGTGTACGAAAACAGGAGCACAGTCGTGCTGATAACGTGTTACGAAACTTAGCTCAAAGTAATAAAATAAAACAAGAAAATAGACAAGAATGTAGGGAGCAAGAGAGAAGAGATTCTTATTTCTTGCATATATTCAAGTGTATACAACGTGATGCCCAAACCCTCTATTTATAGGATGATATAGGTAATACAAAGGGACTCCATAAACATGGTATTAACTATTGAGAACATGGGGGAATATCATGGAGGTGTGGGAGTTACATCCATAATGGTAAGAAGTAGTGGGAGGTTAATGGAGAAGAGTAGTGGGTGTTACTCTCTTAGGAGTTATGGACATCCACCATAATCAAGTATTTCATAACATTTTTGATATTTTGCCTGAAATGATTATTTTATTATCATATACTTAATAATATTTTTATTATCACTCTGATATGTTTAAAGTTCTCATTAATTATTTTGCTGGATCTTGTATTAAATGGTGGGTCATTACTTATTTTTCTTTGCCTTTTCGGTTCCATGATTCATTGTACACTTGTGGTACTTAATATATCAGATTATTTGTGGGTTAATATCAGATTAGTGATCTATAGGCTCAAATTGTCAATTATTCATTTCATTTTTATCTATGTCTATATTAAAAGCACGAAGGCCCTTAATGAAATGTTGTTCGTCTTTTTTACCCTTTTACAAAATATTGTTCACATAGTCATTTAATTGTCTCCCTAAAATTTAAGACCTTTAAATCAATAAAATTTTGACTATATATTTCCTTATTTGAGAGAGAGAGAGAGAAGAAACACATCAATATTATTGCCACTTGAAAGGCTTTCTGACATTCAAAAACAGTTTCTAATGTTAGGTATTTTGAGTAAAAGATTTTAAATAAAATATCCAAAGTACAATTCCAGCCACTAATAGATGAATTAAATGTTTAGGTATTAGTACTTCTTATTGTATTTATAATTGAAATGATGTCCTGCTGTTACGAAAGTGACTGCAAATATATTTTAATTAGTTTTTACTTTCCGACTCTCCTTTTAATATTGAATGACTAACCAAATGGGCTGCGCATGACAACTAGGATAGACAACTTGCTACAATATTTTAATTTTACAAAAGAACAAAAATTTAAGTTGCTTTTTTACATTACTCAACTCTTTTTTAAGATCATGTAAGTTTAAAACATTAACGATATAAAAAAAAAATTAATTAACATGTTCAGTACAGTTGATTTCTAATTATTTGACTGTGTAATTATTGTTTTGAAGTGGCCTATATAAAAGTAACAACTCTACCTGTATGATGAGGTCAGGGGAGAAATTAAAAAATAGCCCGATTTATAAGTGGTCATTCAAAAATAGCCACAGTTTTAAAAGTAATCGAAATTTAGCCACTTCACGTAAAGATAAATTTGAAAGAAAACACTGTTAAAAATCCGAAAAAATACTCCAATATAATATACTTGAATTCCAGTATAATATACTGGAGTTCCAATATAATATACCGGTCCAGTATAATATACTGGAGATTGGAGCATCGGTGCATTTATTGTTTGCACCGCTCGACCCTCGGCAATGTACACATTATTATGTGATTAGGCCGAACGCCTCAGCAGTATCATATTCTTATGGGATCGGGCCGTTCGCCTCGGCAGCTTCGTGCATAATATTTTACAACATATCAGAGTATCTGTGTGTTTTTCCTGATTTGAGTTGTGACGACCTATCTGGTGAGGTCCATTTCACATATACTCTAGTTGAGGAGGTAGCTAACATTGAGAGCTTGGGTTTACTGTTCAGAGGAGGATTGTATCATGCACATAAATTTGTTTATACTGTTTGTTACCTTGTCGTATATTTGTTTACTTCCTACTATATTTGATTTATTAGACCACTTGTAAGTGTCGATGTCGACCCCTCATCACTACTTCTCCGTGGTTAGGCTAGATACTTACTGGGTACGCGTTGATTTACGTACTCACGCTGCACTTCTACATTAAATGTGCAGGATCCGACAGGTTCATTTGGTGGTCATCTTGGCGCGTAAGCGCAGCTGTTGAGGAGACTTTATGGTGAACTACATTCCAGGCTACGTGTGATGACCCAAAAGGTCATCACTTGTTTTTAAATTGAATTGTGCATTTCGAGGCCTTAAAACCCTCTTTTAGCATCACCTCGAATTGCGTGCGCAGTCCGGGCGCGTAGCCGGAAAGTCTATATGTGAAAATCTGTGAAAAATAATAAATTTTGGCTATAAAATGAATTAATTTGACTTCGGTCAATATTTTGGGTAAACGGACCCGTGATTTGACAGTCTCGGAGGGTCCGTAGGAAAATATGGGAATTGGACGTATGCCCGGAATCGAATTCCGAGGTTCTAAGCCCGAGAAATGAATTTTTAAAGAAAATTATTTTCTCAAATTATTTAAAGGATTTGGAAATGAATTTGGATTAGAACATGTTGGTATCGGGCCTGTATTTCGGTTCCGGCGCCCGGTACAGGTCCTATATGTGATTTAAGATAATTCTGTGAAGTTTGGTAAGAAACGGAATCCGTTTGACGGGATTCAGACCTTAAATGCAAAATTTGATGTTTTAAGAAGTTTTGAAATATTTCATTGATTTTGAGGTTTAATTTATTGTTTACGGGGTTAATTTGGCGATTTGGTCGCACGGATAAGTTCATATGATGTTTCTGAGTTAGTACGTATGTTTCGTTTGGAGCCCCGAGGGCTCGGGTGTGTTTTGGATGTGTTTCGAAAGGTTTTAAACTCTTAAAAAGTTGCAGGTTTTCAGTTGCTGGTATTCTGGTATTTTCTTCTTCGCGTTCGCGGGAGGACGAAAATTCCTTCTACGCGAACGCGAGACCGAGGTCGCGAACGCGAAGCGTATGGGGGGTCTACCCTTCGCGAACGCGGGCCTGGTATCGCGAACGCGAAGGCTTGTGGCCTGGTCAGGGGGAAGGAAAAATTATACCTACGCGAACGCGACCACTTGGACGCGAACGCGAAGGCTCGAGGAGTTACTTCTCCGCGAACGTGAGCCATATTCCGCGAACGCGAAGATCTGTCAGACCTAACTCATCGCGAACGCGATGAGCTTATCGCGAACGCGATGACCAAATCCTCCCAGTTATTTTAAAAAGTCCAGAAACAGAATGTATTACGGGATTTAACCCATTTTTCACAAACTTCTTCTTCTCCACACCTCTTGGGTGATTTTTGAAGAACTTCATCACCATAACCTCTTGGGTAAGTAATCTTTGACTTATTTTCTTCCATTTTTATCAACACCCACTAGATTTCTAGGCCTAAAACATGTGATTAAGGATAGATAATTAGGGATTTGGGTAGAGTTAGAGCTTTTTGATTATTTGGGAATTTGACCTCGTTTTGAGGTCGGATTTCAAAACAAATTATATATTCGGGCTCGTGGGTGAATGGGTGATCAGGTTTTGGTCTGAACCTCGTGTTTTGACCAAGCGGGCCCGGGGTCAATTTTTGGATTTTTGGAAAGAATGATTGGAAAGTTATAATTAAGCATTGGAATTGGATTGTTTGGCGTTTATTGATGTTATTAAGTCGATTGTGTCTAGATATAATTGATTTGGAGTCAAATTCGAAAGGGAAAGCGGTGTTTGAGGCTTGACTTGGCCGTGGAAGTTCGAGGTAAGTGTTTGGTCTAACCTTAGCTTGAGGGATTTGGAGTCGTGTCTTATTTCCTACATGTTAATTGTGGAGTATGACGTATAGGCATGGTGACGAGTATCTATACGTCGGTGTCAAGCATGCCCGTGAGTCTTGTATTATAATTGTTATGACTCCGTTGTGGTTTATTTTGCCTCACATGTTACTATCATCATTGTTCCCTTGCCGGGATGTTTGTTTCGATATTATTGTTCCCTTGTCGGGATGTTGTTTAAATATTATTGTTCCCTTGCCGGGATGTTGTTATATTGCTCTTGTTCCCTTGCCGGGATTCTTTGTCGTTGTTGTTGATTTGTAACTGGGATCGGGTGGCACGCCTGCCACGAGCTAAATGAAATAGAAGCGGGTGGCACGCCTGCCACGTGATAAATTAAATGGGAGTGGGTGTCACGCCTGCCACGTGATAAATGAAATGGGAGCGTGTGGTACGCCTACCACAAGATATAATGAAATGGGAGCGGGTGGTACGCCTACCACAAGATATAATGAAATGGGAGCGGGTGGTACGCCTACCACGAGATACATGAAATGGGAGCGGGTGGCATGCCTGCCACAAGATATGAGAATGGGATCGGGTTGCACGCCTGCAACAAGATGTGAAAAAGAAAGTGAAATCTGCCTTAGTTTTTCTTTATTCTTGTTAGTGGTTGGATTTTGATTCCTTTATATTCTATTGATGTTCTGTTTTTACCTGTTTTTCCCCGAAGCATGTTTCCCCCTCCCATCTTTACTTGTTTATTTCCGTATTTCTTTTCCGCTATATATATTTGAACTGCACAGGTTTATTTGGTAATCTGGTCCTAGGCTAGGCACTTACCAGCATATGGGGTCGGTTGTGCTGATACTACACTCTGCACACTTTTGTGCTGACCCCAGCGTTTTAGACTTCGAACCGCAGTGAGATTGCTGATTCTTGATCATCAGGCGACCCGAGGTAGTCCTGCAGGCGTCCGCAAGCCTTGGCGTCTCCTTCTATCTACTATTCCTGTTTCTTTCATGCATTTCTAGAGACAGTGTTGTAATTATTTCTTTCAGACCCTTTATTTGTAGTATTCTTAGACCGTCTGTGAAACCGTGACACCAGTTCTAGGTAGTCGAGACTCAAACAGTTGTATTAGATATTCATGGTTAGATAGCTTATTGTTCCTTTCTTCCGCTTATGTTAAATTCCGCTGTTTAAGTGTTATTATTTCGAAATTTTTAATGAATATAAAATGGGTAAAAAGGTAAATTGTGCAATTAATTGGCTTGCCTAGCTCGTATTAGTAGGCGCCATCACGACTCCCGAGGGTGGGAATTCGGGTCGTGACACTACGCATCGCAGCCCACAGAGTCTTCATCGTACTATTTACTTTATTCCGTCTTATTTACATTCCAGACAGATGTTGTATAATTGTTGTACTCCCTAGTAAATACTCATGAACTTGTGACACCGAATTTTGGGATATGCTAGTTGATGCTTACGGATTTATATATTATTATCGCCTTTCAATTCTTTTATAAACTACTAATTATGTACGTTACCGTGGATTTTAAAAGCGTAAATTTCCTTCCTTAATAAACATTATGATTTTAAAAGTAATAATGAGTAATTAAGTTGATCAATCATCGTTGGCTTGTCCGACGGTGGCGTTAGGTGCCATCACGATCTATAGTGGATTTTGGATCGTGACAGCTTGGTTCTAGAGCTCTAGGTTCACTTGGGTCTCATGAGTCATGAACAAGTCTAGTAGCGTCTTGCGGATCGGTACAGTGACGTTTGTACTTCTCTTCTAGAGGCTACAGGGAAGTTAGGAGCACTTCCCTTCTTGGATCCTAATCGTGCGATTTGATTCATTTGAGGTTTATGCCTTTTTGTCCTTCCTACTCAATCTTATGCGACGTGGAGCGCTTGTTAACAATTGGGAATCGAGGAGTTGTAGTGGTACTACAGACATGGTGCATGATGTTTTTCCCTACATATTCAGGCAGGCTATTTATTGTCGCCTTTCTGAAGAATGCTTTTTCATTTTAGCTCAGTATCTGTATTTCCTATGGTTTTGAGGCTATGCTCAGATTGATTTGATGTTCATGCGTTGTTATCGCACAGTGTTGGTGTAATGCCATGGTGCTTGTTTACGTGTCGAGGCAGTGAATGACTCGAAAGGAGAATTTCACATTGCATGGTTTGGAGGTTCAACATTTAATTCCAAATGAAAGGCAATCGGGCTATGGATGTTCAAGCTTTGGTTGATGGAGTAATGAGACTTGATGTTTTCGAGCGTGGTAGAATTCTCATCGGTGATGTGGCATCGTCGTCCTTGTTTGAACGCATTAAGGCTCTCCGATGTTATGGTTTTCTTGATTAGCCTTCAAGAAGGAGTGTTTTAAAATGGTGCCTGAGAAGCAGTTGTCAAATATGGCGGTGTATGGCAGTTTCAAAATCAAATCAGTGTGTCTAATGCTGATGGCTGGAGAAAAATGATCTTCGAGGATGCTTAGAGTTGGTAGCAATTTATTAGTTCAGGTGCTACAGAGATGGATTTTGATTAGAGGCATCATTTGGGTAGCGAAGGATGATGAAGGACATGGTGGGAGGTGTCTCACAGTGGTTGAGTTTCTAGCAGGTCAAGTATGAAAAGAAAAGGTCGAGAAGTTGGTTAAAGTAGATGGTTTAACTGAAGTGGGAGTGGCAGAGTTGTATATGGATTCTGTGGTAGGATAGCCACATGCCCTGAGAGAAGTTTAGAGCGATTTGGGAATCATGGTGGAAAGTGACTAGGTCTACAAATTTTATTTGGGATGGAGGCTACCGCACTGAGGATGATTGAATATGGCAAAGATGAGTTTGCTTGAAATGAAGAGGGGTGTGAAAACTTGATTATCGTTTTTGGATGCAACGTGACTTTGAGTTTGGAACGTATTGTCGGACTTTCAGTTGATGTTAATGGAGAATGAACAAACTCTTACAGCTGGTGGATGAGCACGGGCTCAGGAGGGTTTACTAATTTTGTGGTGGTTGTACCCAATGCAGCATCGTTGAATGATGTTGGTATGGAAATTCCACAGGTGGGTTATCTCCTGTGAGCAAGTTAGCGGTTGCGTAATTTTAGATGAAGCTTCTATGTGGAGATCTACTTACTGCCCAGCAGAAGGTCGAATAATCAATTGTTGTTGATAGTTTGGGATGTTTTATGAAGAGTTTGACAAGAGACTACAAGAATATTGGCGGGTTGACGGTGCGAGATCACGGTAATTAAGAAGGAGGAATCTTTGTGGGTTTTATATTATGTGATGGTAGCTTAAAGCTAAGTGGGGGAGCCCACCATCTACGATTGGATTGCGTGGTTGTCTGTTGGTGCGATTTCTGATCATCAGTGCATTGGTGGATCAATTATGACTAAGAAAAGAAAATATCAAGGGTAATTCGAGCAAAGAGCTTGATAAATGTGTGCTATATTTCTCCTTTTCGGTTCATGTGCAGGTTTTGGGAAGACTTAGAGTTTATGCTTCTTGTGGATGTGATGTACAAGGAAAAAAAATTTAGTCGGTTGCTTCTTTGAGAGGGTGTTCATGTGCTAGTAGAGCGTTGGAGTTTGGTTATATTCGGGACCAGGTCAGAGTAGGTAACTCTCAATAATGGTTCTAGTGAGTTCAAGAATTAAAGTGCAATGCCTAAGGATTTCGAGTCCGTTGTGTTGTTAAGGATCGAGTTTTTGTAGTGGATTATGAAAGGGGATGGAGTGTTTTATGTTATCATCGGGTCTGTGATGCAGTATTAGAGGAAAGGGAGAAATAGCTTCGGATTCGCGGAAGGTCTTGCAGAATGGGTGTACCAGATGGAGATGCTATTGTGCGCTTGAGGAGGGTATGAGATAGTTCATGGATATTGAGACGATGTGGTCTCGTGATTCGGGTCACTCGAGATGAGTGCGGATCGAGTTCGTTATGTGTTTGAATGGAGCTATTATTATTTCTTAGGCAAGTCAAGAATAAATTGGAAGAAGTTGGTTCGGTTAGTAATGGTTGAATTAGGATTATTGTGGCAATAATCAGTTCCTTCGGCGTGTTAAGTTATACCTGTGGTTTGTGGTTTTACGTGCAGGCTTGACATCCAGCATAACTTGATTGATTTGGGAGGTATTTGATTGAAATGGCCTTATTGCGTAAATCGGTTCCGGAAGAGTTATGGCGGTTTAGATAAGAACTTGAGGTTTTTATTATCTGTGGTTTGGGAATTCAGTTGCATGTTGCAATGGTTCTTCTGAAATGAGGTAATTGAAAAGTTTCTAGCCAATGAAGTGTTTGTTCTACTATTAGTTTAGGGGTTATCATGAATTTTTGTACTCTCGTGTAGCGGCATGATAGGTGCAGTGAGCGACATGAGAATTGGAAGTTGAGGATCAAGGTTGCGGTTCAGTGTCGACCAGAATTTTACGAGCTCAGATGAGCAAGGAAGAATTCAGATGTTCGGGTTAAGCTGGCATTTTCTTTAGTGTCACCTGAGAAAGGTGTCCTGTGTAACAGGCTTTGTGTACTAATTTGCGGATTCTTGTTGTGCCTTACAGCATTAGTACGGTTGGTGGTATTGAGTGGTACATCATTAGTACAAGAAGACTTTGCTACCGGGTGCGGAAGGTCGTGGTAGCGTATCCCACGGGGAAATATGTATAAGTGTGCCATGTTAGTCACTTGATTGTTAAAGATTGAAACCAAGCATGGAGATTATGTTACTATCGTTAATGTGAGAGTTTATGCCAGAAAAGCGCTCTAGTCATTTAGTTGTGGACTGTGGGAATTTGGTCCGAGCGGATGGCTATTCATGTGTGTCAAGAATATGTCCATTGTGGATCCTTGAAAGGTGATTGGTCCAGTATGGTATGATCAAAATCGGCTGAGGTCCGTTGGTAGGTCTAATGTGAATGTATGCTCTACGACAGGTCGGATGTGTTCGTTCGGCATAGCACTGATTACGGAGGAGTCGTCGGGCATTATATATTATTCCCGTCATCAGTGATTCCATGTAATACTCTATTGTGCCATGTGGGGTCTGAGACGGCTTGATTATTCGCACATGTGTTGTGGTCCCGTGTAGCTTGTGGTGTTATATGAGCAGGATGACTCTCGAGATGCAGGTCATTTATTGCACCTTAGTCGTGCTTGGGTTTTGTAGCATATGGCACTATCCATCTCCAGGGTTGTATTTTTGCACTTGGCCTATTTGTGGTTGATATTCGGGTATTTCGTAAGTATATGCAATATTGCTTGATGGGTACTTCCTTATGTATTGTTATATGTGGTTCGGGTTGCATGTCGCCACGGGTATGTTGTTTGGATCAGGTTGCACGCCGCAACGGTATCATGTGTGGATAGGGTTGCACGATGCAACAGTGAGATGTTGAGTACGGTCCCATATACTTATTTCTGTGTATTTTGTTTCTCATTCTCTGAGAAAGGTTTATAGCATCTGTTCGGATGTTTTATTCGGTACACGGGCTGGGTAGTTCTTTTCCAGAGTTCGTTCTTCCTTATGTGTCATATTCAAGTTGTATCTTGTTGGCGCACTGATGGTGTCATATGAGATTTTGGTTAGTGTTTGAGGCAGCTCATTGCTGGAGCAGCTTGTACTGGGTGAGACGAGATTATTGGACCCGAGATCGGTGCAATTAGAGTTATGTAGGGTATTAAAGAGAAAGTATTGTTATTTAGTTCCGAATGAGGTAATGGTTATTGTCAGGAGGAGAGACTCCATGATTTATTGATTCAATAGGTGGTAAGGGGGTTCTACGCATCTCTTTCGTCATGGCAGTATTGCGAGAGTTGTAACAAGGCTTATATGTCTCTATGAGGTGTATTGCGGGCATCAAATTCGTGAAATTAAAACTACTGTGGTCGGAGGATATTATTAGTTATTACAGCCAGACGACTGATGCGGTGTATGGTGTGATATCAGCATAGGTGCATGATCATGTTTTGTTACAGTGTGTGGGGATTTATACAATGTTCGTATATTAGAATCAGGCCTCGTAGAGAATTTCGGATGTTGGAATGTGGTTCCAAGGCTTGTGGACTAAGGTAGCAGGAAGGATCTTAAGTCTGGCTCGAGCTAATGTGAGCTAATATGCTCACATGGGTTGTGGTGGCATGGGTAGGTGCACGAGGTGTTAAACAGTAATTTTGGGAAACTCCGGAACAGTTCTTGGCACGTTCGAGAACGAACGTATGTTTAAGTGGGGGTGAATGTAACGACCCAACCTGTCTTTTTGAGCTCTAGCGCGTCGTTTGGCGGTTTGAGGCCTTGAGTAGCTTCACTTCATGTCACTACAAGAATTTTGACTTTTAAAGACCATTTTTTAACGAAGGGACATGAATTCGATCGTCAAAGGTGTATCAAAATCTATCACATTTTTTTTCCGGTCATTAAAGTTAATTTTTAGTTTAATATTAACAAAGGGATAATATTCGGTCCTTAAAAATCATAAATCCAGTCCTTTAAAAAAAACACTAACTTTTCCTAATCTTTCCCAAACTAACGATCACCCCACGGGAAAAATTTACCCGCACCGGGTGTTTACACCCTGTTTAGTTAAATTAACCATACAAGACAACTAAGGTCTGGAGAGCATATTTTTAATAAAGAAAAATTAAAAAAATAAAAAAGAAGCGA
The DNA here is from genome assembly GCF_001879085.1 of Nicotiana attenuata. Lineage (NCBI taxonomy): Eukaryota > Viridiplantae > Streptophyta > Magnoliopsida > Solanales > Solanaceae > Nicotiana > Nicotiana attenuata. The sequence continues at coordinate 58,980,392 of NC_031999.1, read as the reverse complement.
AGTCATTAGCATAACATTTACAATCGTTAGGGTTGACGTCATCATCCATTCTTCTTCTAGCGTTTTGGCATGTTCTGAAGCTTTGGGTCATTCTTTCTTCAATTTTTCATTTCTTGATTGCAAATCAGAAACCGCAATTCCAAACTACAAATGATCAGTTCTAGTATTTTGAAACATTTGGGATGAGAAACTTATCTTTTGAATTTTGATGGTAGAATTTACACACATTCAAGAGAAAAACCTTGATTGCTTTTGTAGGCTAATAAAACCTTTGTAGAAAACCCTTGAATGCTTTGTTGGCTAAACGGTCAATTACATAATCGAAATAGCGCTCTTGACTTCCTTATATTGCTTGTCGAGTTTGTGAATGAAGATGTACCTTAAGCTTTTCGCTAGCAAAATTCCTCGATTTAAATGATTTTATCCTTTTAACTACTAGTTGCACACAAATTTCTCATCTTACTAAATTAAAATCTTTTTCACTATTGCAAATATCTGGTTATTATATTTAGGTATAGCATTGACCACCTATCACATATCATAGTCTTAATTATATAAGTTGACGTTAGGATATTAAAAATGAAATAGAAGTATGATAAAAAATGAATATGATGATGATGATAAATTCAAAATTAACTAATCTTAGCATGGACGTAAATATCATGTTCATTCTAGTAATGATAAGAGTCTAGTGGCACACGAGCTTTATGAGATTTAATTTCATGGGAAAGCTTTTAACTACTGGAACAAGATGATGTGGATAACTAGGTATACATGCAGATTTCAAGAGCATATGAACGAAAACATAACAAAATCCACGTCTAATAAATTGTCGTCATTTACTTTCCGTTAGATGTTACTTATTTATATTGTTAATTTATATTATGTGCAAAATATATGATAGTTAACTATAGTTAATCACTAATAGTTGTAGTTAAATAAACTCCCATGTGTCAAATATTTATTAGTCGGATGTAAACACCCGGTGCGGGTATGTGTTTTCCATCAGCCCACCTTGCGCGTTACTTTCCCCTCTTTGTTTTCCCAACCCATAATTTTCCAAACCCATTTTTCTTTATATTTTATCATAGGATCACTTACAGCTAGGGTATAGTAAAATTGGACAATTAAATTTTCTAAAGCATCCAAATTTGTGTTCCTCTCTGCAACCTAGGGTTTCATTCTTCTTTTTCTCAACGTAAGCTCTAAACTTGCAGTACTATTGTCAAATTGGGTACTTTTTTATTTTTTATATTTCAATTATCTCTCTGTTTTTTTAAGGTATTGGTTCTTCTTATAACTACATGTTCTATAATTTTATAATTATATGTAGATTTCAAGAAAATAGGCCTTAGAAACTATAATGATCTTATTTGAATTGGCCAAAGAGAAAAAAGTTACGATGGGGTTATAGAATTCTTATTGTGTTATTGTCTTTTTCAGTTCAATAAGAATTTAGTATTACAAGGAATGATTGATATCTTAAACAAATACAGAAGGCGCAATTTACTCCTTTTTTAATAGGAAAGTAACTTACATTGCTGATGAATGTTAGGAGTTTCTTTTTTCTTTTTATTGAATATTGTTCGTTATATGTCAACTATGTGTATTCTCTCGTAGAGCAGATTATTTTGAAATAGGTTTGATTTTGAAATCGGTCTCTCTGCCCTTTCAGGGTGGGGGTAAGGCTGCGTACATCTTTTTATGTCTAGCATATGCTACTGCATTAATTTGAAGCTTTGGATCCTTATAATTAATTATGGTGTTGGTCTATTTTGCCGAGGGTCTATCAGAAACAATCTCTTATGGAACTACACTGGGTTTGTTATTGTTGTTGTTGTTGTTGTTATTTTATGAATATTCAAGAATGCATTTTTACTTATCTTTTTACTTATTTGTGTGTCTGGCCTGATAGAGGATATCATAAACATTAGAGCAATTTGTTGTACGAGGATTTTTGATCCATTTGATTAGTTCACTTACCGAATTTATGACTTACTTCCTGAATTCGTTTCAACCACTTTGTATAAATTTGATTTGGAAACTGAATATAAACATTTCTTTTATTCCCTCTGTTTAGACAATGAAAAGTTCAGAGTAATAAGTTAATTTTATTTTCAGAAGAAGGATGAGGGTTAAACCTCATATAATCTTGAATTGAATATCCTTAATTGTTGGGATGTGAAATTTACATATTCAGAAACATTATAAGAAAATACCTTTATATCCATCATTATGTTTTAGGACTAAAATTATTTTAGAATGTATGAAAAATTGTAGTCAAAGAAAGCTGGTGACTTCCTAAATAGTAATTGTCATCATTTTAGATGATCTTGCTTCGAACCTGTAACAATCCGACCGGTCATTTTATTTTCTAGAACCCCGTTCCCCTAAACAAGACCGACCATACTTGCTTTTACTGATTTAAGACTTGCGGGGATGGATAGTTTGGAATTTGGAAGAGTTTGGGTTGATCCGTGCACTTGGTTCCTTAAGGATGGCTTAAAAGGCCAAGCTTGACTTCGGTCAACATTTTGAGTAAACAACCTCGGAATTGCGATTTGACGGTTCCAATAGGTTCGTATGATGATTTCGACTTGGGCGTATGTCTGGATCGGGTTTTAGATGACCCGGGAGCGTTTTGGCGCCTAATAGTGAAAGTTGGTTCTTGAAAGTTTTAGAAGTTTCTTAAATTTAGTTTGGAGCGGGTTTTGGTGATATCCAGGTCCAAACGGAATTCCGAGATCGGGAATAATTCTGTAATGTCATTTAAGACTTGCACGCAAAATTTGGTGTCATTCCGAGTAGTATACATACGTTTCGGCACATTGGAAGTAAATTGAAGAGCTTGAAGTTCAAAAGTTTGATTCAATTGGTTTTGAGGTGTGATTCTTAGTTTTAGTGTTGTTTCGGGCGTTGCGAGAGTTCGAGCGAGTCCGTTTTATTATTCTAAACTTGTTGGTATGTTCGTGCGGGGCCTAGGGGGCCCCGAGTGTCAATCGGACGAGGCTCCGACCAAGTTGGAAATTCGGAACAAGCAACTGAATGCCCCAGATATGTCATAACCACACGTGCGGTTGGTCAGTCGCAGGTGCGAGCTCGTAGGTGCGGGCCAGGCATCGCAGAAGCGGCCAAGGAAGGGCTGCACAGGTTCCGCAGATATGGCCCCTCTTCCCCGGATGCGACCTAGCCGGCCCAGGGCTTTTCTGCAGAAGCAGACCCTTGTCCGCAGATGCGAAAATCGCTGGGGGAAGTGGCCTTCATTTAATACGGGCTTTGGCCTTTTTTACACATTTCACTCACTTCTTGGATGATTTATGGAGCTTCTTGAGAGGGGTTTTCACCTAGATTTTGGAGGTAAGTAATTTCTACCAAATGTGAGTTAAATACATAGATTATGGGTAGTTTAACATGTAAAAATTAGTGAAAATTAAGGGTTTAGAGGAAAACCTAGGCTTTTGATAAAAAACGAGATTTGACCACGAAATTTATTATGAAACTTAGTGGAAATCATATATTTATGTTCCTAAGGTTATGGGTCACAACTTTCTTCGAAAATTTTCGGAATCCGAGCATGTGGGCCCGTGGGTGAATTTTAGGAATCTTGTAATTTGGGTTGGGTAATCACTTGAATAGTGGAAATATGAACTTTTGAGCATAAATTGATTAGTTTATGTAATGTTTGACTAGTTTCGAGTCGTTTGGCATTGAATTTGGAGGTTTGAGCGCATTCTTGAATTTGGAAGTAGGCTTTGAGACGAGGTAAGTCTCCTTTCTAACCTTGTAAGAGGGAATTAACCCCATAGCTGAATTAAATAACTGTTTGTGCCTATTTGTGGGGGTAACGTACTTACGAGGTGACGAGCGTCCGTACGTAGCTACTATATGCTATTGTCCGAATAGTTTAGGACCCGAATCATGCTATATCTTTTGAAATGTTTGCGTCCTTACTTGCTAATATAATCACTTAAGTCATGTTTGAAATTGATAAAAGAATTATAGAAGGTTATATTCACTTACTTGAAGATTTGTATGAGATACTTAACTGTAAATGAGAAATTTGTGTTTTCTTAAAAAAATAATTATTATTTGTGGATCGGGCCGAGCGTCTCGGTAGTAAATAGATGCATGGTTCGCGCCGTTCAACCCTCCGGCAGTGCACATTTTAGTATTATGTTGGACCGAGCCGTACGACCTCGGCATAATATGCGCATGTTAATTATTTGGAACTCTCTGTGATTTATACTGCTTAAATGCCTTTAAATGTAGTTGTTAAATGATTTGACTGAAATTGAAATTATATTTGTGATAGAAGAACTTATCACTTTCTGTTATTGAGCTTTTAGTTTTATTCATGATATCCATGCCTAGCATAACACTTTAATTATTTTATTGTTAGCCCATAGTAAGTGTCCAAGTTAACCCCTCGTCACTACTTCTTCGAGGTTAGACTGGATACTTACTGGGTACATATTGTTTATGTACTCGTACTACACTTCTGCAATTAATTGTACAGGATCTGAGGCAGGCGCATCTAGTTACCCGTCCGGCGCGCGTAGTTGATCACCAATTCGAGGCTTCACGATGAGATGCCTTTCGAGCCGTTCTGCAGTAGCTGGAGTCTTCCTTATGTTTTACTTTTCTGTCGATTTCCTCTCAGAGAGTAGGCTAGCAGTATTGTTTTATATATTTTACTAGATGGCCCATACACTTGTGATACCAGGTCTTGGCACGCTCACTAGTAGACTTATGATTTTGGGTTTGCTTACATGATTCTGATTAGTACTTATTGCTTCCGCTTATTTATGCTTCACTTGCAAATTTCTAAATCTTTTTACCAAATAAAGAAATGTTACTACTTAATAATTTATTTAAACGGGAAACCACTAGTTGATATGTATTGGCTTACCTAACAACGATGTTGGGCGCCATCACAGCCTATAATGGAATTAGATAGTGACAACATGGAATCAGAGCGAGGTGGTTCACGTAGGCCTCACAAGTTATAGGCAAAGCTAATAGAGTCTTGCGGATCGGTACAGAGACGTCTGTACTTATCTTCGAGAGGCTATGGGGTGTTAGTAAACTACTCTTTATTCACCTTCTATTGTGCAGTTGAAAGTATACCAAATTCTCTCTCTTATTCTCTCACAGATGGTGAGAACGCACGCAGCAGATGTTCCGTACCCAGGAAGAGCTGCCCCCCAAGTTACTAGAGGCCGAGGCAGAGGCCATGGGAGGGCACCAGCCCGATGTAGGGGACGAGGACGTCCCAGAGTTGCCCCAGTTACACCACTAGCTAATCCAGTAGAGGATCCCATCATTGAGGAGCAGGGCAAGGTGCCCGCAGCGGAGCCTGCCCCGATAGATTTCATGACAGCAGCGGGCTGTCGGGAGGTCATAGGCTGTATACTTCAGTTCATGGATTCTATGACCTAGGATGGGTTCTTTCAAGCAGACCCAGCCACATCCTAGGCGGGAGGGGGAGCACAGACCCTTACTGCTCAGGCTCCTGTGCATGCAGCTGCAGTGTATGAGTCTCCGGGTACACTACCCACGGACGGGGCCCACCCAGTTGTAGCGGTTGTTCCTGAGCCTAGACCAGCTGTGGACAGCGAGCCGCATAAGTTATTGGATAGATGGACTAGGCTACACCCTCCTGACTTTAGAGGCGAGCGTCATGAGGATGCCCGGGACTTCATTGATAGGTGCAGCGATAGACTGCACAACATGAGTGATATTGGAGTCTCGTGGAGTGAATTTCACTACTTTCCAGCTGGAGGGCAGGGCCCGTAGATGGTGGCAGTCTTATCTTCTTTGCAGACCAACGGGTTCTCCTCCCATGACTTGGGGCTAGTTCACATAACTTTTCTTTGATAGGTATATTCCACCCTCCGAGATTGAAGAGTTGCGGTATCAGTTTGAGCAGCTCGAGCAGGGTTAGATGTCAATGACCGATTGTGAGGCTAGGTTTTCTGAGTTGTCTCGCCATGCACTTATGATACTTTCTACTGACGCAGAGAGAGTGCGGAGGTTTGTTGCGGGGTTGTACTCCGGTAATAGGGCCAATATGGCACGGGAGGTTGAGATGGGGACTTCTTATCAGTTGGTAGTGGAGTTTGCTCGGAGGATTGAGGGCTACCATCAGAGGGGTAGAGAGCAGATGCAGCAGGACATAAGGGCCCGTTTCTCTGGAAAGTTTAGAGTTGCCCCAACTAAGGGCAAAGGTAAGTTTGGGAGGGGTCAGCCTAGCATGCCCCCATAGTCAGCACCACCACTGCCCCGCGGTACTCCAGCACCCCTATTTCAGTGCCATGCCACAGAGTTCCTACCGCCCACCAGCTATCTAGGGTTCTTCAAGTGGGTACTCAGGCCACCAGGGTTCTTCCAGCTCCTATTTCAGTGCCATGCCAGAGAGTTCATACCGCCCACCGGCTATTCAGGCTTCTTCCAGTGGGTCTACAGGCCATCAGGGTTAGACATCAGGGCAGCAGATCACCGCAATGAGGGGCTGTTTCGAGTGCGGAGATCTTAGTCACATGAGGAGATTATGTCTCAGGGTTCGGGGCAAGGCAGTGCAGCAGGGCCAACAGCCCATGATTGCAGCACCGGCTGTCCTGCCGCCCAAAGGCGGAGGGTAGGCTAGTAGGGGCCGTCCTAGAGGTAGAGTCCAGGCAGAGGGAGGTCAGCCATCTATTGCTCAGTTAGGTGGAGGCCACCCAACTGGTGCTCCGGCTAGATTCTATGCTTTTTTGGCAGACCAAATGCATTGGCCTAAGATGCCGTGATCTCTGGAATTATTTCTGTCTGCGGTAGGGATGCTTCAGTATTATTTGATCTAGGGTCTACCTATTCATATGTATCATCTCTGTTTGCTAATTTCCTTGATATTCCTCGTGAGTCCTTGGGTACTCTTGTTTATATGTCCACTCCTGTGGGCGATTCTGTGGTTGTGGATTGGATCTATCGGTCCTGTGTAGTCACATTTTGTGGTTACGAGACTAGAGAGGACCTTCTATTACTTGATATGATCGACTTTGAGGTCATCCTGGGTATGGACTGGTTATCCCCATATCACGCCATCCTTGATTGCCATGCCAAGACTATTACTTTAACGATGCCAGAGTTGCCGAGATTAGAGTGGAAGGATTCCTCCATGAATATAGCGAGTCGGGTCATCTCTTTCCTGAATGCTCGACACATGGTCAAGAAGGGTTGTTTGGCTTATCTAACTTATGTTTGGGACACTACAGTAGAGTTTCCGATGAATGATTTAGTGCCAGTAGTCTGGGAATTTGCCGATGTGTTTCCTTCTGACCTTTTAGGCATGCCACCAGATTGTGATATTGATTTCTGTATTGATTTGGCTCCTGGTACCAAGCTTATATCTATCCCACCGTACCGCATGGCTCCGAAAGAGTTGAAGGAGTTCAAGGAGCAGCTTGAGGAGTTGTTAGTAAAGGGGTTTGTGAGACCAAGTGTATCACCTTGGGGTGCACCAGTGTTATTTATGAAGAAAAAAGATGGGACTATGCAGATGTGCATTGATTACCGTCAGTTGAACAAAGTTACCATCAAGAACAAGTACCCGTTGCCGCGCATTGATGATTTGTTTGACCAGTTGTAGGGTGCTAGGGTGTTCTCTAAGATCGACTTGAGAACAGGGTATCATCAGCTGAAGATTCAAGACTCAGATGCCCCGAAGACTGCTTTCCATACTAGATATCGCCATTATGAGTTTCTGGTGATGTCAGTCGGCTTGATTAATGCCCAAGCGGCGTTCATAGATTTGATGAACAAAGTGTTTAGCCCATATATTAATTCCTTTGTTATTGTCTTCAATGATGACATCTTGATTTACTCACGTAGCTTGGGGGAGCACGAGCACCATTTGAGAGTGGTGCTTCAGACATTGCGAGACAAAAACTATATGCTAAGTTCTCCAAGTGTGAGTTTTGGCTAGAGTCTATTGCATTCTTGGGGCATGTTGTATTAGGAGAGGGTATTAAGGTGGATCCCAAGAAGATTGAGGCAGTTCAGAGTTGGCCACGTCCCACTTCGGTGACTGAGATTAGGAGTTTCCTGAGGTGGGCAGGTTATTATCGCCGGTTTGTGCAGGGCTTTTCATCCACTACGGCACCTCTCACTAGATTGGCCCAAAAGGGTGCTCCGTTCCGTTGGTTCGATGATTGTGAGGCGAGCTTTCAGAAGCTCAAGACAGCATTGACTATGGCACCGGTTCTAGTGTTGCCTTCCGGTTCGGGGATGTATACGGTGTATTACGATGCTTTACGCGTTGGTTTGGGTTGTCTATTGATGCACGAGAGGCGAGTTATTGCATATGCTTCACGTCAGCTGAAGATTCATGAGAAGAATTACCCTGTGTACGATCTAGAGTTAGCCGTGATTGTTCAGGGCTCTTAAGATCTTGAGGCATTATATGTACGGGGTTTCATGTGAGGTTTACACTGATCATCGCAGCTTATAGCATTCGATCAAGCAAAGGGATCTCAATTTGAGGCAGCATAGATGGCCTGAGTTACTGAAGGATTATGACATCACCATTCATTATCATCCAGGCAAGGCAAATGTCATCGCGGATGCCTTAAGCGGGAAGGCAGAGAGTATGGGTAGCTTGGCATTCATTTCAGTAGAGGAGAAGTTGCTAGCTTTGGACATTCAGTCCTTGGCTAACAGACTTGTGAGGTTGGACATTTCAGAGCCCAGCCGAGTTCATGCATGTGTAGTTACCCAGTCTTCACTATTGGAGCAAATCAAGGCTTGACGGTTTGATGACCCGCACTTGGCAGTCCTTAGAGAGACGGTACTACAGAGTGGTTCCAAGGAGGTTTCTATGGGCGAGGACGGTGTTCTGTGACTCTAGGGTCGTCTATGTGTTCCTAATGTCGATGGCTTGAGGGAGAGGATTCTAGAGGAGGCACACAATTCTCTGTATTCTATTCATCCAGGTGCTACGAAGATGTATCATGACCTGATATAGCATTATTGGTGGCGGCGGATGAAGAAAGACACAGTGGAGTATGTAGCTAGGTGCCTAAATTGCCAGCAGGTCAAGTATGAGCACCAGAGGCCAGGTGGCCTACTTTAGCAGATGACTATACCTGAGTGGAAATGGGAGCGCATTACTAAGGACTTCGTAGTTGGGTTGCCGCAGACCTTGTAGAAGTTTGATGCAGTTTGGGTCATTGTCGACAGGCTGACCAAGTCAGCACACTTCATTCCGGTTGTGACTACCTATATTTCAGAGAAGTTGGCCCAGATTTATATTTGGGAGATAGTTCGGTTGCACCGTATGCCTGTTTCAATCATATGAGATAGAGGCCCTCAGTTTACTTCACATTTCTGGAGAGCCGTAAAGAGAGAGTTGGGGACCCAAGTAGAGCTCAGCACAACATTTCATACACAAACCGACGGGCAGTCGGAGCGGATAGTGCGGATCCTGGAAGACATGCTTAGAGCATGTGTGATTGACTCTGGAGGGCATTGGGATCAGTTCTTGCCTTTGGCCGAGTTTTCATACAACAACAGTTATTAGTCCAGCATCGAGATGGCTCCCTTTGAGGCTTTGTATGGTCGGCGGTGTCGTTCTCCTATCGGGTGGTTTGAGCCCTACGAGGCTAAGCTATATGGTAATGTAGGTTTGGTGAAGGATGCCTTGGAAAAGCTGAAGTTGATTCAGGAGCGGCTTCGCAATGCACGGTCAAGACAAAAGAATTACGCGAATCAGAAGGTGCGTGATGTATCATTTATGGTCGGCGAGAAGGTTCTCTTGAAAGTCTCGCCGATGAAGGGTATTATGAGATTCGGGAAGAAGGGCAAGCTAAGCCCCAAGTTTATAGGCCCATTTGAGGTGTTGAGGGGAGTTGGGAAAGTTTCTTATGAGCTTGTTTTACCTCCCAACCTATCAGGGGTTCATTCGCTATTTCACGTGTCTATGCTCCAGAGGTATCACGCCGACTTGTCACATGTGTTAGATTTCAGCACTATTCAGCTAGATGAGAGCTTGGGTTATGAGGAAGAGCCAGTTGCCATTGTTGCTAGACATAATCGCTAGTTAAGGTTCAAGAGGATTTCCATGGTAAAGGTTCAGTGGAGGGGCCAACCAGTAGATGAGGCGACCTGGGAGTCAGAGGAGGACATGCGGAGCACATATCCACACTTATTCAGCACTTCAGGTATGAATCTAACCCCGTTCGAGGACGAACGTTTGTTTAATAGGTGGAGAATGTAACGACCCAACTGGTCATTTTTCTTTCTAGAACTCTGTTCCCCTAAACAAGACCTCCCGTACTTGCTTTTACTGATTTATGACTTGCGGGGATGGGTAGTTCAGAATTTAGAAGAGTTTGGGTTGAAATCGGAGCACTTGGTTCCTTAAGGATGGCTTAAAAGGCCAAGTTTGACTTCGGTCAACATTTTGAGTAAAAGACCTCGGAATCGGGATTTCACGATTCCAATAGGTTTGTATGATGATTTCGGACTTGGGCGTATGTTCGGATCGGGTTTGGATGACCTGGGAGTGTTTTGGCGCCTAATAGTACAAGTTGGTTCTTGAAGGTTTTAGAAGTTCCTTATATTTGGTTTGGACCGGGTTTTGGTGATATCGAGGTCGAAACAGAATTTCAAGACCGGAAATAGTTCCATAATGTCATTTAAGATTTGCACGCAAAATTTGGTGTCATTCCGAGTAGTATAAGTACTTTCCGGCACATTGGAAGTAAATTGAAGAACTTGTTCATAAGTTTGATTTAATTGGTATTGAGGTGTGATTCTTAGTTTCTGTGTTGTTTTGGGCGTTCTGAGAGTTCGAGCGAGTCTGTTTTATGATTCTAAACTTGTTGGTATGTTCGGGCGAGGCCTCAAGGACCCCGAGTGTCAATCGGACGAGGCTCGGACCAACTTGGAAATTTGGAACAAGCAACTAAATGCCCCAGATCTGTCATAACCGCACCTGCGGTTGGACTGCCGTAGGTGCGAGCTCGCTGGTGCGGGCCAGGAATCACAGAAGCGGCCAAGGAAGGGCAGCCCAGGTTCCGCAGATTCGGGACCGCAGAAGCAGTTACCCGACCGCAGATGTAACCCAGCCGGCCCAGGGCTTTTCTGCAGAAGCGGGACCGCAGATGCGGGAATCGCTGGGGGCAGTGTCCTTCATTTAATATGGGATTAGGCCATTTTTACACATATCACTCACTTCTTGGACAATTTTTGGAGCTTCTTGAGAGGGGTTTTCACCTAGCTTTTGGAGATAAGTAATTTATACCAAATGTGAGTTAAATACTTAAATTATGGATAGATTAACATGTGAAAATCAAGGGTTTAGAGGAAAACCTAGGTTTTTGATAAAAAACAAGATTTGACCATCAAATTTATTATGAAACTTAGTGGAACTCATATATTTATGTTCGTATGGTTATGGGTAACTATTTTCTTCGAAAATTTCCGGAATTCGAGCATGTGGGCCCGAGGGGTGAATTTTAGGAATATTGCAATTTGGGTTGGGTAATCACTTCAATATTGAAAATATGAACTTATGAGCATAAGTTGATTAGTTTATGTAATGTTTGACTAGTTTCAAGTCGTTTGGCATCGAATTTGGAGGTTTGAGCACATTCTTGAATTGGGAAGCAGGCTTTGAGACGAGGTAAGTCTCCTTTCTAACCTTGTAAGAGAGAATTAACCCCATAGGTGAATTAAATAAATGTTTGTACCTATTTGGCATCGAATTTGGAGGTTTGAGCGCATTCTTGAATAGGGAAGTAGGCTTTGAGCTGAGATAAGTCTCTTTTCTAGCCTTGTAAGAGGGAATTAATTCCATTGGTGAATTAAATAAATATTTGTACCTATTTGTGGGGGCTACGTACGTACGAGGTGACGAGAGTCCGTACGTAGCTACTATTATGCTATTGTCCGGATAATTTAGGACCCGTATCATGCTATATTTGAAATGTTTGTGCCCTTACTTGCTAATATAATCACTTAAGTCATGCTATAAATTGATAAAAGAATTATAGAAGGTTATATTCACTTACTTGAAGATTTGTATGAGATACTTGACTGTAAATGAGAAATTTTTGTTTTCTTAAAAAAATAATTGTTATGTGTGGATCGGGCCGAGCGCCTCGATAGTAAATAGATGCATCTATGATTCGTGTCGTTCACCCTCCGGCAGTCCATAGTTTAATATTATGTTGGACTAGGCCGTACGACCTCGGCATAATCTGCGCATGTTAATTGTTTGGAACTCTCCATGATTGATAATGCTTAAATGCTTTGAAATGTAAGCTGTTAAATGATATGACTGAAATTGAAATTATATTTATGAAAGAAGAACTTATACCTTTCTGTTATTGAGCTTTCAGTATTATTCATGATATCCATGCTTAGCATAGTACTTTAATTATATTATTGTTAACCCATAGTAAGTGTCTAAGTCGACCCCTCGTCACTACTTCTTCGAGGCTAGACTGGATACTTACTGAGTACATGTTGTTTATGTACTCATACTTTACTTTTGTACTTAATTGTACAGGATCTGAGGCAGGTACATCTAGTTACCCGTCAGGCGCGCGTAGTTGATCCCCACTTCAAGGCTTCACCGTGAGCTGCCTTCTGAGCCGTTCTGCAGCAGATGGAGTCTTCCTTATGTTTTACTTTTTTGTCTATTTCCTCTCAGACAGTAGGCTAGCAGTATTCTTTTGTATATTCTACTAGATTGCCCACACACTTGTGACACCAGGTCTTGGCACACTCACTAGTAGACTTATTATTTTGGATTTGCTTATATGATTCTGATTAGTACTTATTGCTTCCGCTTATTTATACTTCACTAGCCAATTTCTAAATCTTTTTAACAAATAAGGAAATATTACTACTTAATACTTTATTTAAAAAGAAACCACTAGTTGATCGGTGTTGGCTTTAATAACGGTGATGGGTACCATCACGGCCTATAATGAAACTGGGTCGTGACAGAACCGAGTGATCGTCCAATCGCGTATAGTTTAGTTTGATCGACTACCTTAATTCAGCAGGTAAAGTTCTAGGGCCTTGATTTTCTAATACATATGCTTCTTTAGCTAGGAGTAACTTCAAGCTCTTTCCCCCTTGTTTTGTAGCGTTGCTATTGGTTTTATTCTGATTTTAATCATCTCAAGGACCTATCATGTTTGTGCTTTTACAAGTTCAGTATTTTTAAAGTTACTGTATATTGGAAGCAACCTCTCTATTCTTACAGGATAGGAGTAAGATCTGCGTACACACTACCCTCGCCAGATTCCACGGTGTGGAATAATACTGGGTATGTTGTTATTGTTGTTGTTGTTGTTGTTGTTGTTAGTGTTGTTGTTGTAGTATAAAAAATAAATAAATAGATGTTTTAGAGTTATTTGCTTTCTCTCTCTATTCTGGGTTTTAGAAACCAAAGTATGCTGCTTTTACACAGTTTTTCGGTGTTGTCCCATCTTGTTTTCATGTTATTATTGTGGTACCTATGTTTTTCTGAGCTGAGGGTCTATTGGAAGCAGTCTCTCTACCTCCACAAGGTAGGAGTAAGGTCTGCGTACATGCTACCCTTCTCAGACCCCACTATATGAGGTTATACTGGGTATGTTATTATTGTTATTGCATTTTTACTTATTCTAGATAAAATATTGGTGAGTGGTGTATCATTAAAAATTATTATTCCTTATGGATGTGATTTCCTTTAGATTCCTCTCCTCTATTAGAGAACACTAATACCTTCGTTATAGCTGTATATTGACTATAGATTTTAGATAGTTTTAATGTTGCTGCATTTACTCTTACAAAGGTTCTCTGTATTGTCTAGTTATGATCTTTAGCCAAGGGGTAGTGGATATAGAATTTTCTCTGTTAGAAGTTATAGAGATGGAGTGTATTGCCTTAAGAGAACAAATAAAAGATTGTGCATTCTTTAGTTTCTATACCAAGATTAAATTCTAAAGGTAATTTAAAGTACTATTTTCTTATTCAACAACCACATTATAAGAGCATCAATACAGAGTAAATTCTTTTTTAGTTTTCCTGATTTGTAGCTTATTTTTAAAATCATTACAAAAAAATATTCTCAATAATCAAGAGTACTAGAAATTTAACATATTTATTCATCCTTAATTGTTAAAATATTAAGGCAGTTACTTGGGTTGTAGACCAGTGAAATGGTGGATGTGAGAAATTGTTCAAATGGATTATAAAAATAATCTTCGAAAGTAGATTGGCTAATATTCCTTAGTAAAGGTGACTAATACAGTTTTGGTCACTATGTTCATTTCTTGTTCATTGCCTTACTAATATTTTTTGGTTGAGTATATATGTATATTAATTTTATGCATGTATCTAATTATGGCACTTGATAAGAAATGGATGAAGCTTATTCATGATCGACTTGATAACGCTTACATACGTCGGGTGGAGAATTTTCTGGATTATGCTTTTAAAAGATTGGGAGAAACACGCGAAATACGTTGTCCATGCGTCAAATATTGTAATACAATTTCAGGAACACGTGAGCTGGTTAGGTCACATTTAATAGTACATGGGATAGTCAAAAATTATACCCTTTGGTATCACCATGGGGAGATATTAGGTGAGTCATCTTCAGATTATAAATATACAGATGATAATATCATTGAAGAGGGTGATGATAAGAATGAAATACATAAAATTTTAAGAGATTTGTATCCCACTTTTGAAGGAGACAATATGCACAATGGTAGTGACGGGATGTTTGAGGAGGAACCAAATATTGAAGCAAAAAGATTCTATAGGATCTTAAAGGATTTTAAGCAACCATTATGCCAAGATTCAAAAGTTTCTAAACTTTCTACTTTGGTAAAGTTGCTTCATACTAAAAGTATTGGTAATTGGAGTAATGTGTCATTTACAATATTGTTGAAGCTCTTGAAGGAAGATTTATTGCCGGATGGATCAAACTTGCCAGATTCATATTACGAAGCAAATAAAATAATCCGGCACCTAGGGCTTTCTTACAAGAAGATTGATGCATGTAAGAATGATTGTATGTTATACTAGAAGGATGATAAGTCTCTTGAGTCTTGCAAAGTTTGTGGTGCATCTAGATGGAAGGAGGATAAACGTAGTGGGAAAACCAAACTTAAAAGTGGGGACGAGATACCATACAAGATTTTATGCTACTTTCCTCTAAAGCCAAGACTTCAAAGATTATTTATGTCCTCGAAATTATCTTCTCTGATGAGATGGCATCATGACAAAAGAGTTGATGATGGAAAAATGAGGCACCCAGCTTATTCAATAACGTGGAAAACATTTGATGAACTTCATCAATATTTTGCATCCGAGCCTCGTAATGTTCTACTTAGACTTGCTAGTGACGTTTTTCAACCATTTGGAAATTCCAAAACTCCGTATAGCATTTGGCCTATGGTACTTATTCCTTGTAATTTACCATCTTGGCTATGCATGAAGAAAGAAAATTTTATTTTGCCGATGATTATTCCTGGTCCTGAGAGTCCCGAAATTGCTATTGATGTTTATCTCCAGCCTTTGATAGAGGAATTAAAGGAACTATGAGAATCTGGAGTGGAGACCTTTGATGCGTCAACTAAACAAAGTTTTATGTTACATGCATCTTTATTATGAACCATTAATGACTTTCAAGCATATGCAAATTTGTCTAGATGAAGCACAAAGGGAAAACTAGCATGCCCATGTTGCAATAATGAAATCACTCGATTAGGTTACAAAATTGTAAAAAAAAAAAAAAAAATACTATATGGGCCATAGACGCTTTCTTCCTCTTAATCACAAATGAAATAATGATAAAGCGTCATTTGATGGCACTACAGAGCAAAGATTACCACCAAAACAGTTGTCTGGTGATGATATACTTGGTCAAGTGGCTGATTTAGATGGGTTACAACTAACAAAGGATCCAAAGAAGAAGATTAAAATATCACATGAGAGTAGGGGTGATAATTGGAATAAGAAGAGTATTTTCTTTGATCTCCCATATTGGAAAACTCTTTTATAGCGGCATAACTTAGATGTAATGCACATTGAGAAAAATATATATGATAATATTTTGGGGACAATCTTAAATATCAAAGGAAAAACCAAAGACACCATAAACACTCCGTTGGATTTGCAAACAATGAACATTAGGACAGAATTGCATCCGATAAAAATTGGGGATAAATATGACTTACCAATAGCATGTTACCCATTATCTCCTGAACAGAAGCGCAAGTTTTCAAGTTTTTCAGTTTCTTGAAGAACTTAGAGGTCCCAGATGGATTTCCATCAAATATTTTTCAGTATCTCAACCTTAAAGATCGCAAAATTTCAGATTTAAAAAGTCATGATTTGTCACGATCCGGATTTCTCACCCTCGGGAGTCGTGATGGAGCCTACTAGTGAAAGCTAGGTAAGCCAATCAACTGAATTATTTGCCTTGTTTCCATTTTTAAATTCGTTAACAGTTACAGGCCAACAGTTGATAATAGACAAAATTTAACAAGCGGAAGATTCAATTTAAAGTTTAATAATATTGCTAATACCATTCAATAACAAATCTACCCAATATTGGTGTCAAAACTTCACAGACTGTCTAAGAGTACTACAAATAAAGGTCTGAAAGAAATAACAAAATACTGTATCTGGGATTACATAAAAGAAACAGGAATAATAGATAGAGGGAGACGCCAAGGCCTGCGAACGCCTGCAGGACTATCTCGGGTCGCCTGATGAACAAGGAGCAGAAATCTCATTGCGGTCCAAAATCTACAGCACTGGGATTTGCACAAAAGAGTGCAGAGTGTAGTATCAGCACAACCGACCCCATGTGCTGGTAAGTGCTTAGCCTAACCTAGGCGAAGTAGTGACGAGGCTAAGACCAGACTACCAAATAAACCAGTGCAGATAAATAATGTACAGCGGAAAAAAAATAAAAGCAAAAATATACAGTCAAGGATGGGAGAGAGAAACATGCTGCGGGGAAATATCAGGTGGCAACAGGAGGACAACAGGTAAATATAGGGAACACCACAATTCAACTATCAACAAGAATCAGAAATCAAACAAGTGCACGTCATCACCCTTCGCGCTTTTACTCTTATCCTCACCATAAATATCAATATAAACTACACGGCATCACCCTTCGTGCTTTTACTCTCATCCTTACTATAAAATCAATATAATCGGCACGGAATGGTACATCGTGCGGCACGGCATCACCCTTCGTACTTTACACTCTTCCTCACAAAAATCATACACGGCATCACCCTTCGTGCTTTAACACTCTCTCACCAAAACAATGCACGGCATCACCCTTCGTGCTTACACTCTTCCTCACCCAAACAACAAACACAAACAATAAGGGCAAGGAATAAATGAATCATAATAAAATCCCGGCAAGGGAACGATATCAAGCCAACAACATCCTGGCAGGGGAATAATATTCAAAAGCAACAACGTCCGACCAAGGGAACAATACCATAATCCTCTTCTCTTTTTTGCATTTACTTCACAACTTGATTCACAATTTGAGCCAATGCTCTATAAGGTTCAATTGCCAATTATTCTTTCACAATTCACTTTACAACTTGAGCCAACGCTCTTCAATGTTAAAATTCCAATATTATTTCCACAAACCTTGGTCAACAATAGCAATCACCACATTTGGGAATGAACAATACAAATGGAGTCACATTAATCATAACATAAGACTCACGGGCATGCTTGACACCAACGTATAGATACTCGTCACCATGCCTATAAGTTGTACTCATCAAATAACACATAGCAAATAGGACACAACTCCTATTCCCTCAAGCTAAGGTTAGACCAAACACTTACCTCGATGGCTCGAACACAGTTCAAGCGTCAACTATAGCTTTACCTCTTGATTCCACCACCAATTTGCTCGTATCTAGCCACAAGTTACTTGATTAAATCAATAAATGCTAAGTGAATCAATTCTAATGCATGGAAATAAGTTTTCTAAAGTTTTTCCCAAAACGTCAAAAATCGACCCCGGGCCCACATGGTCAAAATCCGAGGTTCAAACCAAAACCCGATTACCCATTCACTCATGAACTCAAATATACAATTTATTTTGAAATCGGACCTCAAATCGAGGTCCAAATCCCCAAAATTTAAAAAAACTAGGTTCTACCCAAAACACCCAATTTTCCCCATGAAAACCTTTGATTTTGAGTTGAAATCATGTGAAAAGATGTTAAAGATTGAAGAAAACGAGTTAGAAATAACTTACGATCGATTTGGAGAAGAAATTGCCTTTGAAAAATCGCCCAAGAGTGTTTTGGTTTTGAAAGGGTGTGAAAAATGGTTAAAATGCGTCTAAGTTATGAATTTACAGGTCTCTGATGTTGCAATTGCGAACCCTTCAGAATTCTGAGACATTCGCATTTGCAAATAAAATGTCGCATTTGCGACCAAGTTAGATTTCCGGTCTTCTTCGCATTTGCGATAGACAAATGCGAAGTCTTATTTGCGATAGAAGAGTCGCATTTGCGACTAAGGCTACAACTGGAGGCATCGCATTTGCGATGGGTACCTCACATTTGCGAAGTAATGCTGGCCTGGGCTCTTTCGCATTTGCAACATAGCCTTAACATTTGCGAGCCAGGCTTCGCAAATGCGAAGCCTGTAGGCCTGCAATATACCAGTTAAAATCTTCAACATCCTAAGTCCAAATTTCACTCTGTGGCCTATACAAAACTCACCCGAGCCCTCGGGGCTCCAAACCAAACATGCACCTCAACCTAAAAACATCATACGGACTCGCTCGTGCATTCAAATCACCAAAATAACATCTACAACTATGAATTTAGCATCAAAATCATGAAATCACTTAAGAACATCAAATTTTCTAATTTTCTCAAATAAGGTCCGATTCACGTCATTTCAAGTCCGTTTCTTACCAAACTTCACAGACTCGACTTAAATCACATATAAGACCTGTACCAGGCTCCGAAACCTAAATACGGGCCCGATACCATCAAATTTCAAACACATTTCATTTTCAAAAACTCATATATTTTTCAGAAAACAATTTTCTTTAAAATTTTATTTCTCGGGCTTGGGGCTTCGGAATCCGATTCCGGGCATACGCCCAAGTCCCATATTTTCTTACGGACCTCCCGGGATCGTCGGAACACGGATCCGGGTCCGGTTGGTCAAAATGTTGACCGAAGTCAACTTAAATTTATTTTAAAGGCATAATTCATCATTTTCCACAGTTTTTCATATAATGGCTTTCCGGCTACGCGTCCAGACTACTCACGCAAATCGAGGTGAGGAAAAAAATGAGATTATTAGGCCTCGGAACACTGAATTTGTTTCTAAAACAAGTGTAGCCATCACATGATTGCCATGTTCTTCTACAACATTTACTCCCACTTGCTCTACGGGGTATGCTATGCAAATCTGTGTGTGAACCGCTTATTGAGTTGTCTTTGTTTTTCAACGTGCTTGGATCTAAATGTGTAAGTGTGGATGAATTAGATCAGATAGATGTCCAAATGCTAATAACTGAGTGCAAACTAGAAAAAGTCTTCCCTCCTACTTTTTTTGATTTCATAGAACACTTGCCAATTCATTTAGCTAATGAAGCTAAGATTGCTGGACCTTCTCAATATCGATGGATGTATCCAATGGAGCGATATATATACTTTATGAAACCATTTATCCGTAATAGGGATTGCATAGAAGGTTCTTTTGCATGGGGATATTTAGCAACTGAATGTATAACCTTATGTTCAAGGTATATACATACAATGGAAACAAAGTTTAATCGCCTTGAATGAAATTATGATGGTGTTATTATAGAATCTGATGGAGGTTTAACAATTTTTTGTCAACCCGCAAGAGCTTTAAAAGGTGGCAAACCACACAAACTGTATTCAAATGAAGTGGAGCAAGCACATTTTTTATATTTTAAAGAATTGCGATGAAGTTCAACCATTTCTCGAGTAAGTAATGACTTATTTCAATAATTTACTTTTATATACTTCTCTATTTTTTTCCATTAAAATGACATGTTATTATGCTTTTACTATATATAGTGAAATTTTTACTAACTCCAGTTGATACCTCTCAAGAAAATTCTGATAGGCAATTCATTAGTTGGTTAAAAGAAAAGGTGAGTACTAGTTAACGTTATTATTTTTCAAACCAATTATGTAAATATTATTTGTTAAACTATGTGTTTGATCTTGATAGGTTGCAGGATTACACAAAAGCAATGATAGTAAGAAAATCGCAGAACTCTCAATGTCACGTGGTCCCACGACATATGTGACAAGTCATCATGGCTACCTTATTAATGGATACAGGTTTCACGTGCAAGATTATGATAAAGGTTTGAGAACTCAGAACTGCGGGGTGGTCGTAGTTGGAGAGAGAGATGAAGAGAATAAAAATATTGATTACTATAGAGAACTAACAGATATTCTAGAATTATAATTTATTGGTGGAGGAAGAATAGTTTTATTTCGATGTACGTGGTTTGATGAGTATGACCAAGAAAAAGGAATTAAAATAGATGAATATGGCTTTGTAAGGGTTAACCGCTAGCGATTTCTGAAAACAACTGAGCGTTGTATTAGCCAACCAAGCATCACAAGTTTTTTACATTGACGATCTTTCCAATAAAGATTGGCATGTTGTACGAAAGGTTCAACCTCGTGATACTTTTGAGGTTCTGCAAGAAAATATTGATGATTTAGAGGAGTTAGATAATTCTTCACAACTGAAAAGGAAAAGAACGCATGGAGGTTAGGATATTTATCAACTCCTTTATTTAATTAGGCAACCAAGTTGTGATAAGGGAAGTTTTACTGGATTCCATTTCATTTACAAGTTTACGAAAGGTTTCTAAGACTATACTAGTGAATTTTCTCTTAACTGATTATATGCTCTTATATGATGAATCTGATTTGCTAAATATTTGTTTATCTCCAAGTTTCTTTGTGTCATGTTTCTGTAAATTTTCTTTATTATTGTTTTCTATTGCTATCTAACTTCCTAGCTTCTTTCAAAGACCTTAATATGTTCATATATGATAAAACTGACATAATAGACATCTGTTACTCAATTTTTTTGTGCTAGGTTGACATGAATCCATCAAAATATTAGAAGTTTAAAATGGAATCAAGTTCGAAGACTATTAATGTCACGATCCAAAACTAACCCGATCATGATGGCGCCTATCGTGGAACTAGGCAAGCCGACACACTCCCACAATTTGATATTTCATCAAAATATAGATAATAGCCTTTTTCATACTGATATTTCATAAAAAGTTTAATCCGAAACCAAAAATGCGGAAATAAAAGCCCGACTTCGGCTGTTACTAAGTCATAAGCAAATACTACAACTGCTCTGAAATAAAGAAAGACTAACATAGTCTGAGAGTAGCCAAAACTACACTACAAGGAAGATAAAGAAGGAGAAAGGCAGGTCTGCGATCGCCAGGCAGCTACCTCGCTATCTCAGATGAAAGTCCGCAACTGGAATAGTCAACAGCCGCTACCGTGGCCTGAGATACCTGGATCTGCACACAAGGTGCAGGGGTTAACGTGAGTACACCAACTCAGTAAGTAACAAGTCCAAACTATGGACTGATAGGTAGTGACGAACATAACCTCAACAAGTAATAGCAATAGACTGTGCTGGAAAAGTATGCATGCTATCAGTTCAAGAATACAACTAAAGCAGTATAAAGCTCAGCTAACTCTACATGCCAATGCACAAAATGTATGAAATGCACCATGTGCTCCCACTCTCAAGTGCTCAACCATTCGGTACTGCATATGGCAATCCAACCCAGGAAAATCCATCCCGGAACATATACAACACTGACTGCAAGTCAACCAGTACCGAGGAAAAAGGGTAATCCAACCCTGAGGAGAAATCTATCTCCGGGTATATATATACATACTCAACCACTCGGCACCGCATATGGCCATCCGGCCCAGGGAAATCTACCCCGGAATATACTCATCGCTAACTGTAAGTAACTCGGTACCGAGGAAAAGGGTAATCCAACCCTGTGGAGAAATCCATCTCCATATATCAATACTTCGGACAAATCCATGTCTAGGGAAATCCATCCCTCAAAATATAATCTGCGCTCACTGGGGGTGTGTTACAGACTCCGGAGGGGCTCCTACAGCCCAAGCGTTATCATAATCATCAACATAACCACTGCGGCGTGCAGCCCGATCCCATAACTGTCACTCATAATCATGCTCTCGGCCTCACTGAGTCATCACTCTCCAGTCTCACACACACGGGCTCACAATGCCATGAAACTAGCCCGGAACAATGAGATGATGTGCTAAATAATAACAATTGAGACTGAGACATGATATGATATGCATGAATAAGACTGAGTACAGAATATCAATGAATCTAATGAAATGACAGCAAGAAACGACCACTCGGGTCTCAACAGTATCGGCATGAAGCCCTAATAGGGTATCTAGCATAATTTACAGCACATTTACTTAATCACATGACAGAAACACGGATGTCAGCAAGAAAGAGTCACTAAGCGGTGCCATGGAATGAACCAGGCCACAATTCTCATGGTGCACGCCCACACGCCCGTCACTTGGCATTTGCGTCACCTCAATATTAATCACATAACACATAGTCCGGGATTTCGAACCCTCAGAATAAAGTTTGGAAGCGTTACTTACCTCAATCAAGCAAAATCCTACTCCACAACGCCCTTGCCTCTCGAACGGCCTCCAAACATCCTGAATCTAACCAAAAGAAATACAATGCAATCAATATAGGCCAAGGAATCAATTCCACACAAAAAATATCAATTTAGACCAAAATCCCAAAATTCACCAAAACCCGGCCCCGGCCCACGTCTTGAAATCCTAAAAAATCATAAAACTAGAAAGCCCATTCACTCACGAGTCTACCCATACCAAATTCATCAAAATCCGACATCAAATGGTCCGTAAAATCCCCAAATCAAACTCTCAAAAAATCCCAAGCCCTAACCCCTCATTTTCACCCTTAATATTCACTAATTACATGATTAATCAATAGAAAATCATCACATATACAAATATTAGAGCTCAAGCCACTCACCTTGCTGATAAACTCCTGAGTTCCTCCTCAAAAGCGCTCTCAAAAGCTCCAATGCCGTCTAAAAATGGTGGAAAATAACCCAAAATTCGTGAAGTCCACCTTTTATACATTCTGCCCAGAACTTCCGCATCTGTGGTCCTCACGTCGCTTATGCGACGCCACACCTACGAAAAATCTATCGCAGGTGCGGTTCTCACTTAAGCCCTCAAAATCCGCTTCTGCGGTCCATTCCTCGTACCTGCAGTCTCGCAGGTGCGCTCCACTCATCGCACCTGCGGTTCCTATCAGTGGACCTTTCTCCACTTCTGCGGGCTCGCACCTGCGGTCCCCACTCCACAGGTGCGGTTATGACAGCTGAGTGAAATCTTCAGCATTTCCTCAAATTCCAACATTGTTCCGGCAACCACCCGAAATCAACCCGAGGCCGTTGGGACCTCTACCAAACATACCAACAAGTCATATATCAACATACAAACTTATTCGAACCTTCGAAACACTCAAAACAACATCAAAACACCAAATCACCCTCGGATTCAAGCTTAAGAACTTCTAAACTTCCAATTTCTGCAAACGATGCCGAAACCTATCAAATCACCTCCGATTGACCTGAAATTTTGCACACACGTCACAAATGACATTACGGACCTACTCCAAGTTCTAGAATTTCATTTCAACCCCGATATCAAATTTTCCACTACCGACCAAAATCGCCAAATTTCCAACTTTCGCCGATTCATGCCTAATTCTACCACAGACCTCCAAATCACATTCCGGACGCTCTCCTAAGTCCAAAATCACCTAACGGAATGGAACCATCAGAAATCCAGTCCGAGGTCAAATACTAAAAAGTCTAAACTTGGTCAAACCTTTCAAATTTAGAGCTTCTAGTTGAGACCATTCTCCCAAGTCAATCCCGAATAACCTAGAAACCAAAATCGACGATTCACATAATTCATAATACATCATATGGAGCTACACATGCCCTCAAACAACCGAGCGAAGTCAATTGTTCAAAACGACCCTCGGGTAGTTACAATTAAGCAAGTGTATGTTCCACCTGGAACCTTAGCAAGGGGACGAGGGCAAAGCTTCAGAGCATTGGGTTCTGTAAGAGTAAATGCTGAACAATGAGGTAAGATTAGCAAAAGTAAAGCTTTTAATTTATTATCTTCTGATATGGATAAGCTAACTCATAATGATAGTCTTGCACCTCCTGGTTTCAATCAAATATTGGAAGGTGATACTCCCTTTCCTCATGAAGAAGAAGAAGAGATGTAGGGTACTCAGAGAAGTGAAATAAGTATTTTATTATCTCAACTTCTATGATTTTTTTTGTTGTTATTGTACAAGAAATATTTTTATATTCGACTTAAATTGGAATTTGCAGGGCTACGTGTATCTGAAAAAGTAAAAAAAAGTGAGAGAAAAGAATAGGTATAAAAATGTTGCAGGACTCAAAGTTGGAGAAAATGTTGTGCCTCCTGGTTTTGATCAAATATTGGAAGGTGATACTCCTTTTCCTTATGAAGAAGAAGAGATGCAGGGTACTCAGAGAAGTGAAATAAGTATTTTATTATCTCAAGCTATAAGATTTATTTTTATTATTATTATTATTATTATTATTATTATTATTATTATTATTATTATTATTATTGTACAAGAACTATTTTTATATTTGGCTTAAATTGGAATTTGCAGGACTATGCGAATCTGAAAAGGTAAAAAAAGTAAGAGGAACAAATAGGTGTAAAAATATTGCAGGACTCAAAGTTGGAGAAAATATTGCGCCACCTGATTTTGATCAAATATTAGAAGGTGATGTTCCCCTTCCTCATGAAGAAGAAGAGATACATGGCACTCAGAGAAGTGAAATAAGTATTTTATTATCTCAAGCTATAATATTTTATTGTTGTTATTGTACAAGAATTACTTTTATATTTGACTTTAATTGGAATTTGCAGGGCCATGTGAATCTGAAAAGGTAATAAAAGTGAGAGGAACGAATAGGTGCAAGAAAGTTGCAGGACTCAATGTTGGAGAAAAGTTGCGTCACTTTCTACCACGATAGGGTTGTTGGGCAGTATCATGTCTCATTTACAAGACACTTAGGTAAATTTGTTCGTGATCGTAATATGTGCCTTTTGCATGTACAATCATGGGCAGACATCGAAGAATATAAGCTACAACACTTGTGGGAAGCTGTTACGGTAAAAATTTAAAGCGTTACTTTCTTGATTTGTCTTCTCTATTTCTTCTTACACAAATGAATGAAAATACATATGAGCTTACATCATTAGCGTTCAATGGTTGGTTAATTGCATAACATATTCGATAGCAATTGTAATGTCAAGATGGATAGGAACATGGTACTAATTTAGGCTTTATTGTTTCATCAAAGAACTGTGTGATAGAGAAACACACAGCATTGTTTCTTTTTTGGGGGTTGTTTTGTCTCTGCTGAGAGGTGAAAAGGGTGCTTCATTCTTTCTTTTTTATCATAGTCATCGGGTCCATGACAAACATCATTAGATATCATTATGACCAGCCGAGCATTTCAAATTAGAAATATTGCTTAGATGATGGATATAATAAAGGTTTTTAACTTAATACATTATCTTCACTTGTTGTTTGTATTCATTCTCAAATACAAAGCTTCCATCTTATACTTGGAGAACTCATGAGGTAAGATATGTGCTGTTTGGTCTTCATTATGTCATATTGGGTATCACTTTATTAAAATTATTTGGATGTGCTAGTGATGCTAAGTGTTTCGGAGACTTTGGTCAAGTAGTAAGACTGACACTTTCAAGTAAATAATAGAGCTCGTAAGATCAATCAAATAGTAAGAGCTCAAGGTGATGTTACTGGCAGTGAATATTTGAAGGAATATGGATATCAACAAAGTGTTAAGTTTTCAAGATTTCATGTGTTGAAGATTTAAAGTCATCTTTAAACTGATACATGCAAGGTCAGCAGTCATAGTCTTGCTCTATGCTTATCAAGGCATTCCAGTTTGTTGGGATTATTTTAGTTTTATTTGTTTGAGGACTGTTTGGAGACATTGTTGGCAGGTCTCTCCTTACTGCACTCATTTTCTCTCGTAGAAGCTAAATTTGATTTTGGCTCCAAATATATTATTTTTAATATAGCTTTTGGGGTAAATTTAACTGACAGAGTTAATTTTCAATGTTGAAACTTAAATTCATATTCTAACTAGGATAAACTCTTCAAACAGCCCCAGAGTTTCTCTAGCTTGGATTAGCACATGTCAGATTCAAACTAGTTGCCTTATATTAGTTTGTTTGTAATTTAGTACCATCTTCGTACCTTTTAATAAAATCTTACCTTAGTAAGAAAAAGCACATGTTAAATTCATACTGTAATTTGATGCTGTCTGTTCTGTTCCCATAATACCTCGACCTGCCGATGCAGCAGAAACTAAGCATCTGGTGAATGGTCACATTCTTTAAGGTCAGCAACTGACACTAGTTTTTACTTCACAGGATTGGAAATGGCCTTTTTAATGAGAGCTAGGGAACGTGGGAGATATTTTTCTGCTCCATTTTTGCTCAATCTTGACATCAAATTCTCCATTTAACTTGTCTCTGATAGGACAGTAGCTTGATGTGGTTTAGCAACAAAATTTGTTTCTTAGGTTTTCTATTTCAGGAGATGAATTTGCTCGCTTATGTTTTCTTTAGGCCTAGAATGTGTCAAATTCTTGGAAGATAGAGTTGGTAAATGTTACTTTGCAAAAAATTTTGGTCAGCTAGATTGTAAGTTTTGTGGTAGATCTTGTAAAGCTTATGGTACATTTCCTTTAATCTTCTCGTTTTAATGTTCTTGTTTTAGTAAATCATGGGTCTTAGAGGTATAGAGAAGTCTTTACCCTATTTGAATGCCTATAAGGATTGCGATTTTCTGCTTTAAGATGTCTTTAACACTAGGAGCATGAACCATCATTGAACCAC
Source organism: Nicotiana attenuata (assembly GCF_001879085.1). Classification (NCBI taxonomy): domain Eukaryota; kingdom Viridiplantae; phylum Streptophyta; class Magnoliopsida; order Solanales; family Solanaceae; genus Nicotiana; species Nicotiana attenuata. The sequence goes on along the minus strand of NC_031999.1, from coordinate 58,953,273 downwards.
ATGAACATATATATTAAACATATTTTGGATTTCCTGTAGTTTATGAATCTAGTGAACTTGTTGGAACACTTCTTCTTTTTGAAAAAAACTACTACTTTCAATTGGTGCATTATTTATTTAAGAGATGTTAATTCCAAGGATAAATAAGTTATTAAAACTAAAACAGAATGTTACGCCCCATATTTTCGTACGTGAGAGTACGTCGTACGTTAATTGATGTAAGCTCAGAAATGGGATCATCTTTGAAAGTACATTAAGTAAGTTATTCATGTTAACATGGAGGTTATAAATATTTAAGATCATGAACTGCAAGTACCAAGAGGGTTGGAAGGCTTAGAAGCTGAATGAATTGAAGAAAATAGGTTTCGTCGAAAGTCGACAAGTTAGGAATGTTATAATATGTAATTTTGGAGTGAGACTAGGGTAATCAAAATGATAAAGAGATTATGTTATGAGATATTTTAGTCTTATGATAGTCGTGTGCTATGTTTTTAAGTCAAGCGAGTTGTGAAACAAAAGTTGGCAAAGATCATCACAAGTTACATTCATAAATATGCTGAAAATTAAGTCAAATGTAGCTGAGCATTTCTCCAAATGTACTTGGAATTACGGGACGATCTACCTACCAAATTGAAGATCCACGAGTTTAGTTTCTGACGGATCAAACCGTTAATCAATACAAAATTGGAGTAAAGATATATTTGTATTTTCGCGAGACTGCGCATACTGGTAGAAACACACCACATAATGTCAGGGTAGTTGGCCGGTCGTTCGTCATTGCATTTTCGGGTTGTTTGACACTACTAGGGTTGTCGTTTTGTGTATGAACTAATTAGGGTGCGTGGGCTGTTTTGTAGTATTTTATGATGGATATAAGGTTGGAAAATGATGTATACATATTTTTTTGTTGTGTACTTGTTGTTGTTGGTGTTATGTCGAATTGGGAGGACGTAAAGATTATAGGGGAGATGCTGCCCGTTTTATTATAAAATAGGCTTGTCGTTCGTTGTGCGATAGTTGTACCTTCTATAACTTGATCATAGTATTGTTATCATTGTTGTAGATTAAGATGCAACGACACGAGTTTAACGTGGCTATTGGAAAATTTTTGATAAGGTATGTTTAGGTTAAACCTTTCCTTTATTTTGGCATGACCCCATAACGACATGTTTTTGATAACAAGACATAAAGAGAAGTTCGTATTTCTGAATTTATTCACATTATCCTAGTCTCATAAGTTACTGTATTCACCCTTATTGGGACTCTCTATTCATCTAAGTGTTGTCTTCTTTTTGTCAAGAGTGTGTGTGTGTGTGTATATATATATATATATATATATACACACACAATATTACAGTATTTTCACCACCACCGAGCTATAATCGGTGGACAGGCCTCTATTGGGCAACCTCTGATCAGATGGTAAGTTATATACCGAGTCTACTGTGACCGAGAACCTATGAGCGAGCCTAGAGTGGCCGAGATACAGAGCCTAGTATGGTCGAGCTCCTATGAGTGAACCTACTATGGCAGAGCAATTACACATACCAAGCCATATAGGGTCGGACAACTATTTTACTTACTATATTGAGAGAGTTAAGTTAGTATCAGCAGATAAGCACATCTTCAGATTATCTTTGACCCCCAGTTACTTTCAGTTATTATATTATCAGTTCAGTTTCAGCTTTCAGTTATTCTGTTGCCTTACATACTCGGTATATTGTTTCGTACTGACGTCCCTTTTGCCAGGGATGTTGTATTTTATGCCTGCAGGTCATGATAGATAGCTGGATAGACCTTCCCAGTAGACAAAGCCAAACATCAGCTTGGTTGGTAAGCTCCACTTCCCCAGAGTTACCAGTTTTAGACCTTGTAGTCCATTTTCTTATACAGGTTGATGGGTAGGTCGAGGCCCTGTCCCGACCATGATACAGTCATCTCTAGAGGATTGTAGACAAGTCCTGTATAGTTTATATATCAGTAGATGTTCATGGCGGCCTCGTCAGCCTGCACAGTTTTTATATATATATATATATGTGTGTGTGTGTGTGTGTGTGTGTATGAGCTTTTGGGTATGTTTACCCCTCAGATGAGAGAGACAATATTTTCATTTGATTAAGAATATGGCCTCATGGGCCTAAGTTAAGGGTTACCCCTCCAGTGTTTACAGTTACAAAGTGGTACGCTCGGGCCGAGTATGGCACCGGGTGCCGGCCACGCCTAGTCAGGTTTGGGGTGTGACACAGACACGAATTGGAAGAAATGGAGTAACAATTTAATCAATTTAGCTTGTGAGAGATTCTAGTAATTTTGGATGTTCTTGATTTCTACAAGGTAGTCCTATACTAGGTTTCTGTTTCTGAATTTTTCAATGAGATAAAAGGAGTTAAGAACTAGGATTCTGCACGTAAACATTGAAACTATTAGTCATTATTAAGGAACACTAGGAAAAATATCGAAGTTGTCTGTCTTTTTTAAATAAAACTGCATATGCTCTTAGTTGTGAAAATAATGGACTGTGACGACCCAAAGGGTCATCACCTATTTTCTTACTCATCCTGTGCTTACGAGGCCTCGAAAACCTCATTTATGATTGCCTCGATTTGCATGCGCAGTCCGGGCGCGTAGCCGAAAAGCTTAAATATGAATTCTGTGTGAAAAATGCTAAATTTTGATATTAATATGAATATATTTGACTTCGATCAATATTTCTGTAAACGGACCCGGACCCGTGATGTGACGGTCCCAGAGGGTCCGTAGAAAAATATGGGACTGGGCATATGCCCGTAGTCGAATTCCGAGGTCTAGAGCCCGAGAAATGAATTTTTCTGTGAAATTATTTTTCTGAAATTACTAAGGAAATTGGAAATGAAATTTGATTAAAAGACTATGGTATCGGGCTCATATTTTGGTTCCGACGCCCGGTACAAGTCTTATATATGGTTTAAGCGCTTTCTGTAAAATTTGGTTGAAAACGGACATCGTTTGACGTGTTTCGGACTTGAAATGGAAATTTGATGCTTTATGAAAATTTTAAAGAAAAACATGAGTTTTGAGGCTTGATTCGATGTATATGATGTTATTTTGGTGATTTGATCACACGGATAAATCCGTAGGATGTTTTTGAGGTTGTGTGCATTTGGAGCCCCGAGGGCTCGAGTGAGTTTTGGATAGGCCACGCATTGTATTTTTGAACTTGTAAAGATCTGGTATTTTGGCTTCTGTGATTTCCGCAAATGCGAAGGGGAGACTCGCAATTGCGAGCTCGCAAATGCGAGCTTCGAGTCGCAATTGCAAAGTCTGAGAATTCCGGCACTGGTCGCAAATGCGACGATTTTGCTCGCCAATGCGAGGGGTCGTTAATCGGAAATGCGATCACATTTTCGCAAATGCGAAACTTGTCATCTGGGCCTGAGTTCGCAAATGCGAACTGATGTTCGCAATTCCCAAGTTAGCAGGTTGGGGTTCGCAATTGCGAACCCCTGTTCGCAATTCCCACGTCCGAGGCCCGGCAAATTTTATACTTAGTCGAATTTTCATCACTTTTCACCATTCTTTCAAAACTCAAACACCATAGGTGATTTTTCAAGAACAATCTTCATCCCAAATCATTAGTAAGTCCATTTTTACTCAATTCGTTCAATCTTTAGCATCATTTAACATGTTTTCCACTTAAAATCAAGGATTTTCATGGGTGAAATTGGGGTTTTTGGGTAGAACCTAGGTTTTCTAAAAATTTGGTATTTGGACCTCGATTTGAGGTCCGATTTCAAAATAAATTACATATTTGAGTTCGTGGGGGAATGGGTAACCGGGTTTTGGTTCGAACCTTGGGTTTGGCCCACGTGGTCCCGGGGGCAATTTTGGAATTTTTGGGAAAAAACTTGGGAAAATTCATTTTTATGCATTCAAATTGATTCATACAGTGTTTATTAAAGTAATTGAGCAATTTGTGATTAGATTTGAGCGAATTGGAGGTGGAACCGCGGGGTAAAGAGATAGTTGAGGGTTAAGTGGATTTTAAGGCTTTGAGGTAAGTGTTTGGTTTAACCCTAGCTTGAGGGAATAGGAGTTGAGTCTTGTTTGCTAATTGCTAAATTATTGAGTACGATGTATAAGCATGGTGACGAGTATCTATACATTGGTGTCTAGTATGACCGTGAGTCCTCATAATGTGATTATCATGATTTGGTTGTGATTTCCGTGTTTATTGGAGGATTTCTATATGTTGTGAATAACATGTGAACGATTATATGATCAATTGATTCCTAGGAGTATTGGCTCGAATTGTGATACGAATATTGAAAGTATATGAAATGACTTGATTCTTTGAAATGTTGGCTCAAAATGGTAAAGTGGATTATAACGTAAGAAATGAAAGAAAGAGAAAGCGTTGTTGGTATTTTCCCTTGTCGGGACGTTGCATTGAACTTGTTGGTTTCTTTTCCCTTGACGGGAATCCTTCTAATATTTGTTTGATTTTATGCCCCTTATTTGTGACTATTGTTTGGGGAGCTAGACTGTCGAATGATATGGATCGGGTTGCACGCCGCAACAATGATAAATGAGATATGAGGATCGGGTGCACACCGCAGCAGTGGTTTTGTGGATCGGGTTGCGCGCCGCAACAATGATAAATGATAAATGATATAGGTCGGGTTGCACGCCGCAACAGTGGTATTTGTGGATCGGGTTGCACGCCGCAACAATGGTAATTGTGGACCGGGTTGCACGCCGCAACAGTTATTGATACAAATGTGTTTATATTGAGTATTGCTTCCTTGTTCATCGTAAATTTAGACTGCTTTAGATTGTTACTCCGGATTACTGTTAATATTGCCATCTCCCCATAGCATGTTCCCCTCCCATATTGTTAATTATTTGGTATTTCGATTCCGTCGTATATTTATAATTGTACAGGTTTATGTGGTGTCCAGTCTAGCCTCGTCACTACTTCGCTGGGGTTAGGCTAGACACTTACCAGCACATGGGGTCGGTTGTGCTAATTCTACACTCTGTGCATTTTTGCACAGGTCCAGGTTTTCAGGAGCAGCAGCAGCATTAGCACGGAAGCAGGCTTTCATTATCGCGAGACCGAGGTAGCCTTGCAGGCGTCCGCATGCCCGGCGTCTCTCCCTTATTTTCTCTTCTATACTATTGCCTCCTTGTTTTCGAGACAAACAGTTTATATGTTTCTTTCAGACCTTTGTATTTAGTAAACTCTTAGCAGTTCGTGAGTAATGTGACACCAGTCTTGGGTAGAGGCTATTGTTGACTGTTCCGCGTTTTGATTTAGATCATGATTCAGACTTCCGCTATTATTATTAAATTTCATGTTCTATATTGATGTTGTAAATTGTTAAAAGATTTGTTAGCAATGGAAGAGTAAATGAGTAGGCTTGCCTAGCTACCACGAGTAGGCGCCATCACGACCCCGAGTGCGGGAAATACGGGTCGTGACAAGTTGGTATCAGAGGACTAGGTTACATAGGTCTCAAAACTCACGGACAAACTCAGTAGAGTCTGAGGGGTCGGTACGGAGACGTCTGTACTTGTCCCCCAGAGGCTATTGAGTTAGAAAAATCTCTCATTTGTTCCTTCTTGTCGTGCGATTTGGTTTCTCAATGCTGATTGAATTTCTACTATGTTCTTTCGCAGATGGCGAGAACACGCACTTCCTCATCTACCGATCAGCAGTCCGAGCCCCAGACAGCTCCCGCTAGGGGCAGAGGACGTGGCCATGCTAGGGGCCGAGGTAGGGGCAGGGCTCAGCCCCAAGCAGCAGCACTTATGGCAGAGCCTCAGGTTGACCTTGAGGAGGAGGTTCCGGCCCCAGCCGCAGAAGTTCCGGTGGGCCCAGCTCAGGTCCCAGAGGGGTATATTGCTACTCCAGTTCTTCAGGACGCTTTGGTCCGGTTGGTGGGCCTCATGGAGAGTGTCACCCAAGCAGGATTGCTTCCTGTAGCACCAGCCACTTCTCAGGCTGGAGGAGGGCCCCAGACTCCTGCTGCACGTACTCCTGTGTAGGTAAACTCCTTAGGGTCAGATTCAAGCGGCTCAGCAAGCTACGACAGTTCAACCGAGGGTAGTTGCACGGGCCGGCGATGGAGCGGCTATGTCCGCAGATGCTTTATGGAGGCTGGACAGGTTTACCAATCTCTTCACTGCTACATTCAGCGGAGCTTCTTCTGAGGACCCCCAGGATTTCTTATACAGCTGCCACGAGGTTCTTCGGAACATGGGCATTATGTCCGCAGATGCTTTATGGAGGCTGGACAGGTTTACCAAGCTCTTCACTGCTACATTCAGCGGAGCTTCTTCTGAGGACCCCCAGGATTTCTTATACAGCTGCCACGAGGTTTTTCGGAACATGGGCATTGTGGAGTCCAATGGAGTTGATCCACCAAGACTTGGTAGAGGGATTTCTGTTTAGCCAGACCTGCAGGGTCGCCGTCTTTGACTTGGGATCCGTTTTCAGAGTTGTTTTTGGAGAAGTTTCTCCCCGTTACTCAGAGGGATGCTTATCGGATGCAGATTGAGCGCCTCCAGCAGGGGTCTATGACAGTCACTCAGTATGAGACCAGGTTTATCGATCTAGCTCGCCATGCCCTTGTCATACTCCCCACTGAGAGGGAGAGGGTGAGGAGATTTATTGATGGTTTGATCCAGCCTATTCGTCTTCAGATGGCCAAAGAGGCGGGGAGTGATATTACTTTTCAGGAGGCGGCTAATGTGGCCCGGAGGATGGAGATGGTTCTACCACGGGGGGGTGGTCATAGAACAGACAAGAGACCCCGTCACACAGGTCGGTTCAGTGGTGCCTCATCTGGGGGTAGGGATTCTTATGATAGGGGTCAGCCTTCCAGGCCTTTCCAGTCAGCCCTCCAGGTTTCTCAGGGTGCCCCAGGTGATCATGGTTCCCGTGGGCATTATTCTGATCAGCAGTCACTCAGTGCACCGCCACTTTAGAGTTTTCATGGAGGTCATTCGGGTCGCCAGGGCCAGCCAGCGTTCGCAGGGAAGTTATGAGTGTGGTACGTATGGTCACATCAGGAGAGCTTGCCCGAGATTGAGGGGTACTCAATCTCAGCAGCAGGGTCCCCGTCCTATGATTCAGGCACCAGATGCCGCACAGCCAGCCAGAGGTGGAGGCAGAGGCCATAGAGGTGGAGGTAGAGGCCATAGAGGTGGAGCTCAGACAGCCAGGGGCGGAGGTCAGCTAGCAGCAGATCGACCTAGGGATACAGCTCAGGGTGGTGGGGCCCAGCCCCGTTGCTATGCTCCAGGCTAGACCAAAGGCAGAGGCCTCAGATGCGGTGATCACAGGTACGGTTTTGGTTTGTGATCGAGGTGCTTCGGTACTATTTGATCCAGGGTCTACGTATTCATATGTTTCCTCTTATTTCGCACCATGCTTGGTTATGCCTAGTGATGCTTTGGGTATTCCTGTATATGTGTCTACACCGGTGGGTGACTTTATCGTGGTCGACCGAGTCCATCGTTGGTGTGTTGTAGTGATTGAGGGTCTTGAGACCCGTGTAGACTTGTTACTCTTAGATATGGTGGACTTTGATATCATTCTGGATATGGATTGGCTATCACCCTATCACGCTATCTTGGACTGCCATGCCAAGACTGTGACTTTAGCTTTACCGGGTATGCCTCACTTAGAGTGGAGAGGGACTCCAAGTCATTCTACTCGTAGTGTCATATCGTACGTGAAGGCTCGACGTATGGTTGAGAAGGGGTGCCTGGCCTATTTGGCCTATGTTCGTGATTCCAGTGCTGAGGTCCCTTCCATAGACTCTGTGCCTATTGTCCGGGAGTTTTCCGATGTCTTTCCTTTAGAGTTGCCGGGTATGCCACCCGACAGGGATATAGATTTCTGTATTGGCTTGGTTCCCGGCACTCAGCCCATTTCTATTCCGCCATATAGAGTGGCCCCGCCGGAGTTGAAGGAGTTAAAAGAACAGTTGCAGGATTTGCTGGAGAAGGGTTTCATTAGACCCAGTGCGTCTCCTTGGGGTGCGCCGGTGTTATTTGCCAAGAAGAAGGATGAGTCAATGAGGATGTGAATTGATTACCGGCAATTGAACAAGGTAACAGTCAAGAATAAGTACCAACTGCCGAGGATTGATGATTTGTTCGACCAGCTTCAGGGTGCTAGGGTATTCTCCAAGATTGACTTGCGTTCCGGGTACCATCAGTTGAGGATTAGGGCATCTGATGTCCCTAAGACAGCCTTCCGCACTCGGTATGGGCATTACGAGTTCCTAGTTATGTCATTTGGGTTGACCAATGCCCCAGCAGCATTTATGGAGTTGATGAACCGAGTGTTCAGGCCATATTTGGACATGTTCGTGATAGTCTTTATTGACGATATTTTGGTGTACTCCTGATGGCTGTCGACTCAACACTACACTAAGGTAGGAAGAGCGGGTCGGAACAGCTTTTACCCGATAGTGGATCAGGATCGATTTTCCACAGGGAGCTAGAGAAGGAGTTGCATTATCTGCTTAGTCAAGAATTGTAGTTGTGCTTCTAATATCACTTCTAACATTTTCGGTTTTGATTTTTATATCTTCTACTTTAAGACTAATATTTGAAGCTAAATTATGCTATGGAGATATTACTAAGTGGTAATTAATATAGAGAAAGGCACTAGGGTCGTGGCATTACCTAGGTGGTTAATCAACGGGTAGATGCTACTAAAGGTAAATTGACATATTAGGGGCTTATGCTATAACCTTTGCTCAATTGTACCCACTCTCACACCTCTCGGTAGAGAGAGTGATTTTGCCCAATTGACTCTCTCGAGACCAATTGGGTAGGCTAATTTGACCAAGCAACTAGGGTTCAAGTAGGGTAATTACTCTCTCGAGGTTTAACCCGTTAATTGGGACTACCATTTCTCATGGGTCCATCCCAATTCCTTGTTAGGTCAATTTTGGGGTTATAGACTCTCTTTCTCAAGAAGAGTCAAACCCACCAAGCTAGAATCAGTGTTTGCAACCACCAATCCTCAATGAAAACCTAAAATTAACCCAAATAGCAAACACCCAATATCAATCTAGCCTTAGATTGCAGCACCCATTAATTACCCACACTAGGGTTGAGCCACAACCCTAGCTAGTGAGTTTAGCTACTCATGCTAGATGCAAAAATTAAAGAAATAGATGAAGAAGCAAACATAATAATTGATTACTAAGGAAGAAATACAAAATTAGAAGTTAAAAAAATGCCAAAAATGGCTAAACCCAATGTTCTCACGAGCTCAGCAGCCTTCAGTATGTAAAACTTAACCTAAAAATGGAAAAATGATCTATTTATAGTTGCTGAAAAACTTGGACAAAAATACCCCTGCGGGGTCAGCGCGGCCACGTGGGCTCTTGAAATCTTGAAGATTGTCTCTCTGAGGTTGAGGATAGCGGGCCACGCAAAAGTGTAGCGCGGCCGCTTGAGATCTGGCGCCGACCGCGTAAATGTGACCGCGGCCGCGTGGCTTGCTTTGGTCCCCAACTTTCACTTCTCTGAATCTCTTCGCGCGGTCCGCGTAAAATTGTGGCGCGCCCGCGTGAGCTGAACGCGGGCCGCGTAAATCCAACCGCGGCCGCATTCTAAGATTCCTGAATTAGCACTTCTCTGAACCTCCTAGTGTGGCCGCGTGCACTTTTGTGCGGTCCGCACTAGGATCTTTTTCCTTCACTTTTCTTGTCCTTTGATGCTTGAGCAGGTTTCACTCCATTTTGAGCCGATCTTTGATAATTTAGTCACTTTGTCGCTCAAACCTGCAATCTAGCACAACCTGTGAGCATTTTGGGATTATTTTGTATCAAATTATACTCAAAGCACAGGCAAGTAGGGGCATAAAACACGTTAAAATCCTACTTGTCAACTCCCCTAAACTTAAACCTTTTCTTGTCCTCAAGCAAACAAAATAAAACCCACCCCATAAAGGAACATCCAAGTAATTCCAGTTGTCCTAAAGTAACCTCAACAAGCATCAATTGGGACTAACAATTGCCCTCAATACGAATGCATCATTAACATATTTTAAACTTTGAAAACTATGGATCAAGTGTGACACAAGAGCATCAATGGTTGACACATTTCATCAAAGAACTTTTCTCAAATGCCTTGGTCATTGTGGAACCCAAACTCACACATCCTTAACTCTCCCTAAGCGAACCTCACCTTTTTAGAGTATTGACACACAAACCGAGGTTGATGGAATTTCACTCATCTCTCTCAAGAATAATGTCACAAGTCCGGCTCTAGGTACCATATGCTTGCCCCTTATGTAAGTATCCACTAATGTAGGTTTCCTTCAACTCAAGATCATATAGGGATTTTGTGGAGTCATTGTGAAGGCTTTTGGGTAAGGATAGGACATGTTTTAGTTCAAATGGGTTCAATCTTCCCTTAAGGACTTCCTTTGATTCATTTTGACACCCTTTCTTGACTCATTTGAGCATTTTACTTCTTTTCAGGGGGTTAGATGGACACATTGTCACTCTTTCTTATGCAATTCAAATCATTTCTCCTTTTTCTACTTTCTTCTAGCCTTTTTTCTCACTTTTGTTTCCCTTGTATCCCTTTTTTATTCTTTTTCGCATTATTCTTTCTTATTGTCTTTTTCTTTATTCAAATCAGTGCTTCCTTTTTTTTCTTTTTGCTTTCGTACCTTTTACCACTACTGCTTCCTTTCTTGTCTCTCCTCCCCCAAACTTAGACATTTGCCATTACTCAAGGGAAGATTTTGTGTGCCAAGAGAGGGTATCTTTTAGAACGGGTATAGGCTTGTAACATTGGTTCTTGAAAGAAAAAGGTTCAAGGCTCAAAAGAGTTAGCTAGGGATCATTTCATTGGTAGGCCATTGAATTGTTTAACTCTACATTGGTATCAAGGAGAGCCTACAATCACTTCTTAAGTCAAATTTCACCTAGGATTTCGCCTCAACAAACATTCAGGGCAAGTTCTAGACCATTGGCTCGGGACTTGGACTCACAATTCGATTTATCACCACACATGCTAGTGGATTGCTAAAGACATCAAGTCGAGGGCCCACAGCGACCTCAGTTATGATTCAAGCGCACAATGGTCCAAGAAGACCACATGATGATTGTTTGGTCAACACAAGAGTCTCAAGGCCACGACTTTCACCATCCTAACACAACATTATGTCTTTGATCATGGGATCGAAGGCAAATGTGTTAGGCCCTAGTGAAGCTTTGCCTGAGGTACCCTTAACTACGAAATAACAAAAACAAAAGAAAAATAAAAAAACGGACTCAAACCCTTAAGAAGGTTGCCACGCCATCTATCATTGGGAAGAGCCACCCGGTTCGCACTATACTCCACCCTTGGAAAGAACCATGGCATTAAGAAAACCAAGGGTTTATTGAAAATGCCAAAAACAAAACAAAAGGCTACGAGCCTATCTACGAAGCTACAAACAAAAAATTCTTGGGAAAATAGAAAAACAGAATGAATATATACAATAGGGGAATAGAATATACAATGAGGGATGAAAATATATTGAATGTAACTTTATATACAGACCAAAAGATAAGAAAAAGTACGATAAAAGTAGCTAAAATGTAATGTTATATACAAACCAACTAAGAAATCAAATAAACAGAACATAAAATGAAAGTCTAATATGTACAATTATCCAGATAATCCAAAAAATCTAGGACGCACCCCCACGAATAAGAGCTGGCATTGTCCCCAATGCCAACTACACAAATAAGCACAAAATATCAGTGAAAGGATATAGAAGAGCTCCCTAGTCCTGGTCCGTCTGCATAGGATCCTCAGTGGTCCCCTGATCCCCTGTATGGGCGGGAACCTCAGACTGGTCCCCTGCCTGCTGCTGGGATAGTGGCTTGCTCCTGGACTGGCTGAATAGTGGGTGCATCACTGGAGGGAATCCCCTGAGTCTCTGCAAGCTCAATCACTACACCCTCTGCACTGGGAAGCTTCCTCTTCTTCCTTGGAGGCTAGGATGCCTGCCCCTGCTGTGGCTCTGGTGCTGCTACTGGAGGAGCTGGATCCTCAAATAGCAAGTCTAAAGGCATTTGGTCTGCCAATAGCTTGTCCACATCCGCCCTAAGTGCCTTCACCGACTCCTTGGACGCCCTTGACTTTCACATCTTCTTATGCTCCTTGGCAAGCTCTTTCAGAGCTTTGCCATGTGAATCTACCACCTTAGTCAAGGCCCGAGTCTCTAAAATCTTCTCCTGGTCGGACAGGAGCTTCTTCAATGTTTCCTCAATAGACTGAGGAATCTGAGCAGTGGCTGGTGCTGACTGGGCCTCAACTGAAGTAGCCAATGTTGACAACTTGGATGTCGCAGCTGACATCCAGTTGTTCAAATTGGCCAAAGTCTTTGCTAACTGATGGGCTGTGAGAGGGTTGGTCCGGGAAGCAGGGACTGACGGGCCAGTTGAAGAACTAGGACCCGCAGAAGAGGAGGGCACATTAGCAATAATGGTGGCAGCTGGAATGGAGGGGAGCTCAGTGGAAGGCTCCACAGCAGACTCTACCGCAACTGGCTCCTCAGACTGGCCAATTGGGGTAGAGGTGGATGCCTTGTGCTTCTTGTCCTTTGGGTTGTCCGGCCCCTGAACACTGAACCATGAGAATGGGGACACGGGGCGAACTTTCACATCATAAGGCTTCTTCTTCACCTTCGTATCCCGAAAATACATGCTGAGAGTGTTGGGAAATGGATAGTACCCAATACTCTCAACTCCTACCGAGGCGATCGCCCTGTTCATCACATTCCCCACATTAATAGGGAAACCAGCCATGATAGAGGCAATCAGCACAGCACGAGGAAGAGGGATAGTCTGGTCATGGGAAGTTGGGTCAAGCCTATTGCACACAAATGTAAGGCACCCTCTAACTTCGAAATTCAAATTCTTCCTAAAGATTTTTACCCCTGCCTGTATCCAACCCGGAATAGTACCCGGATGAGCCAAATGCTCAGCCAACTATGGGCAAACCTCCTCCTTCATTGCCAACTTCTCATTGTATTGAATTTCATCTTCATCATCAAAACCCAAATACTCATTGAAAGCTCTCCCAGAAAATACTATGTTTTTGTCTCGCACTTTGGTCGCAATTGAGCCTTTTTTGGTGTGGGCTACATTGCAGTAAAACTCCTTTACCATGTGCTCGTTAGCATCTATCAAGTCATCACAAAAATGCTCCCTTCCTACTCTGGTATGAAACTGCCTGTGAACATTGGGGAGAAAAGGCAATAGATCTCGGGTGATTATACTTCTTTCTGTGATCAGCTTCCGTTTAGGCCACAGTTCCCTGAATTTGTGGAAAGCCACCTGGCCAACAAACCGGTCTTGCCAAACCCCCGCTTTTCTTGTTCGTTCGATTCCACCAACCCGAGGCACCCCACTATCCGGAACCTCCTCATCACTTATCGAGTCCCCCCCTGCCTGCACTCTCCCCAGNNATTAATAGGGAAACCCGCCATGATAGAGGCAATCAGCACAGCACGAGGAAGAGGGATAGTCTGGTCATGGGAAGTGGGGTCAAGCCTGTTGCACACAAATGTAAGCCACCCTCTAGCTTCGAAATTCAAATTCTTCCTCAAGATTTTCACCCCTGCCTGTATCCAATCCGGAATAGTACCCGGATGAGCCAAATGCTCAGCCAACCATGGGCGAACCTCCTCCTTCATTGCTAATTTCTCATTGTATTGAGTTTCGTCTTCATCATCAAAACCCAAATATTCATTGAAAGCTCTCCCAGAAAATACTATGTTTTTGTCTCACACTTTGGTCGCAATTGAGCCTTTTTGGTGTGGGCTACATTGCAGTAAAACTCCTTTACCATGTGCTCGTTGGCATCTATCAAGTCATCACAAAAATGCTCCCATCCTACTCTGGTATGAAACTGCCTGTGAACATTGGGGAGAAAAGGCAATAGATCTCGGGTGATTATACTTCTTTCTGTGATCAGCTTCCGTTTAGGCCACAGTTCCCTGAATTTGTGGAAAGCCACCTGGCCAACAAACCGGTCTTGCCAAACCTCCGCTTTTCTTGTTCGTTCGATTCCACCAACCTGAGGCACCCTACTATCCGAAACCTCCTCATCACTATGAGCCCCCCCTGCTGCACTCTTCCCAGATATTGAAGCTGTGGGGGAGGTGGNCTAGGTTCCGGATAGATGTGTTATGTGAAGCCAATTATGCGTCAGAATCTCGGTTCTTTTTCATCATCTGCTCGAACATCATCTCTATCCGTCCCATCTCACTCCCGGAAGAACTAGACCCTTGCGACTGAAAGGGGGTGGATTGTTTGGTTGTTGGAACATGGGGGGCCTTTGAAAGCCTTGCCCCTACCACCATTATTCCACCCTCCTTGATTGTTATTGTTGTTTCTCCAATTGTTGTTGTTCCCGTTCCAATTGCCTTGGTTGTTACCTTGATTACCCCAATTGTTGTTCTGATTGTTATTGTTCCAATTGTTACCACCTTGTTGTTGATTATTGTTATTCCAATTTCCGCCGCCTTGTTGATTACCCCAATTGCCTTGGGGGCGCCATTGTTGATTCCCCTAATTTCCTCTATTTCCTTGGTAGTTATTGACATATTGGCATTCCTCACTTTGATCATCATAACACTCGTTCGAATAACCACCACCATCATTGTTGTTGTCAAATTGCTCACCATTACCTTGAGATTGTTGTTGCCCTCTTTGCCTCCTTTTTAGCATAGAAACATTCTCCATTGCATTGACTTGGCGCGGATTTTGTACTTGTTGTAATTGCGCCTTCGCCAGCTGATTCATTGTTGTTGTAAGTTCGGCAATAGCTTGGCCATGGTCATTCAACTCCTTGTGCAAATGGATGATCGTGGGGTCACCTTGGGGTACATTCGCTCGGCTTTGCCATGCCGAAGAGGTATCGGCCATTTCATCAAGTACATCACATGCCTCTTGGTAAGAAAGTTTCATAAAGTTCCCACCGGCCAATTGGTTCACAATGCACTGGTTCGTGGTGTTGATGCCCCGTTAAAAGGTTTGTTCTCTCATCGCCTCGGTCATGTCGTTATTAGGGCACTCCTTCACCATTGTCCTATATCTTTCCCATATTTCGTGCAAAGGTTCCGTTGGCATTTGTTTGAAAGCTGGAATCTCATCCCGAAGAGCTGCCATATGACTTGGAGAAAAGAACTTGGCAATAAATATGTCCGCCAATTCATCCCATGTGTGAATAGATTGATTTGGAAGCCTTTCTAACCAGTCCAACGCTTTACCCCGAAGAGAAAACGAGAAAAGCCTCAATCTCAACGCATCCTCTGAGACGTTTGTTTGTTTGCTGCCCCAGCAAGTATCTACGAACCCCTTCAAGTGCTTGTATGCATTTTGATCGGAGGCGCCCGTAAAATACCCTCTTTGGTCGAGCAAGGTCAACATGACATTTGTGATTTGAAAGTTCCCCGCCCGGATTTGGGTAGGAACAATGGCACTCGCGTACCCTTGATTTGGAAGAACTCTTGGGACTGCTCTTGGCGGTGGCGGAGGAGGGTCTGGAATAGGATTGTTGTCATTTGCGTTGGCCGGACGGCCTCTACATGGAACTTGAGGTGGTTGAACCTCTTTGGGCTTAAGATCCTCTACATCCTCCCCCGCATTCACGTTTCCAAGAGGGTCGTTTGCATTGAGAGCCATAGTACCTGAATGAGAGACAGACATAATTAGTAAACAAGAAGGAAAGAGAAGCAAAACACAAAACAAGCTAAACAGATAGTCAACACCGTAAGCTCCCCGTCAACGGCGCCAAAAAGTTGATCGCTGCCGACTCAACACTACACTAAGGTAGGAAGAGCGGATCGCAACAGCTTTTACCCGATAGTGGATCGGGATCGATTTTCCACAGGGAGCTAGAGAGGGAGTTGTATTATCTGCTTAGTCTAGAATTGTAGTTGTGCTTCTAATATCACTTCTAACATTTTCGGTTTTGATTTTTATATCTTCTACTTTAAGACTAATATTTGAAGCTAAATTATGCTATGGAGATATTACTGAATATATTTATGCATACGACCACAACTTTTGCATATGTGCTTTGATTGTTATAATGGAGATGTACGTGCGCTTCTAGCCTTCTACTAAATGGTTGTATGTAGATTTGGATCTTAGGCTACATACTGTCACCATGTAGTAGCTTCCTTGACTTCTATTCTCAACTTTGCTTCCTGGGTTAGAGTGGTAACCAAGTGTTGTTAAAATTCCAGCCTTCATGTTAAGCTCTACTTTTTGGTTTTGTAACTGTTATATCTAGCAAAAGTTATGGTCGTATGCATAAATATATTTAGTTGATACACAATGAAGAGTTGTTCAATGTCTGATACTTCTAGTTTTTTTTCTTCTTTATTTGCTTTTGTTGTTTTGGTTAATTGGGTGAATGGTTTCATAAATTGTACTATGGTTTTTTGATTATTTTAAGTCGTTATCCTGTCTAGAAAAGCTGATATTCCATGTATTGTTGAAAATAAATAGTCGATAGATTATGACACTCTATTTTTATAATATTAATTGCTCTGCTTAGTGTAAAGCTCAACGGGTAGATGCTACTAAGGGTAAATTGACATATTTGGGGCTTATGCTATAACCTTTGCTCAATCGTACCCACTCTCACACCTCTCGGTAGAGAGAGTGATTTTGCCCAATTGACTCTCTCGAGACCAATTGGGTAGGCTAATTTGACCAAGCAACTAGGGTTCAAGTAGGGTAATTACTCTCTCGAGGTTTAACCCGTTAATTGCGACTACCATTTCTCATGGGTCCATCCCAATTCCTTGTTGGGTCAATTTTGGGGTTATAGACTCTCTTTCTCAAGAAGAGTCAAACCCACCAAGCTAGAATCAGTGTTTGCAACCACCAATCCTCAATGAAAACCTAAAATTAACTCAAATAGCAAATACCCAATATCAATCTAGCCTTAGATTGCAGCACCCATTAATTACCCACACTAGGGTTGAGCCACAACCCTAGCTAGTGAGTTTAGCTACTCATGCTAGATGCAAAAATTAAAGAAATAGATGAAGAAGCAAACATAATAATTGATTACTAAGGAAGAAATATAAAATTAGAAGTTAAAAAAAGGCTAAACCCAATGTTCTCACGAGCTCAGCAGCCTTCCGTATATAAAACTTAACCTAAAAATGGAAAAAGGATCTATTTATAGTGGTTGAAAAACTTGGACAAAAATACCCCTGCGGTGTCAGCGCGGGCCGCGCAAAAAGGTAGCGCGGCCGCGTGGGCTCTTGAAATCTTGAAGATTGTCTCTCTGAAGTTGAGGATAGCAGGCCGCGCAAAAGTGTAGCGCGGCCGCATGAGATCTGGCGCGGACCGCGTAAATGTGACCGCGGCCGCGTGGCTTGCTTTGGTCCCCAACTTTCACTTCTTTGAATCTCTTCGAGCGGTTCACGTAAAATTATGGCACGGTCACGTGAGCTGAACGCGGGCCGCGTAAATCCAATCGCGGCCGCATTGTGAGATTCCTGCATTAGCACTTCTCTGAACCTCCTAGTGTGGCCGCGTGCACTTTTGTGCGGTCCGCACTAGGATCTTTTTCCTTCACTTTTCTTGGCCTTTGATGCTCGAGCAGGTTTCACTCCGTTTTGAGCCGATTTTTGACAATTTAGTCACTTAGTCGCTCAAACCTGCAATCAAGCACAACCTGTGAGCATTTTGGGATTATTTTGTATTAAATTATACTCAAAGCATAGGCAAGTAGGGGCATAAAACACGTTAAAATCCTACTTATCAACTCCCGCAGCTAGGAGGAGCACGAGCAGCACCTTAGAGTGGTTCTTCAGACTCTGAGGGATAGTCAGTTATGTGCCAAGTTCTCCAAGTGTGAGTTCTGGCTGAGTTCGGTAGCATTTCTGGGTCACGTTGTATCAGCTGAGGGTATTCAGGTGGACCCGAAGAAGATAGAGGCAGTCAAGAACTGGCCTAGACCAGCATCAGCGTCAGAGATTCAGAGTTTCTTAGGGTTAGCAGGCTACTACAGGCGGTTCGTGGAGGGATTTTCATCTATTGCAACCCCGATGACTAGATTGACCCAGAAGGGTGCCCAGTTCAGATGGTCAGATGAGTGCAAGGCGAGCTTTCAGAAGCAAAAGACAGCCCTGACTACGGCACCGGTGTTGACTTTGCCTACAGGATCAGGGCCCTATACAGTCTACTGTGATGCTTCCCGTGTGGGACTTGGAGCAGTGTTGATGCAGGATGGCAAGGTCATTGCCTATGCTTCGAGACAGTTGAAGATTCATGAGAAGAACTATCCAGTGCATGATCTAGAGTTGGCAGCCATTGTTCACGCCTTGAAGATTTGGAGGCACTACTTGTATGGTGTGGCGTGTGAGGTGTTTACTGATCACAAGAGTCTTCAGTACCTCTTTAAGCAAAAGGAGTTGAATTTGAGGCAGAGGAGATGGTTGGAGGTAGTCTTGCTTATATTCCGGTCAGTCAGAGGCCGTTTGCCTTGGATGTTCAGGCTTTAGCCAATTAGTTCGTGAGACTGGATGTTTCTGAGCCCAGTCGAGTGTTAGCCTGCACGGTCGCTCATTATTCATTATTGGAGCATATCCGTGATCGGCAATTTGATGATCCCCATTTATGTGTCCTTAGAGACACTGTGCAGCGGGGAAGTGCCAAGTAGGTTGCCTTAGATGCGGATGGAGTTTTGAGATTGCAGGGGCGAGTTTGTGTGCCCAATATGGATGGGCTTCGAGAGTTGATTTTAGAAGAGGCCCATAGCTCCAGGTAATGTATTCACCCGGGCGCCGCAAAGATGTATCGGGATTTGCTGCAGCACTATTGGTGGCGTAGAATGAAGAAGGACATTGTATCACATGTGGCTCGTTGTTTGAATTGTCAGCAGGTTATGTACGAGCATTAGAGACCCGGTGGTTTGCTTCAGAAGATTGAACTCCCCGAGTGGAAGTGGGAGCGGATTACCATGGATTTTGTTACTGGACTTCCGTTGACTCGGAAGAAGTTTGACGCGATATGGGTATTGTGGATAGGCTGACCAAGTCAGCACATTTCATTCCTGTAGCAATCTCCTACTCATCCGAGAGACTAGCTGAGATTTACATCCGGGAGATTGTTCGCCTTCATGGTGTGCCGGCATCTATCATTTCGGATCGGGGTACGCAGTTTACCTCGCGCTTCTGGAGCGCAGTCCAGCGAGAGTTGGGCACACGGGTCGAGTTGAGCACAACATTTCATCCCCAGACGGACGGACAGTCCGAGCGGACTATTCAGATTTTGGAGGATATGCTCCGGGCTTGTGTTATTGATTTTGGGGGTTCATGGGATCAGTTCTTGCCTTTAGCGGAGTTTGCCTACAATAACAGCTACCAGTCGAGCATCCAGATGGCTCCTTATGAGGTTTTATATGGTAGGCGGTGTCGGTCTCCGATTGGATGGTTCGAGCCAGGAGAGGCTCGGTTGATAGGTACAGATTTAGTTCAGGAGGAGTTGGACAAGGCCAAGATCATTCAGGACAGACTTCGTTCAGCTCAGTCTAGGCAAAAGAGTTATGCAGATCGTAAGGTTCGAGATGTAGCTTTCATGGTTGGTGAGCGGGTATTGCTCCGGGTGTCGTCTATGAAGGGCGTGATGAGATTTGGGAAGAAGGGTAAGCTTAGCCCTAGGTACATTGGTCCGTTTGAGGTTCTTGATCGAGTGGGGGAGGTGGCTTATAGACTTGCATTGCCACTTAGCTTATCAGCCGTGCATCCAGTTTTCCATGTGTCCATGCTTCGGAGGTATCACGACGATCCTACCCATCTCTTAGACTTCAGCACTGTCTAGTTGGACAAGGATTTGTCCTACGAGGACGAGCCAGTAGCTATTCTAGACCGGCAGGTCCGTCAGCTGAGATCCAGGAGTTTTCCTTCTGTTCGTGTTCAGTGGGGAGTTCAGCCCTCTGAGGCATCGACCTGGGAGTCCGAGTCTGATATGCGGAGTCGTTATCCCCATCTTTTTCCTGACTCAGGTACTTCTTTCTTTTGTCCGTTCGAGGACGAACGGTTGTTTTAGAGGTGGAGAATGTGACGACCCAAAGGGCCATCACCTGTTTTCTTATTCATTCCGTGCTTCCGAGGCCTCGAAAACCTCATTTAGGGTTGCCTCGATTTACGTGCGCAGTCCGGGCGCGTAGCCGAAAAGCTAAAATATGAATTCTGAGTGAAAATGCTAAATTTTGATATTAATATGAATATATTTGACTTCGGTCAATATTTTTGGTAAACGGACCCGGGCCCGTGATTTGACGGTCCCGGAGGGTCCGTAGAAAAATATGGGACTCGGGCATATGCCCGGAGTCGAATTCCGAGGTCTAGAGCCCGAGAAATGAATTTTTCTGTGAAATTGTTTTTATGAAATTACTAAGGAAATTGGAGATTAAATTTGATAAAAAGACTGTGGTATCGGGCTCGTATTTTGGTTCCGACGCCCGGTACAAGTCTTATATATGGTTTAAGCGCTTTCTGTAAAAAAAATTTGAAAATGGACGTCGTTTGACGTGTTTCGGACTTGAAATGAAAATTTGATGCTTTATGAAAATTTCAAAGAAAAACATCAGTTTTGAGGCTTGATTCGATGTATATGATGTTATTTTGGCGATTTGATCGCACGGATAAATCCGTAGGATATTTTTGAGGTTGTGTGCATAATTGGTTTGGAGCCCCGAGGGCTCAGATGAGTTTTGGATAGGCCACGCATTGCATTTTTGACCTGTAAAGATCTGGTATTTGTTTTCTGTGATTTTCGCATTTGCGAAGGGAGAGTCGGAATTGCGAGCTCGCAAATGCGAGCTGGTCGCAATTGCGAAGTCTGCGCATTCCGGCCCTGGTCGCAAATGCGACGATTTTTCGCAAATGCGATGGTCGTTGGTCGCAAATGCGGTCCCATTCGCAAATGCGAAGTGTCCCTTGGGCAGCTTGAGTTCGCAATTCCCAATTTAGCAGGTTAGGGTTCGCAATTGCGAACCCCTGTCCGCAATTCCCATATCCGAGGCCCAGCAAATTTTATACTTAGTCAAATTTTCATCACTTTTCACCATTCTTTCAAAATCCAAACACCATAGGCGATTTTTCAAGAACAATCTTCATCCAAAATCATTAGTAAGTCGATTTTTACTCAATTCTTTCAATCTTTATCATCATTCAACATGTTTTCCACTTAAAATCAAGGATTTTCATGGGTGAAATTGGGGTTTTTGGGTAGAACCTAGATTTTCTAAAAATTGAGGATTTGGACCTCGATTTGAGGTCCGATTTCAAAACAAATTACATATTTGAGTTCGTGGGGGAATGGGTAACCGGGTTTTGGTTCGAACCTCGGGTTTTGACCACGTGGGCCCGGGGGCGATTTTGGAATTTTTGGGGAAGAAAAACTTGGGAAAATTCATTTTTATGTATTCAAATTGATTCATATAGTGTTTATTAAAGTAATTGAGCAATTTGTAATTAGATTCGAGCGAATTGGAGGTGGAACCGCGGGGTAAAGCGATAGTTGAGGGTTAAGTGGATTTCAAGGCTTTGAGGTAAGTGTTTGGTTTAACCCTAGATTGAGGGAATAAGAGTTAAGTCTTATTTGCTAATTGCTAAATGATTGAGTACGATGTATAGGCATGGTGACGAGTATCTATACATTGGTGTCTAGTATGACCGTGAGTCCTCATACTGTGATTATCATGATTTGGTTGTGATTTCCGTGTTTATTGGAGGATTTCTATATGTTGTGAATAACATGTGAACGATTATATGATCAATTGATTCCTAGGAGCATTGGCTCGAATTGTGATACGAATATTCAAAGTATATGAAATGACTTGATTCTTTGAAGCATTGGCTCAAAATAGTAAAGTGGATTATAACGTAAGAAATGAAAGAGAGAGAAAGCGTTGTTGGTATTTTCCCTTGTCGGGACGTTGCATTGAACTTGTTGGTTTCTTTTCCCTTGCCGGGAATCCTTCTAATATTTGTTTGATTTTATGCCCCTTACTTGTGACTATTGTTTGGGGAGCTAGACTGTCGAATAATATGGATCGGGTTGCACGCCGCAACAATGATAAATGAGATATGAGGATCGGGTTGCACGCCGCAACAGTGGTAATTGTGGATCGGGTTGTGCGCCACAACAATGATAAATGATAAATGATATGGGTCGGGTTGCACGCTGCAACAGTGGTATTTGTGGATCGGGTTGCACGCCGCAACAATGGTAATTGTGGACCGGGTTGCACGCCGCAACAGTTGTTGATACAAATGTGTTTATATTGAGTATTGGTTCCTTGTTCATCGTAAATTTAGACTGCTTTAGATTGTTACTCTGGATTACTGTTAATATTGCCATCTCCCCATAGCATGTTCCCCTCCCATATTGTTAATTGTTTGGTATTTCGATTCCGTCGTATATTTATAATTGCACAGGTTTATGTGGTGTCCAGTCTAGCCTCGTCACTACTTCGCCGGGGTTAGGATAGATACTTACCAGCACATGGGGTCGGTTGTGCTGATGCTACACTCTGTGCATTTTTGCACAGGTCCAGGTTTTGAGGAGCAGCAGCAGCGTTAGCACGGGAGCGGGCTTTCATTATCGCGAGACCGAGGTAGCCTTGCAGGCGTCCGCAGGCCCGGTGTCTCTCCCTTATTTTCTCTTCTATACTGTTGCCTCCTTGTTTTCGAGACAAACAGTTTATATGTTTCTTTCAGACCTTTGTATTTAGTAAACTCTTACCAGTTCGTGAGTAATGTGACACCAGTCTTGGGTAGAGGCTATTGTTGACTGTCCCGCGTTTTGATTTAGATCATGATTCAGACTTCCGCAATTATTATTAAATTTCATGTTCTATATTGATGTTATAAATTGTTAAAAGATTTGTTAACAATGGATGAGTAAATGAGTAGGCTTGCCTAGCTACGACGAATAGGCGCCATCACGATCCCGAGTGCGGGAAATCCGAATCGTGACATGGATTCTTAGTAGTTAGCTTGTTTCCTAGTAGTTAAAAGGGAGGAACACCCATATAGGATCTACTATAAAGAAGTAGAGATTGAAGGTGACGTTTTTTCTTGACTTTGAATTTTAGAAAAAAAAAAAACTAGAAGTCATTAACGAAGGCGATAAATTTGATACTACTAAATAGTACACGTTGCCATCAGTCTCTTTGCTATTTGCTTATGCTCATATTAATTATTATTTTGACTCAAGAGTTGTTTTCTGATTATCTGTATAAGTCTCGTTGGAAAATTCCACGAACTTTGCATTATTCAATTTATTCTCCGGCCTGCAACTGTTTGTTACAAGTTGTATAGCTAAAAATGGCTATTAGTCATAGCTAGGATCTGCCTATGCTTTCCATTTCGTTCGGATGAACCTTTGTTATATCACTCTACATCTATCTGATCACGCATTTGACAGATGAAGCACTGGCGTCAATAGAACTCGTATAACCTTTATAAGCTTTATCATCTCTTCTAATACACAGTTAAATTTTTATATTTCTAGTTTATAAGATAAATTTCATATTTAATGATACTTGTAAAATTTTGTAGGACAAATTTGACAATGTTGACATAAATGATCAACGAGATCATGTATTGAAACATATGAGAAAGTTATGGAACAATTGGAGAGGATCGATGCACAAGAATATTAAGTCTTAAGCCATTCCATTATGCTCTAAAAGATGAGCCAAAGGAGGTAGACAAGAGTGATTCGGAATGCTGGTCAAGGAACATTTTCTTACTGAAAAATATAAGGTATGATTTTATAGCTATTTGTTAACATCGTGTTATATTAAGTGGCTGACCAGAATTTTGTTGGTGTGTTGTTAATTTAGGAAACAAGTACAAGAAACTCGATCAATAGGTCTAAGTTGAGTATGCCTCATCGTCCGAGTAGTAAGCCAATTAGGGAGATCATTTATGAATTAGTGAGTAAATCTTATAATTCTATTAAGAAACCTCATCTTTGTTACAAAGATTTCTTTGACTTGTTTATTTGAATGTGAAGGGAGGTAAAGATGGCAATCCACCAAATGTGGCAATAATTTTTTTGAGACTCGTAAGAAGAACAACAAGCTTGTCAAACCTGAAATCAATGAGAAATATGTATGTTTATTGATTCAATTTATATTATTTATTTACTGTGTTATATTATTTTAATTAAAGGCTAAAATCAAAGAAGTGCTGCAATCTAAATCGTCTCTTACAAACAATGAGGTTATAGAAAGGTGCTTCGGACCTCAACAAAAGAGTCATGTAGTTGGATTTGATGGTGGGATAACCGCTAAGGAGTTGAAAGAAGTAAATCCTCTAAAGCTGCATTGTTGGAAAAGCTGAATTCTACAAAAAAAAAAAAAAAGAAAATAAATCACTAAAAAGACGCCTAGAAGGGTTAGAGAGTAAATATGATGAGCTAGGGAGTAAATACGCACAGCTTGCAAAGATAGTGTTTGATCAGCCTTCATCACCATCTTCAGGTGATCAATATATTGAATCATTTAACAGGTTAGTAGATTAAAAATCCTATTTTACTCCGTAATGAAAATATTGCAATGCTCATGTGAATTTTTCCTTTATGTCATTAAGGTTTATGAATAAACAAAAATATAGTCAAATGAATTTAAGCAAGAATGAAGTTTCAAATATTATGTACATGTTTAGGAAGATAATCCTAAAAATATAAAATGCAATTTGAGAAAATTGCTCAATTTTCTAAATTGCTAGCTTTCTCTTTCGCCTTTTTAGTTTGCATAGCAGCTTAATGCTTTTGAAGTCCTCTCTAAAACTGAAAAACAGGATTTACTCTATACTTGCTCTGTTGAACCGAGTACAGATTAAAGTTCAGTCAAGGTTTTGACGTACTTAACAAAGTGTAGATTTAATAGATCATTCTAAACGATATTAATGAACATACTGCCATAATAGATCATTCTAAAACTGCCATGTGGAATTCAATGGCTAGCACTTGAATTTACAAGTTGATAACACTCCTATTTGTGATCAAATTCCTAGCTGAAAATATGGGAGCTATTATTATGCACAGAATTTTAGATCAAAGATGCTTCATTTTAGACATGACTAGTGTAAGTAAATTGAGGAAACGTAGTGGAAGGGACTAGAAAATTGACTATTTGTTGTCTGATGCATATTATGTGTTATCCAAGTTATCTGCTTATGCTCTATCTAGGAGGTCGTGGTAGTGTTGTTTATTTTCTGATTTGCTTTTGTTCTATAGTTCTCTTATCAACTCTACTATTTCTATGTATATGTTATATCTTTAGCTCTGCCCAACCTTTTACCATCGCGGAAAAGAATAAATATAATACTTTAATATCAATGTATATAAGACTGACGTATGATGGGATGTTGATGAGATTCGCTAGACCAACCATGACACTGAAATACACAATTTCTCTAGCACATCTACATTTACATTCAAATGACTAAGTAGGCGTTTGGTATATATATATATATATATATATATATATATTTTTTTTTTTTTTTTTTTTTTTGTGAAAAGTTTTTGACTTTATTACTGTTTGTAAATGAAACTGAAATCCAGCCATGTTCAGATTTTGAACATTGTAAATGCAACAACATGGAGCTAGCTCTGTAAGAGAAATAATCAAACTCCCCGGGGCAACCACAGTTGCTAAGTTTCCTATAATTCCATTACCTGGCCCTGTTAAAAGAATGAATCGATTTAGGAATCCAATTGCACATAAAGTTAGTGTAACAACCCGATCTGTCATTTTGAGCTCTAGCGCGTCGTTCAGCGGTTTCAAGCCATGAGTAGCTTCAATTCAGGTATTATGACTTGTACATGTGGTCAGAACTAAATTTCGGGAAGCTAGCGGTTGATTTGGAAAGAAAATTCTAATTTTGGAAGCTTAAAGTTGGAGGAATTGACCAATGTTAGACTTTTGAGTAAGCGACCAAGGAATCGGGAATTGAAGGTTCCACGTTTCGGCACCTAGTGTGGAAAGTTGGTATTTTGGAAGGCTTTCATAAGTTTGGGTTGAAATGCATTTCAATGTTATCGTTGTACGTTTGGGATTCCGAGTCTGGGAGTAGCTTCGTATGGTGATTCTGGTCCTAGGAGCGCGTCCGGATGTGGATTTGGAGGTCCGTAGGTCATTTCAGGGTCATTAGACGAAAGTTGGAAATTTGAAGGTTTTTGAAAAAGTTTACCGCGAGTGGACTTTTTGATTTCGAGGTCGGATTCTGATTCTGGTAATGGAGTAGGTCCGTAATGTCGAATGTAACTTGTGTCAAAAAATTTGACGTCAATCGGACGTGATTTGATAGGTTTCATCATTGAATATAGAAGTTTGAAGTTCTATAGTTTATTAAGCTTGAATTGGGGTGTGATTCGTGATTTCGACGTTGTTTGATATGATTTGAGGCCTCGAGCAGGTCCGCCTTATGTTTTGGAACTAGTTGGTGTGATTGGACGGGGATCCGGGGGCCTCGCTTGTATTTGGGATGGTTTCAGGCCATTTCCCCATGATTTTTTGATGCCGATTGCTGGTTCTGGTGTTGCTTTTCGCGAATGGGAAGGGAGTCCTGCGTTCGCGAAGAAAAAAAATTATGGCTGCCTCTTTGTGTTTTGCGAACGCGTAGGAGAGCTGGAGGTAAGGGGCCCTTACCCGACGCAAACACGGAAGGGCATACGCGAACGCGTAGGAGGAACTCCAGGCTGGGGCAGTTGGATATCGCGAACACGAGAGCTTGAACGCGAAAGCGGTGTTGTTCATGGACATGCCTTCACAAACGCGACGAAGCGGCGACTGTGCTGGGCAGAATGTTTTAAAAGCGGGATTTAGCCCATTTCACTCGTTTCTCTCTTGGTTTGGGTGATTTTGGAGAGGCCTCAAGGGGAGATTTTCATCATACATGCCAAGGTAAGTGATTCCCACCTATTACAAGTTAAATACTTGGATTATACATAGATTTTAACATGGAAGTTCATGGATAATTTGTGAAAATTTGGGGTTTTGGTGGAAAATCCAGAAATTTGGTAGTTTTGGATTTTGACCAAAAATTTGGGCATGGAATTGAGAATAAATTATATATTTGAGTTCGTGGGGTTATGGGTAATTCTTATCTTCAAAAGTTTCCAGAATCCAAGCACATGGACCCGAGGGTTGGTTTTATCGACTTTTCGAGCGGAGTTGGGAATTATTTAAATTGATTAATTATGGGTATTAAAACACGTTTTGATTGGTTTGCACATTGGTTGCGTAGTTATGGAACGTCAAGCTTTGGATTGAGATGTTAGAGTGGCGCGTAGCCGGCATGGAACTTCAGAGCGAGGTAAGTCTCTTTCTAACCTTGTAAGAGAGAATTAAACCCATAGGTGAAACGATTTAATATGTGCTTCTAGTTGTGGGGGCTACGTACGCACAAGGTGACCAGAGTCCGTACGTAGCTACTAATTTTTCTTATGTTTGGGTAGTCTAGGACCCAAATCATGTTATACTTGCAATTATTGCACCCTACTTGTTAATTTAATTGCTTTAATCATAGTGAAACTTGATAAAGGAATTGTAAAAGGTTAAACTTCATTTACTTAACAGTTAATGAGAATTTGTATTTCTTGAATATTTTCCCCTCAATAAATCTTGAATTGATTATTTTAATGTATTTTCTCTTCTTGTGGAGTGGGTCGAACGCCTCGGTAGCAGATAGATGCATCTGTGGTTCATTCGACCCTCGGCGGTGCATAGTTTAAATATTTTACGTTGGATCGGTCCGTACAACCTCGGCATCAATTGCGCATGATAACTCTTTGGAACTAGTAATAATTGACATTGCTTCATTGGCTTGAGATATAAATTGTTAAATGATGAAAATAAATTTGGGAATTTCTATTAGTAAAAGGATTGTTTAATATTTCCGGTTATTGAGTTTTCATCTATATCATGGAATCCATGCTTAGTTATAATATCGATATTTTATGGTTAGCCCATAGTAAGTGTCGAAGTCGATCGCTCGTCAATACTTCTTCGAGGTTAGACTAGATACTTACTGACTACACATTGATTTACGTACTCATACTATACTTGTTGCATATTTTGTGCAAGTACATATATGTCTAGTGGTCTTGGGGCATAGAGGCGCGGCTATTGCGGGGACGTAGGTGAGCCGCATCTCATGGTGCGAATTCGCAGCACACAGAGTCTCCATTAAAGTTATTTACACTCTCCTGTCTAATTTTTATTCCAGACAGATATTGTGTTTTACCATATTTCCTAGTTGATGCGCATGTACTTGTGACACCGAGTTTTGGAATGCTTGTGGGTTGTTCATTAGCATAGTGGTGAGAAATATTATCATTTACTCTCTGAATTCTATCTTTTACTATTTAATTAAAAGAAATTATGATTTCAAAAATACTAAAATGAGTAATTAAATTAATCATTTATTGTTGGCTTTCCTGACAACGGTGTTAGGCCCCATCACGACTTTTAATGGATTTTGGGTCGTGACAACATGCTGAAAGGTTCTTGGGTGTCTTGGGAAAAAAAGGTTATTGTGGATCCTCTAACGGTTATTGGCCCAGTATGGTATGATCAGAATCGGCTTGAGATCCTTGGATGGATCTAGATGTGAGTGTATGCTCTATATCGGGCCGGATATGTTCATTTTACCATAGCGTTGATTACGAAGGAGTCTTCGAACTTTGGATGTTATTTGTGTATTCAGCTATTCCGTGTAATCTATATTATGCCAAGTCGGTTGTGAGGTGGTTTGATTATTCGCACATGTGTTGTGATCTCGTGTAGCTTGTGGTGTTATATGATCAAGATGGCTCTCGAGATGCAGGTCATTTATTGCACACTAGTTGTGCTTGGGTCTTATAGTGTATGGCGGTATCCGTCTCCCCAGGGTTATATTTTTACACTTGGTGTGTTCGTGGTCAATATTCAGGTATTTCGTAGGTATAGGCATTTTGTCTTGATGGTACTTCCCTATTTATTGTCATGTGTGGATCGGGTGGAACGCCGCCACAGGTATGTTGTTTGGATCGGGTGGCACGCCGCCACGGGTATCATGTATGGATCGAGTTGCGTGCCACAACAGTGTCCCATTAGATCGGGTTGCACGCCGCAACAGTGAGATGTTAAGCACGGTCACTTATATGTAATTTGTGTGTCCAGTTTCTTTCCTCCGAGAAAGGCTCATAGTATTTGATGGCCATTTTATTCATCACTGGAGCTGGATAGTCATTTCAAGGGTTCGTCTTTCCTTATGTATTACATCCGAGCTTGTAGCTTGTTGGCGCATTGTGGCATCATATGAGATCTTGGTCAATGTTTTAGGTGGCTTACTGCCGAGCAACTTGTACTGGGGGAAACGAGAATATCCAACCTGGGAGAGTGTGATCAGATTTATATAAGGCATATTAAATAGCAAATATCATTATGTTGTTCAGATGAGGTAATGGTTCTTGTCAGGAGGAGTGACTCAATGGTTTGTTGATTCGGCAGGTGGTTATGAATTTCTACATATTTTTTCTGTCGTAGCATAATTGCAAGAGTTGGAACAGGTCTTACATGCATCATGGGGTGTGTTGTGGGCATCAGATTCATGGGATTTCAGCTATTACTATAAAAGGATGTCATTATGTTCATGTGAATTATGTGGTGCATGGTGTGAATTCAGTATAGGTATGCAATCACGTATTGTTGCATCGTGTAGTGATTGATACGGTGTTTGTACATTGGGAAGATGCCTGGTAGAGAACTTTGGATGTTGGAATTTTGCTCTAAGGCTTTTAGACTAAACAAAAGGGGGAATCTTCAGACTGGCTCGAGCTAATGTGCTCAACTGGGTTGTGGTAGCACGGGTAGGTGCTCAAGGGGTTAAATAGTGATTTCGGACAACTCCATACCCCTTCTTAGAATGTTCAAGGACAACGTATGTTTAAGTGGGAGAGAATGTAACGACCCGACCGGTCGTTTTGAGCTCTAGCGTGCCGTTCAGCGGTTTGAGGCCATGTGCAGCTTCACTTCAGGCAATATGACTTGTACGTGTAGTCGGATTTAAATTTAGGGAAGTTCTGAGTTGGTTTGGAAAGAAAATTCTAATTTCGGAAGCTTAAAGTTAGAGGAATTAATCAATGTTAGACTTTTGAGTAAACGTCCACGGAATCGGGATTTGAAGGCTCCAACAGATTCATATGATGATTTTGGACTTAGGCGTATGTCCGGATCGAGTTCTGGATGACCTGGGAACGTTTCGGCACCTATTGTCGAATGTTGGCATCTTGGAAGGATTCCATAAATCTGGGTTAAAATGCATTTCAATGTTATCGATGTCCATTTGGGATTCCAAGTCTGGGAATAGCTCTGTATCATGATTATGGTCTTACGAGCGCGTCCAGATGTGGATTTGGAGGTCCATAAGTTATTTCGAGATCATTTGGCGTACTGTGGAAATTTGAAGGTTTTTGGAAAGATTGACCGGGAGTGGACTTTTTGATATTGGCATTGGATCTCGATTCCGGAAGTTAGAGTAGGTCCGCAATGTCGAAAGTGACTTGTGTGCAAAATCTGAGGTCAATCGGACGTGATTTGATAGGTTTCGGCATCGAATGTAGAAGTTTGAAGTTCAAAAGTTCATTAAACTTTAATTTTGGTGCGATTCATGATTTCGACATTCTTTGATGTGATTTGAGGCCTCGAGCAAGTCTGTGTTATGTTTTGGAACTGGTTGGTGTGATTGGACGGGGTCCCGGGGGCCTCAGGTGCGTTTCGGGATGGTTTTGGGTCATTTCCCCATGATTTGCTACTGCTAGTTACTGGTTCTGGTGTTGTTCTTCACAAACGCGAAGGGAGTCCCGCGTTTGCGAGGAAGGAAAATGATGGCTGTCACTATGTGCTTCGCGAACGCGAAAAAGAGCTCGCGAACTCGAAGGAGGGCTGGAGGTTAGGGGGGCCTTACCGTACGCGAACGCGGAAGGGCATACGCGAAAGCGTAGGACGAACTCCATGTTGGGGCAGTTGGCTATCGCAAACGCAAGAGCTTGAACGCGAACGCGATATCGTGCATTGATCGGCCTTCGCGAACGTAAGGTCTTGGTCGTGAATAGTGAAGAAGGGGGCGACTGTGCTGGGCAAAATGTTTTAAAAGTGGGATTTAGCCCATTTCACTCATTTCTCTCTTGGTTTGGGAGATTTCGGAGAGGCTTCATAGAGATATTTTCATCATCCATGCCAAGGTATGTGATTCCCGCCTATTGCAAGTTAAATACTTGGATTATACATATATTTTAACATGGAAATTCATAGAAAATTTGTGGAAATTCGGGGTTTTGGTGGAAAACCCAGAAATTTGGTAGTTTTGAATTTTGACCACGAATTGGGGCATGGAATTGAGAATAAATTATATATTTGAGTTCTTGAGGTTATGGGTAATGTTTATCTTCAAAAAAATTCGCAATCCGAGCACGTAGGCCCGAATGTTGATTTTATCAACTTTTCGAGCGGAGTTGGGATTATTTAAATTGATTAATTATGGGTATTAGAACACGTTTTGATTGGTTTGCATATTGGTTGCGTAGTTTTGGACTGTCAAGCTTTTGATTGAGATGTTAGAGTGGCGTCAGAGCTGGCTATGGAACTTCGGAGCAAGGTAAGTCTCTTTTCTAACCTTGTAACATCAAAGTAACCCCATAGGTGAATTGATTTTATATGTGCTTCTAATTGTGGGGGTTACGTACGCACGAGGTGACGAGAGTCCGTACGTAGCTACTAATTATGCATATGTCCGAGTAGTCTAGGACCCAAATCATGTTATACTTGCAATGTTTGCGCCCTACTTGTTAATTTAATTGCTTAAATCACATTGAAACTTGATAAAGGAATTATAAAAGGTTAAACTTCATTTACTTTACCGTTAATGAGAATCGGTATTTCTTTAATATTGCCCCTTAACAAATCATGAATTGGTTATTTTAATGTATTTTCTATTCTTGCGGAGCAGGCCGAACGGCTCGATAGCAGATAGATGCATCTATTGTTCGTGCCGTTCAATCCTCGGCAGTGCACAATTTAATTATTTTATGTTGGATTGGGCCATATGACCTCGGCATGAATTGCGCAAGATAACTCTTTAGAACTAATAATAATTCACATTGCTTCATTGGCTTGAGATAAAAAATATTAAATGATGAAAATAAATTTGGGAATTTCTATTAGTAAAAGGATTGTTTATTATTTTTGGTTGTTGAGTTTTCAGCTATATTATGTAATCCATGCTTAATTATAATATCGATATTTTATGGTTCGCCCATAGTAAGTGTCGGAGTCGACCCCTCGTCACTACCTCTTCGAGGTTAGACTAGATACTTACTGGGCACACGTTGATTTACGTACTCATACTGCACTTACTGCATATCTTTTGCAAGTACATATATGTCTAGTGGTCTTGTGGGCGCAGAGGCACGACTATTGCGGGGACTTAGTTGAGCTGCATCCCATGTTGCAAATTTGCAGCACACAGAGTCTCCATCAGAGTTATTTACACTCTCCTATCTAATTTGTATTCCAAAAAGATATTGTATTTTACCATATTTCCTAGTTGATGCTCATGCACTTGTGACACCGGATTTTTGGATGCTTATAGGTTGTTCATTAGCGTAGTGGTGAGCAATATTATCATTTACTCTGTGAATTCCGTCTCTTACTATTTAATTGAAAGAAATTATGATATCAAAAATACTAAAATGAGTAATTAAGATAATCATTTATTGTTGGCTTTCATGACAGCGATGTTAGGCGCCATCACGATCATTAATGGATTTTGGGTCGTGACAGTTAGTAATAACTGTACATGCCCCTTTTCCTATTGTTGTATTGTCTGCACGAGAAAATGGGCAGGCTCACACTTTGATGCATAACAAAATTTAGATGTGATGTACTTCCTATGTAGCCATGTGATAACAACACGATAGGGGATCCATGAATTACTAAAGAAAAACAAGAAAATCAAGAAACATGTGGAAGCTAAAAGAAAATAAGGAAACAAAAAAGAAGATAGAAATTAAAGATAGATTGAATTCAAGAAAAGAGTATATTGAATTCAAGCAGTCTATTCTTGAAGTTTAATCCTAACAACAACAATTAGCTAACGAAGAACTAATCGCCTTTGATAGAGAATCAAAAGCAAGAGAATGATTATGAAACCCGAATCTTTAGAATAACAAGAACAACAATAAGCCTGAACTTATCACCTTTCTTGAATACATAGAAGTGATCTATGATTTCGAAAAGAGTTTAAACTTACCACCTTAAGTTTAGTCTTGAAGGTTGAATAATAAATCCAAGAGTATTCCCACAAAAGTGAAAGAAAAATCTCACAATTTTTATTGATAATAATCTATAACAATCTAAGTCTAAAAACAAACAAGACACCCATTAGATAGGTAAGGGGTCACTAAATTAAGCCAAAAAAACAAGAAAATAAAGTCCTAAACTACTTTGGAGAACAAGTCCAACTAAATTTAGGAAAAGAAAGAAAAAACACTAGGAAACAAAAACCAAGTAAATCTTAGAAAGTAACTCCAACAATCTTAGGAAAAGGAAAACATAACCTTAAATACCTAGGAAAGCAATAAATCTAGTACCAGAATTTATGGAAATAAGTTAAAACCAATCTAGGATAGAATCTTGAATGTCCCAAATCAATCTTGGATAAGATCTTGGAAATCATGGAAATCTTGAAGTCAACTTGCAAGCAACTTGGAACCAACTTGTATCCAACTTCTATCACGCCAATTGAACCTTTCTTGGGTCGTAAGTAAGTCCTTTTTATGTTATAAAAACGTGGCTTCATGTAGGACTTATTGAGCTGCAAGTTTGGACACATTTTAGGTGCCAAATAGGTCCAACAGTGGTCTGATTTGGACCTTCTTCAGATGATGTCTCTTGGGATCTAATCCACCTCTTCTTGGACATGAATTTGGACCATAAAATAATTATAATACCTAGACAACTCATATCCTTTATCCTTGATCTCTTCCTCCTAACTAACAATTTCTTTATTCGCTCCTGAAGTATGACCTTGTTTTGTGACCTTTTAGCTTGAGATCATGTTAAAGGCCCTCTTTGAGATTCTAAAGCTTCATCATTATCCTTGAATAGAGTTGAGATTCCTAGGATGCTATCACCCTATTAGTTTCATGTTGCTGCCTTCTGGTGATAGCTCACAATCGATCTCGAGCACTCCATAAGTTGATCTTCCAATTAATTAGTATGCAACTCGCATGTCTTACTCCACTGCTGGACACCGTAGAGTGTGGTCTGAGCTGTATAGATTGCTGCAGTAGCTATGAGTGATGGTGGAAACTTAAGCATTTCATATTCCACTAGACAAAGCTCAACCAAGAAGAAAGACATCAACTTAAGCTTCCTATTAGATTGAACAGCCTTAAGATATCTTCTCATCAAAACATATGCAGTTGGAACTGACATGTTAAACTGCATATCTTGATCATTATTCTTTCCACTTCAAGAACCTCCTTCCTTAAATAGGCTTTGTCCGACATAAACACAAAATCTTCCACTAATGGAACAGAAACTTCCACATATTTGCACGCTAA
Organism: Nicotiana attenuata; assembly: GCF_001879085.1. NCBI lineage: Eukaryota > Viridiplantae > Streptophyta > Magnoliopsida > Solanales > Solanaceae > Nicotiana > Nicotiana attenuata. The sequence continues at coordinate 58,918,606 of NC_031999.1, read as the reverse complement.
TAGCATGGCAACCAACCCAACAAGCTGTAACTTCTTCCTAACAACACCTTGCTTCTCCAAAAATCTATCTATCAAATTAACAGTCAGGAACAACGTCTCTTCTCTGAGCCTTAATCTATAGAATTTCAACAAGCTCTATATGGGATTTGCTTCCCAAAAGTGACACTGGTTGTGCAGGTTTTAGTGTGACAAGATTCGGTGATGTAGAACTATCATTTAGTCGTCTTCTGATCATCATCTACAAACATATAAAATGTAATGCGTTGTGTTCTTTCTACAACACTATCTACCGTTACGTCATCTGATCTTTGTATTTTTTCACTTCCTCGTTTATAGCCATTAGTGTAGCCTTGTTACGCCCCATATTTTTGTACATAAAAGTGCGTCGTAAGTAACTAATGTAAGACCAAAAATGAGATCATCTTTGGAAGTATATAAAGTAATTTATCATGGTACCTCGGGTGTTACATATATTGACGATCATGAACAACAAGTACAAAGAGAGTTGGAAGGTTTAGAAGCTGAGGAATTGAAGAAAATAATATTTCGTCGAAAGTTGTCAAGTTTGGAATCTTATAACATGTACTTTTGGGGTGAGACTAGGGTTCTTAAAATAATAAGGAGGTTATATTATGAGTTATGTTAGTCGTATGATAGTCATGTGTTATATTTTGAAGTCAAGCGAGTTGTGGAACAAAAGTCGCCGAAAGTTACCACAAGTTGCATTCATAAGTTTTACTGAACATTTGGGTCAAATGTAACTCCGGTTTTCTCCCAATATACTTAGAGTTATTGGGTGTTCCACTCATAAAACTGAAGTTCTATGAGTCTATTTTCTAACGCATTAAACCATTTGTCAATACGATATTGGAGTATAGATATATATGCATTGCGAGACTGCACAGGTTGCTAGGTGACAAGTAGGTGTGTCACCTACTTGGTTAAATGAGAGCCCAAAAGAAGCTATTTCGGGGCAGACAAAGAGCCCATTTAAGGGCTTATATCCTGAAATATAACCCTCATTATATATCACAAATAACCAGACCTAAACCCCTGCAAACGTCCTCCCAAAAATTACCCATAAACCCTAATTGATTTTCTCTCCCTTTCAAGTTTTAATAGGAGGTAAATCCTAGAGTTTGAGGAACTAAGATAGGAGCTGAGTCATACAACAAATAAGGTAAGTTTAATTCTTTCTTTCATCTATTTTTTCTGCTGTAAATTCATTGTATGTCGTTCTATACTTGTAAGAACTCATGGGACGGTGATCGGAAGCCACGAGTTCGAGTTTTTCACTTGTAGCGGACTGTTCTATGGATTGTTTTGTGTTGCTGTTGCGCTGCATGTTTTACTACTATTTTCTGGAGTTTTGGAGGAGGAAGGGTGTGTATAAGCACCACATAAATACAGGGTGGAGGGCTGGTCGTTTGTCGTAACATTTCCGGGTGGTTTGACACTACTACAGTGGTCGTTTTGGGTATGAAGAGATTGGGGTGTGTTGGGCTGTTTTATAGTATTTGATGGTGTATATAAGGCTGGAAAATAATCTATATATGCTGTTATTGTTGTGTTCTTATGTTGTTGGTATTATCTTGAATTCGGAGGAAGTAAGGATTATAGGGGAGATGCTGCCCGTTTTAATATAAAATAAGCTTGTCGTTCGTTGTGCGATAGTTGTACCTTTCGTAACTTAATGATAGTATTACTGTCGTTGTTGTACTTAAGATGCCAAGAGGCGAGTTCAACTTGGTGATTTGAAAGATTGTGATAAGGTATGTTAAGGCTAAGCCCTTCCTTCATTTTGGCATGATCTCGTAACTACATGTGTTCAGTAACGAGGCATAAGGAGAATTTGATACTCCCTAATTTATATACATTATCCTAGTGTCATAAGTTACAGTATTCTCCCTTATCGGGACTTTATATTCAATTGAGTATTGTCTTCTTCCAGTCAAGAGAGCATAGGGTCAATGTATATACAGTCTTACAGTATTTTCACCACCATCAAGCTATAATCGGTGGGCAGGCCCCTATTTGAAAACCTCTGATCAGATGGTAAGTTATATACCGAGCCTAATGTGGTCGAGCGCCTATGAGCGAGCCCAGAATGGCCGAGACACAGAGCGTAGTATGGCTGAGCGCCTATGAGCGAGCCTACTACGATAGAGCAGTTACACGTTCTGAGCCTTATAGGGCCGAACATTTATTTTACTTACTGTATTGAGAGAGTTGAGTCAGTATCAGCAGGTAAGTATATCTCCATATCATCTTTGACTCTCAGTTACTTTCAGTTATTATGTTATCCGTTCAGTTTCAACTTTCAGTTATTTTATTGTCTTACATACTCGGTACATTATTTCTCTACTGACGTTCTTTTTTCTGGGGACGCTGCATTTCATGCGTGCAGCTTCAGACAGACAGACGCGTAGACCTCCTCAGTAGGTGTTGCCCGAGTTCAGCCTGATCGGTAAGCTCCACGTCTTTCAGAGTTGCCGAGTCTAGAGTTTTGTGTACATCTTATGTATATATGTATATATGTTATGGGTAGGTTGGAACCCTGTTCTGATCACATTACATCCATCAGTAGAGGCTTGTCGACATATTGTATCAGTTAGTGCAGTATGTTGGGCTTGTAGTCCTTGTATGTATATTTTGTTGGTTTGTCAACTCTAGTAGTTATGACGACCTTATCAGCCCAGCTTTATATTGATGTTTAGTCAGTGTTAGTTTCCGTTCAGTTTTGTATTTTGTTTCGCAATTTATCTTGCAATGTGGCCCCATGGCTAAAGTATGACATTATATGTTCAGAGTCCTTTAGTCGCAAGTTGATACGCAAGGTTAGGTGAGGCACCGGGTGCCGGTCTCGCCTCCCCAGGTTAGGGGCGTGACAAGCCTTTAATGAATCTGATCTTTTTTAGCCTTTAATGTATCTGATCTTTCTTCTTTAGTTGTTTATTTTTTGCTACTAAACTGGCATAAACTTATTATTTTAACAGATCAAAAATTTGAAATCCAAAAAACCTATCATTGAAGAAAGTGGAGATCAAGTCGATGTACACGAGGTTTTTGGTTTGTCAAGGATGGTTTAAAGACATTGTCTTATGTACATATGTATGCTGCAATTTTACTTTTTCTCTTTTTAGGAATTGTTTAAAATAATGTCTTACAATTTGGACTGATTTCTTGTAAATATAATACTTTAGTTCTTTGTATTAACAAGATATTAAGTATTTGGTTTATCCTCCAATGTTGTTGACCGTTATGAAAGCATATAAATAATTATTGCTATTCATGTAATTTAATTTTTCGTAATTATATTTATTATATTTTCATATTAGCAAAGAAAAATGTGGTCATTAGAACTCTTTAACAAGTTTCTCAAATAGATAAATGACCATTAACGAAGGAAATTTTGGCCTTTAAAAATAATTATACAGTTATGGAAGCGAATATCGGTCACTAATAGCACTTGAATTGACATAATTAGTTGTTGTCATTAAAAACTTTTAACGACTGGATAACAAGTTAGCGAGGGAAAAATCCTGTCACTAAAAAGCATGTATAACAACCGAAAATTATGCCATCGCTAAAGTGAATTTAACGACCGGATTGTAAATTGTTTGCTAACCTTTAACGTCGGAGCTTTTAACGACCGGTGACGACCGGATTTTTTCTGGTCGTTATCAACTTTTAAAGATTGGAACTGGACTTTTAACGACCAGATATACCCTCGCTAAAGACCTATTTTCTTGTAATGTGTATTTCGACTCGTACGGTGGTCGGAATTGGATTTTGGGACGTACGCGGTTGATTCGAAAGAAAAATTCTAATTTCGGAAGCTTTAAGTTGGAGGAATTGATTAAGGTTTGACTTTTGAGTAAACGACCTCAGAATCGGAATTTGAAGATTCTAATAGGTTCGTATGATGATTTCAGACTTGGGCGTATGTTCGGGTTGAGTATCGGGTGGTCCGAAAGCTTTTCGGAGCTTATTGTGGAATGTTGCCATTTTGAAAGTTTAAGAATTTCTTATGTTTGGTTTGAAGTGGACTTCGGTGTTGTCGATGTCCGTTTGGGTTTCAAGCTTTTGAATAGGTTCGTATAATAATTTCTGACTTGCATGCAATGTTTGGCGTCATTCCGGAATGTTTTGATATAATTCGGACGCGTTCGTCAAAGTTTGGAAATTGAAAGTTTAAAGAAAGGTTTCGATCGTTGATTTGTAGTTTCGATGTTTTTCTGTGTGACTTGAGGCCTCGAGCAAGTTCGTTTCATGTTTTGGGACTAGTTGGTGTGATTGGACAGGGTCCCTAGGGCCTCGAGTGTCTTACGGGATGGCTGCGGACCAATTTTGGCTGAGTTGTTGTTGCTGGTTTGCTAGTGCTAGTTATGTTCTTCACGAACGCGAAGGGCTTCAAGCGTTCGCGAAGAAGGAATTTGGACTAGGCCCCTTTTGTTCTATGCGTTCGCGAAGGGCAGGCCGGCAAAGCTTCACGTTCGCGGACCCTGTCTCGCGATCACGTAGAGGAACTAGGGAACTAAAGCATGTTGTACTTCGCGAACGCGAGGGACTTACCACGTTCGAGAAGAAGAAATTCTAGGCCTGAGTTTGTTGAGCTTCACGAATGCAAGGGCAGTGACGGGTTCGCGACGAAGGTCGTCTGGGTAGTGTATAAGTTAGCAAAAACTGGTTTTGGCTCATTTTATCTCAAATCTTCCATGGGAAACTATCTTGGGGCGATCTTGAAGGAGCTTCTTCGTCACCCATCACTAGTTAAGTGATTTCTTTAAACTGTGAGTTAAATACATAAATTATACATGGACTGAACATGTATATTGGTGGAAATTGTGTGATTTTGAAGAAAACCTGGAAATTGGTATTTTAGACTTCTAACACGAAATTGGACATGGAATTAGAAATAAATTGTATATTTGAGTTCGTGGTGTTATGGGTAGTGATTATCTTCAAGAATTATTGAAATTAGGGCATGTGGGCCCGAGGGTTGATTTTGTTGACTTTTCGAGCGGAGTTGGGAATTATTATAAATTATTAAATTATACGCATTTGAGTAAATTTTGATTGATTTTCACCTTGTTTTGACTAGTTTCAGATCGTTGGCTTTGAATTGAGGAGTTAAAGAGGCGTTGGAGCCAGTTATGGAACTTCGGAGCGAGGTAAGTCTCATGGCTAACCCTGTGAGGGGAGTTTGCCCCGTAAGTGTTATGTTCTTATGTGCAATATGTTGTGGGAGCTATGCACGTGTGAGGTGACAGGCGTCCGTGCGTATGCTAGAATTCCTGATTATGTCTGGGTAGACTTAGCTTCGCGCCATGCTATAATTGTACTATTTGAGTTATCTTTGCTCGTTTAGTTCCTTTATTTCGCGTTACGACTTGAGACTAGACCTGCATAGAGTGATAGACTCGCTATTATAGAGATGTGACGAACTACTTGATAATCTGCGAAATAATTTTTGCTTCCCTTATGAATTTCTCCCGCATTGTGCGTATTCATTGCAAAGGTTTTCCTTAAAATTTCATAACTCACACGTATATTTGTGAGTGGGGTCAAGGACCCGTTAAAGCTTCTTACTCTAATAGGAGTGGGTCGTCTGCCTTGGCAGTATAATAGATGCATCTATGGTCCGTGGCGCTCGACCCCCGGCAGTGCACACATTATTATAGGATCGAGACGAGCGCCTCAGCAGTATCATACTCTTATGGGATCGGGCCATCTGCCTCGGCACTGTCATGCGTAATATTTGACAGAAAACCAAAGTATCCGTGTGTTTTTCATGATATGAGTTGTGATAACCTATCTGGTAAGGTCCATTTCACATATACTCCGTTTGAGGAGGTAATTGACATTGAGAGCTTGAGTTTACTGTTCAGAGAAGGATTGTACCACGTACCTAAATTTGCTTATATTTTTTATTAACCTATCGTATATTTGTTTACTTCCTACTGTATTTGATTTATTAGACCACTAGTAAGTGCCGATATCGACCCCTCATCACTACTTCTCCGGGGTTAGGCTAGATACTTACTAGATACGCGTTGATTTACGTACTTATGCTGCACTTCTGCACTAAATGTCCAGGATCCGAAAGGTTTATTTGGTGGTCATCTTTGCGTGTAGGCACGGCTGTTGAGGAGACTTTATGGTGAGTTGCATTTCCGGCTACGCATCGCAACCCACAAAGTCCTCATCGTACTATTTACTTTATTCTGTCTTATTTACATTCCAGATAGATGTTGCATTATTATTGTACTCCTTAGTAAATACTCATGCACTTGTGACACCGGGTTCTGGGATATGCTAGTTGATGCTTACGGATTTATATATTCTAATTGCCTTTCATTTTTTTATCAACTACTATTTATGTACGTTGCCCTGGATTTTAAAAGCGTAAATTTCCATCCTTAATAAACATTATGATTTCAAAAGTAATAAAATGAGTAATTAAGTTGATCAATCACCGTTGGCTTGTCCGACGGCGGCGTTAGGCGCCATCACGACCTATAGTGGATTTTGGGTCGTGACAATTACCTATTGTATTGTATCGTATTGTCACTTTAATATAGTATTTGTTTTGACTGTTACTTAAATTTTATTATATGGTATCGCTACATTCATTGTTATATAACGACGAAAATTACCACTTTATGGAACGGCGGATTTGGTGTGGTGGCGTCATTCTCTTACTTTTTTTCTCTCATCTTGCCCTTCCTTGTTATTAAATAATTATATTTTATCCATTATCCTACTTTTTTGTATAATAATTCTACTCTGTATCCTTTTTTTCTTAGTAATGTAGCAATTTATTCTTCAAATTGTTGGTGCGTGACATCATGAAACGATGGCAAATGATACAATATGTAACGATCCAATTTCTCCTACAGGTCGTGATTGCGCCAAACGTTACCGCTAGGCAAGCCCACAAAGAATTAACTCTGTGATCCTCTCTTTTAAAGATCTAAAATAGTTGATCTTTAGTTGTGCATAAATAAGAAGTAAGAATTTAATAAAAATGAGGGATCAAGATTTTTAAAGCAGTGAGATAAATTAAATAACTCAAAAACCATCAAGTGTCTACTAGCTTAAATCTCCAAACCTGGTGTCACGAGTGTTTGAGAAACTAGCAGAATATACAAACGAATACTACACTACTGTCTGAAGTGAAGTAGACAGAAAATACAAGCAAAAGGAATACTTCGGCTACTGCAGAACGGGCTCAGAAGGCAGCTCACCGCACAGTCTCGTAGTTGTAGTCAAGGATGTTTGACAGACTGATATCCAGATCCACCTGTCTCAGATCCTGCACATTTAGTAGAAGTGAAGCGTGAGCATATAAACAACATATACCCAGTAAGTATCCAGTCTAACATCGAAAAAGTAGTGACGAGGGGTCGACTTTGACACTTACTATGGGCAAAAAATAAAAATGTCAAATTTATAACTAAGCATGGATAACATAAATATAGCTGAAAACTCAAATACAAGAAATAGTAAACAATCCTTTCACTAATAGTAAATCCCAAATTTATTTCCATCATTTAAAAATTTTGCATCTCAAGCCAATGAAGCAATATCAATTATAATTGGTTCCAAAGATTAATTACACGCAATTTACGCCGACGTCGTATGGCCTGATCTAACGTAGAATATTTAAATTGTGCAATGCCGAGGGTCGAACGGAACAAACCATAGATGCATCTATCTGCTACCGAGGCGTTCGGCCCGCTCCACGGAAAGAGAAATTACTTTATAATAGGCGATTCAAGATTTATTAAGAGGCTAATATTTAAAGAAACACCAATTCTCACTAACAGTCAAGTGATCCATCCAAGAATTCAAGTAAATAAAATTTAACCTTTTACAATTTCTTTATCATGTTCCAACATGACTTAAGCATTTAAGTTAACAAGTAGGGTGCAAACATCATAAGTATAGCATGGTATGGGTACTAGACTACCCGGACATAAGCATAATTAGTAGCTATGTACGGACTCGCGTCACCACGTGCCTACGTAGCCCCCACAAATAGGAGAACATATTAATCAATTCACCTATGGGGTTAATTACCTCTTACAAGGTCAGAAAAGAGACTTACCTCGTCTCAAAGCTTACTTTCCGATACCAAATTTACTCTAAAGCCTCAACTCGGCGCCGAACAATCCAGAACTAGTCAATAGTATATAAATTAATCAATACATGTTCAAAAGTCCATATCCCAACTATTAAAGTGATTACCAAAACCCAATTGTAGGATTCCTAAAATTTGGCCCCGGGCCCACGTGCCCAGATTCCAGAAATTTTTGAAGAAAGTTGTTACCCATAACCTCATGAACTCAAATATATGATTTTCACTAAATTCCCAAAAAAAAATCCGTGGTTAAATCATATTTTTATCAAAACCCTAGGTTTTCACTTAAACCCATAATTTTCACTAATTTAAATGTTACAATCTACCCATAAACTATGTATTTAATTCACATTCAGTACAAATTACTTACCTCTATTAGTTGATTAAAATCCCTCTCTAACCAGCTCTAAAATCGCGCCCAAGAAGTGTAAAAAATGAGCAAAATGCCTAAGTCCCGTTCTAAAAAGATCACACTGCCTCGAGCAATTCTGCACCTGCGATTGCAAGGTCGCACCTGCGGCATCGCTTCTGCGAACCGAAGTCTGCTTCTGTGGAAGTTCCCAAGGCTGGCTGGCACCGCTTCTGCGGACGGGCCCCCACTTTTGCGGTCCCGCTTCTGCAGAGCTTCAGGCGCACCTGCGATTCCTGGGCTGCTTTTGCGGGTCCTTGCTCACTTCTAGGAGCTCGCACCTACGGCTGGCCCTCCGCAGGTGTGATTACACCAGAAACTTAAGGCTTCAGCTGATGCTCCCAAGTCCAAACTTGGTCCGAGCCTCGTCCGATTAACACCCAGGGCCCCGAGGCCCTGTTCGAATATACCAACATGTTTGAAATCATAAAATGGACTTGCTCAAACTCTCGGAACGCACAAAACAACATTAAAACTAAGATGCCCCAAACCAATTGAATAAAAAATATGACCTTAAAGTTCTTCAGTTTACTCCTAATGCGCCGAAACGTACTTAAACCACTCGGAATGACACCAAATTTTACGTGCATGTCTTAAATGATATTACCTATTCCCGGTCTCAGAATCGCATTCGGACCTCGATATCACCAAACCTACTGCAAACCAAATTTAAAGAACTTTAAAACCTTCAAGAGCCAACATTCACTATTAGGCTCCGAAACGCTCCCGGGTAATCTAAAACTCGATCCGAACATACGGCCAAGTCTGAAATCATCATACGAACCTATTGGGACCGTCAAATCCCAATTTCGAGGTCGTTTACTCAAAATGTTGGCCGAAGTCAATCTTAGCCTTTTAAGGCCAACTTAAGGAACCAAGTGTTCCGATTTCAGCCCAAACTCTTCCAAATACCAAACTAATCATTCCCGCAAGTCATAAAACAGTAAAAACACGTACCGAGAGTCTTAATTAGGGGAATAGGGTTCTAGAAGGCAAAACGACCAGTTGGGTCGTTACATTCTCCACCAATTAAACAATCTTTTGTCCTCGAACGGGTCTAGAATCATACCTGGAGTGCTGATTAAGTGTGCATATCTGCTCCGCATATCCTCCTTGGACTCCCAAGTCACCTCCTCGACTGGTTGGCCCCTCCATTGAATCTTTACCGCGGAAATCCTCTCTGATATCAACTAGCGAACCTGCCTATCAACATTGGCAACTAGTTCCTGAATCGTGCTAAAGTCTAGCACATGTGACAAGTTTGCGTGATACCTTCGGAGCATAGACACATGGAAAACCGGATGAACTCCCGATAGACTAGGAGGCAAAGCAAGCTCATAAGCAACCTCTCCAACTCGTCTCAACACCTCAACTGGGCCTATAAACCTTGGGCTCAACTTGCCCTTCTTCCAGAATCTCATGATCCCCTTCATCGCGAGACTATCAAGAGAACCTTCTCATCTACCATAAATGACACATCACGTGCCTTCTGATTCGCGTAACTCTTGTATCTGGACTGTGCTGTGCGAAGTCGCTCCTGAATCAACTTCACCTTTTCCAAGGCATCCATCACCAAATCAGTACCATATAACTTAGCCTTGACGGGCTCAAACCACCCCATGGCAGAACGACATTGCTGATCATATAATGCCTAATGGAGCCATCTCGATGCTAGACTAATAACTATTGTTGTAAGAAAACTTGGCCAAAAGCAAGAATCAATCCTACTGTCCTCCAAAGTCAATCACACATGCTCTGAGCATGTCCTCTAAGATCTGAAGTGTCCGCTCCAACTGCCCGTCGGTCTGTGGATGAAATGCTGTGCTGAGTTCTATGCGGGTCCCCAACTCACTCTGTACTGCTCTTCGGAAATGCGAAGCGAGCTGAGGGCCACTATCTGAATGATGGAAACAGGCATACCATGCAACCGAACTATCTCTTGAATGAATATCTGGGCCAACCTCTCTAAAGTATACGTAGTCACAACCGAAATAAAGTATGGCGACTTGGTAAACCTGTTGACAATGACCCAAACTGCATCAAACTTCCGCAAGGTCCACGGCAACCCAACTACGAAGTCGATAGTAATGCGCTCCCATTTCCACTCTGGTATAGTCATCTGCTGGAGTAGGCTACCTGGCCTCTATTGCTTATACTTAACCTGCTGACAATTTAGGCACCTAGCTACATACTCAACTATGTCTTTCTTCATCCTTCGCCACCAATAATGCTGCCTCGGGTCAAGATACATCTTCGTAGCACCTGGATTAATGGAATACCGAGAACTGTGTGCCTCTTCTAGAATCCTCCCCCTCAAGACATCGATATTAGGAACACATAGATGACCCTGGAGTTGCAGAACACCATCCTCGCCGATAGTAACCTCCTTGGCACCATCTTATAGTACCGTCTCTCTCAGAATCATCAAGTGCGGATCATCAAACTGTCGAGCCTTGATCTGATCCAATAGTGAAGATTGGGCAGCAATGCATGCAAGAACTCGGTTGGGCTCTTAAATAACCAATCTCGCAAGTCTATTAGCCAAGGGCTGAATGTCCAAAGCTAGTGGCCTCTCCTCTGCTGAAATGAATGTCAAGCTACCCATACTCTCTGCCTTTCTGCTCAAGGCATCTGCAACTACATTTGCTTTGCCCGGATGGTAAAGAATGGTGATATAGTAATCCTTCAGTAACTCAAGAGATCTGCGTTGCCTCATATTGAGTTCCCTTTGCTTGAACAAATACTACAAGCTGCGATGATCGGTGTAAACCTCACAAGACACCCCATAAATATAATGCCGCCAGATCTTAAGATCATGAACAATCGCGACTAACTCTAGATCGTGCACGGGGTAATTCTTCTCATGGATCTTCAGCTAACGTGAAGCATACGCAATAACTCACCCCTCCTGCATTAATACACAACCCAAACGAACGTGTAAAGCATCGTAATACATAGTATACATGCTCGAACATGAAGGCAACACTAGAACTGGGTTGTAGTCAGAGTTGTCTTGAGCTTCTGGAAGCTCGCCTCACAATCATCGGACCAACAAAATAGAGCACCCTTCTAGGTCAATCTAGTCAAAGGTGCTGCAATAGATGAGAAGCCCTCCATAAATCGGCGATAATAACCTGTTAACCCCAAGGATCTCCTGATCTCAGTTGCCGAAGTGGGACGAGGCAAACTCTGAACTGCCTGAATCTTCTTGGGATCCACCTTAATACCCTTTCCTGATACAACATGCCCCAAGAATACTACACAATCTAGCCAAAACTCACACTTGGAGAGCTTCTATTCCCGCAAGGTCTGAATCACCACTCTCAAATGTTGCTCCTGCTCCTCCATGCTACGTGAGTAGATCAAGATGTCATCAATGAAGACAATGATAAACAAATCAATGTACGGCCCGAACACCCTGTTCATCAAGTCCATAAATGCTACCGCAGGGGCATTAGTCAAGCCGAAGAACATCACTAGAAACTCATAATGGACATATCTAGTCTGGAAAGCAGTCTTCAGAACATCTGAATCCCGAATCATCAACTGATGGTACCCTAATCTCAAGTCGATCTTAGAGAACAACCTAGCACCCTGCAACTGGTCAAACAAATCATCAATACGTGGCAACAGGTATTTGTTCTTGATGGTGAGCTTGTTCAACTGGCGCTAATCAATGCACATCATCATAGTCCCATCTTTCTTCTTCACAAATAACACTGGTGCACCCCAAGGTGATACACTCGGCCTGATGAACCCCTTTGCTAGAAACTCCTAAAGTTGTTCCTTCAACTCCTTCAACTCTTTCGGAGCCATACGGTACGGTGGATAGATATAGGCTGGGTACCTGGACCCAAAATCAATGAAGAAATCGATATCACAATCAGATGTCATGCCTGGAAGATCGAAAGGAAACACGTCGAATAACTCCCGGTCTACGGGTACTAAATACATTGTTGGAGTCTCTTTAGTAGTATCCCGAACGTAGTATAGATAAGCCAAATAACCCTTCTCGACCATGTGTTGAGCCTTCATAAAAAAGATCATCCAACTCGGCGTGCTGACAAACGAACCCTTCCACTCCAATCTAGGCAACTCTTGCATTGCCAAGGTAACAGTCTTGGCATGAAAATCAAGGATGGCGTGATATGAAGATAACCAGTCCATGCCCAGAATGACCTCAAAGTTGGTCATATCAAGCAGCAGAAGATCCGCTCTAGTCTCATAACCACAGAATGTAACAAGACAGGACCAATAGATTCGATCCGCCGCAATAGAATCACCCATAGGAGTGGACATATAAATAGGAGTGCCCAAATACTCATGAGAAACATCCAGAAAATGAGCTAACATGAATGATACATATGAATAGGTAGACCCTAGATCAAATAATACCGAAGCATCCCTACCGCAGACAGAAATAGTACATGTGATCATGGCATCTGATACCACAGCATCTGGTCTGGCCGAAAAAGCATAGAACCTAGTTGGTGCATCGACGTGCTGGCCCCCACCTGACTAGCATGTAACTGGATGGCCTCCACCTGCCTTGCCTCCACCTCTAGAATGGCCCCTACCCGCCTGCCCTCCGCCTCTAGGCGTTCGGATGGCTGGTGCTATAATCATGGGCTGCTGACCCTGTTGCCCTCCCTTGCCCTGAAGCCTGGGTAGAACATCCGCATATTACTGAGATCCACGCACTCGAAACAATCTCTTGGCACGATGATCTACTGACCTGAAGCCTAACCCTGGTGGCCTGAATACCCACTGGAAGAACCCTAGATAACTGGTGGGTGGTAAGAACTCTCTGGTATGGCACTGAAATAGGGTCGAACTGTAGCACCCCGAGGAGGCGGCGGTGTTGGATATGTGGGCCCGCTAGGCTGACCTCTGCCCCCAGTTGGGACACCTCCAAACTCTCCATAATAACAGACTCGCTTGTGCTGCTGCATCTGCTCTTTACCTCTCTGACGGTAACCCTCAATCCTCCGAGTTATCTCCTCTACTAGTTGATAAAAAGTCCCCATATCAACCTCTCGGGCTATGCTGGCCTGAATACCTAAGTGCAACCCCGGAACAAACCTCTGCACTCTCTCTGCGTTAGTAGGAAGTATCATAAGTGCATGTCTAGACAATGCAGAGAATCTCGCCTTATAATCAGTCACTCACATCTGACCCTGCTGGTGCTGCTCAAACCGAAACCGCAACTCTTCCCTCTAGGAGGGTGGAATATACCTATCCGTAAAAAAGCGTGTAAATTGATCCCAAGTCATGGGAGGAGAACCTGCTGATCTGCCGAGAAGATGTGACTGCCACCATCTACAGGCCCTGTCCTCCAACTGGAAAGTAGTGAAATCCACCCCATGGGACTCTAATATACTCATGTTGTGTAGTTTGTCCCTCACCTATCAATGAAGTCCTGGGGATCCTCATGTCGCTCACCTCCAAGGATAGGAGGTTGAAGCCTGGTCCATCTGTTCAATAGCCTTTGCGGCTCGCCAGCCACAGCTGGTCTAGGCTCAAGTACAGCTGCTGCAATTTGCTGGGCTCCGCCAACGGGTAGTGCACCCGGTGTCTGATATACGGTAGATTCTTGTCTTGGAGCCTGAGCAGTAAGGGTCTGTGCTCCCCCTCCCTCCTGTGATGTGGTTGGATCCGCTGGAAATAAACCAGCCTGGGTCATAATATCCTTGAACTACAACATACGGCTCATAACCTTCTGATAGCTCGGTGATGATATGAAATCTACTGGGGCTAGCTCTGTTGCAGGCACCACGCCCTGCTCCTCAATAGTGGGATCCTCCATTGGATCCGTTGTTGGTATAACGGGGGCAACTCTGGGATCCTCTACCTCAGGCTGGTGCCTTCCCCCGGCCTCTACCTTACCTCTAGCAATAGGGGGAGCAGCTCCTCCCGGGTCTGGAACATCCGCCGTGCGCGTTCTCACCATTTGTGAAGAGAATAAGAGAATGACACTTAGTATAACATCAACTGCACGATAGGAGATGAAGAAAGAGTAGTTGCCTAACACCCTATAGCCTCTCGAAGATAAGTACAGACATCTCCGCACCAATCCGCAAGACTCTATTAGGCATGCTCATAACTTGTAAGACCTACGTGAACCTTGTGCTCTAATACCATGTTGTCAGGACCCAATTTCTCCTAATGGTCGTGATGGCGCACAACGTTACTGCTAGGCAAGCCTATAGTGAATTAACTCTATGATCCTCTCTTTTAATGATCTAAAATAGTTGATTTTTAGTTGTGCATAATAAAAAGTAAGAATTTAATAAAAATGACAGATCAAGATTTTTAAAGCAGTGAGATAAATAAAACAACCAAAAACTATCAAGTGTCTACTAGCTTAAACATCCAAGACCTGGTGTCACATGTGTATGAGTAACTAGTAGAATATACAAATGAATACTACACACTGTCGGAAGTGAAATAGACAGAAAATACAAGCAAAAGCAACACATTGGTTGCTGCAGAACAGTTACAACTGAGCTTTACCACACGATCTAGAGTAAGAAGAAAGAGTGACAGTCCTAAATGACATGTAGCCTCCTGCTTATAAGTGTGGTGCACAACACACCCATAAACAAGACTCTACTAGACACGGCTTGTAGACTCCCTAGGACAAAACTGTTTTGATTCCACTTTTGTCATAGCCCAAATCGAAGTGCTGCGACGGGCACCCGATGCCTTACTCAACCGAATACCAGCGTAACTTATCTTTTGTATCATACTATCATAGGTAAAAGAGCTGAAATGACCGTCATGAGATAACCAGAATAAACATAAGAGAATTCTAGACATAGGACGACATGATATAGAAACTTATACACGTGACATACAGGCCTACAAGGCCAACATGATCATTTGTACACTCAAAATATAGGTCGATAAAGCCATACAAGTATCTATACACATGATATCTGTCTACAAGCCTCTAAGAGTACAAAAACGTCATAAAGGTTGGGCCAGAGCCCCTCCATACCAATCAATATATGTCTAAATCATACTGACCGAATACGTAACTCCGGAGCAAGTGGATTGCACCAACACCTTCCGCTGAGCAAATAGCTTACCAGGAGGACTGTCAAACTGTCTATCATGACCTGTGGGCATGAAGCGCAGCGTCCCTAGGCAAAAGGGACGTTAGTACATACAAAGTACCAAGTATGTAAGGCATGAAAGAAACATGGTGTAAAGACCTCAACATGTAAGTTTTAATATCTATGTGAATCGTGAAACATTTATAATGTCATGCGTGTGTATATGTCATACCATGCATAGGTATATGAGTACAAAACATCATCAAGCCTCTGAGGGCATCCCATTATGTCAGCCTCTGTGGGCAAAATCATCAACGTATACCAGCTGATCAGGTGGTGATGCGTATATAATGCCATAACCTTTCCCATACCCCATATACATATAATATATGCGGATATAACACCATCAGGTCATGGGTCAATGTAGATGTATAAATGAATGCAATGCATGAGAAGTAAGCCAATATGATCTCTCAGAATGTCATAAGATCATTATGCATTCGATTACTATCATGAAATAACCTTTACCAACTTACGTATTTACTGAGACCCATGAACAGATGATAGAATAATAGGACACATGGGGAATCAATAACATAGGAACCCGTAGTACTTTGAAGAAAGTTGCGTGTTTTCTTTTTTCGTTTGTATCATATGGATCATGCCAAAAGAAAAGAAGGGATAGCCTTACATACCTTTGTCGTTTACCTAATCACACGATGTCGCTTCAGCCCGTTAGTACTTCAATCTACAACAAACAATGAGGGACTTTTGTTAAACTTACAGAAGCTATAACTCAACACAAATGAGCGATTAGCTCATCTATAAAATTTTGAACAGCACCTCCCCTTATTCTTTTCATTTTCCTCAAATCAACAAACAAGACCAACATGTCCAGAATGTCAACAAACGCAAAAATATATATATATATATATATATATATATATATATATATATAAGTGGACCATCTCACCCAATAACCAAATTCTAACTTGCACTTTCCAAGCCTTCTCTTTTTCAAAAAACATGAACCGCAATAGCAACAGTAATCTTCTAATGACCCGGCCGCTCGTTTTGAGAGTTGTAGCCTTGTTCCCTCATTTACTGCCCATTTTGTGCTCTACAGCTATTATATGACTTACCGGATTAGTTGGTTCGGGTCCAGAATGAAATGAGACACTTAGTCTCTTAATTGAAAGCTTAAGTTGGATAAGTGGACCGAATTATGATTTATATGTAAACAAACTCGGATTTGAATTCTGACAATTCTGTTAGCTCCGTTAGGTGATTTTGGACTTAGGAGCGCGTCCGGATTGTGATTTGGAGGTTCTTAGTAAAATTAGGCTTGAAATGACAAAAGTTAGAATTTTGGAAAGATTGACCGGGAGTGAACTTTTTTATATCGGGGTAGGATTGGATTTCCGTAAGTTGTAGTAGGTCCGTGGAGTCATTTATACTTGCGTGCAAAATTTTAGGTCAATCGGACGTGATTTGTAAAATTTGGAAATTTTAAAGTTCATTAGACTTAAATCCGTGTGCAATTCGTGTTTTTAAAGGTTGTTTGAAGATTCGACTAAGTTTGTATTAGGTTATAAGATTTTTGGTATGTTTGATTGAGGTCCTGGGGGCCTCGAGTTGATTTCGGGTGCTTAAGGGACTTGGAGTTTGGTTTGAGAAACAGCTGAAGTTTTGCTGCAAAACAGCTGAAGTTTTGCTGCTGCTGGTGTAATCGCACCTTCGAAGTGGCAACCGCAGGTGCGAGCCCGCAGAAGCAGGGCAAGATCCGAAGAAACGGCCAAGGGAGAGGTGAGCAGAGATTGTAGGGGCAAAGATTTTCCCGCACCTGCGTGGTCAAAAAAGGGCGCAGGTGCGATGGCATTTTTCGCACATGCTATATGCGCAGATGCGGTCCAGAGCTCGCAGAAGTGGAGGCAACTGGTTAAGTGGATTCAACAGAAGCAGAGATTGAACCACAGAATTGGTTCCGCAGGTGCGGATAAGTTGTCACAGGTGCGAAAAGCATGGGCAAAATGTTTAAAAATGAGGGTTTGCGTTTTGGCTTCATTTCAACAATTTGAACTCGGTCAGGCGATTTGGGGGAGGATTTTCGAGGGGGTTCTTGAGGTAAGCTTCTTGTACTCGTTTTTTTATCAATAATCTTGTTTCCCATTGTTTTTCTCACCTAGATTGTGTAGTTTTGAGGTGAAATTGGGGGTTTGAGACTAGGGTTTTGGAGAGTCAATTTGGGGGCTTTAGGTGGATATTTTGTGTTGGATTTTGATAAAAAATTGTATGGTTAGACTTGTGAGTGAATGTGCTTTCAGGTTTTGTGATTTTAGTTGAATTTCGATACGTGGGCCCGGGGGCCGACTTCTAGCCAATTTCGGATTTTAGCTTATAAATTCATATTTTTCTTGTGGAATTGATTCCTTTAGCCTATATTGATTTAATCGTACTTCTTGTGGCTAGATTCAAGACGTTTGGAGACTGATTTGAGAAGCAAAGGCGTGGTGGCGTAGAGTTTCCCAGATTGAGGTAAGTAAGACTTTCAAACATGGTTCTGAGGTTCGAAACCCCGAATTATGTGTTATGTGATTGATATTGAGGTGATGCACATACCAAGTGACTGGCGTACGGGCGTGCACCATGTGAATTGGGACCTGGTTGATTCCATGGCACTGTAAAGTGATCCTATCTTGTTGATATCCGTGTTTTTCACCATGTGATAAGATAATTGAACTGTCAATCATGCCAGCGATCATGTTTAGGCTATATGCTGATACTGTTGGGACCCATAGTGGTCGTTTCTTGCTGTTGACTTACTGATCTCATTGATATTTCATACTCAGTCATGTTCATTCATTTCATATCATATCTCTGTCTCTGTTATTATTTATTTATACATCATATCATTATGTTCGGGCTAGTTTCATGACATTTGTGAGCCCGTGAGTGAGACTGGGGAGATCGATGACTGAGTGAGGTCGAGAGCCTGATTGTGAGTGACATTTGTGGGATCGGGCTGCGCGCCACAGCGGTGATATTGATTTATGATAGCGTTTGGGCTGAAGCAGCTCCTGTTGAGACTGCACACACCCCAGTAAGCACGGTTGATATTATTGAGGGACGGATGTTCCCTGGACATGGATCTTGTCCGTAGCATTATATACCTAGAGATGGATCTTCTCTGTGGGCTGGAATTGCCCTACTCGGTACTGGGGTACTGATGATCAGTGATGTATATATTCTAGGATAGATCTTCCTTGGGCCGTGTGGGCCATATACAGTACCGAGTGATTGAGAATTTGAGAGTGTGAGCACATGAGGCTGTCAGCATGATGCATCACACAGCATGTGCATTGGCATGTAGAAGTAGCGGAGTTATATTCTTCATATCATTTAGATTTGATCTATTTTTACTGTTTTGAGCTATCTATTGAACTTGAATGCATGCTTACGTTTTCTGTACTGTTTTTTCTATATTGAACTATTTCGGTTGAGTTTGTCACCACCTTTCAGTCCAAAGGTTGGATATGTTAGCTATTGACTTGGTTGTACTCACGCTACACCCTGCACCTCGTGCGCAAATCCAGGTACTTCCAGTCATGGCAGCTGCTGATTTAGAAGTCAGGACCTCGGAGACTATCGAGGTAGCTACATGGCATTCCCAGGCCTTGACTCTCCTCCATTATCTTTATTTGTATTTCAGTTCTTATTCCCTTGACATTATAGTAGATTGTATTCTGGTATAGATGCTCATGTACTCGGTGGCACCCCAGTTTTGGGATAGATTTTATTTTGTTGCGGATTTATCTCTATTCAAAAACGTTTTTCTTAAATATTAATTGCTTCCGTCTTATTTTCAAATCTTTTACTGTGTCGAGATGTTGAATAGTGTCTTGCCTAGTTCCACGATAGGCGCTATCACGACAGTTGGTTTTGGGTCGTGACAAGTTTGTATTAGAGCCTAGATTACATAGGTCTCACTAGTCATGAGTAGATTTAGTAGAGTATTGCGGATCGGTATAGAGATTTCTGTACTTATCTTCTAGAGGCTGTTAAACCCTTAGGAAACTTCAGATTCTTGAATTCTTGTCGTGCGAGTCTGTTTATTCCACTAACAGAACTTCTATTATTCTATTCTCTCACAGATGGTAAGTACACGCACTACTAGGCAGGACAGACAGCTACCAGTACCACCAGTCAGGGCCGCGAGAGGCCGAGGTCACGGTAGAGGCCCTGGTAGGGAAAGAGGTATAGCTCGTACATCAACTAGAACAACACCTGCAGATCCACCAGTTGGCCCAGTTCAGGAGTAGGTCGTGTAGGTGGCGCCAACTTAAGCACCAGATGTTTCCATTGTGATTCTAGGACTTTAGGAGGCCTTAGCTCAAATTCTGACTGTGTGCACCAGTCTTGCTCAGGCGATCTCTATTCCGGCCGCAACAACCACTTCTCAAGCCGGGGGAGGTACTCAGACTCCCACCGCCCATACACCAGAGTAGGTGATGCAGGGACTCCAAACACCGGGGACACTACCAGCCCAACCGGTGGCAGCTGCTTAGGCCCATGTGATTCCTGTTATGATTGATGATGAGCAGCAGAGACTAGAGAGGTTTGGTAGACTCCAGCCTCCATCTTTCAGGGGGACAGAGTCGGAGGATTTTCAGGGTTTCTTGAACAAGTGTCAGAGTATTCTCTGTACAGCGGGTATTCTGGAGATCAGTGGGGTCTCGTTCACTATTTTAGTTTTCTGGGGCTGCCTTCAACTGGTGGGAGGCTTATGAGAGGCATAGGCCTGTTCGTGCAGCGCCACTTACATGGCAGAAGTTCTCCGTTCTCTTCTTGGAGAAGCACGTGCCGCAATTTCGTAGAGAGGATCTGCGCAGGCAGTTTGAGCAACTACGTCAGATGATATGAGTGTGACACAGTACGAGATGAGGTTTTATGAGTTGGCCCGATACAGTTTAGTTGGTCTCCACTGGTAGGGAGAGGATCATGAGATTCATTGATGGCCTCACATTTCAGCCATGGGTGCTTATGACTAGAGAGAGGGTATATGGTGCTACTTTTGATGAGGTTTTGAAATTGCTCGGGAGATAGTGCTGGTCCGCAGCCAGGAGCGGGTTGAGAGAGAGGCCGGTCATTTTGAGAGTTGTAGCCCCGTTCCTCCATTTACTGCCCCTTTTGTGCTCTACAGCTGTTATATGACTTACCAGGTTAGTTGGTTGGGGCCCGGAGTGATTTCAGAGTGAATTGAGACACTTAGTCTCATAATTGAAAGCTTAAGTTAGAAAAATTAACCGGATGTTGATATATGTATAAACGACCTCGGATTTGAATTTTTATGATTCCGTTAGGTGATTTTGGACTTAGGAGCGTGTCTGGATTGTGATTTGGAGGTCTGTAGTAGAATTAGGCTTGAAATGGCGAAAGTTGGAATTTGAAAAGTTTGACCGAGAGTTGACTTTTTGATATCGGGGTCGGATTGGATTTTCAGAAGTTGGAGTAGATCCGTGGAGTCTGTTTTGACTTGTGTGCAAAATTTGAGGTCAATCGGACGTGATTTGATAGGTTTTGACGTTGCGTGTAGAATTTGAAATTTTCGAAATTCATTAGGCTTTAATCCGTGTGCAATTCGCGTTTTTGAAGTTGTTTGAGGTGATTTGAGGGTTCGACTAAGTTCGTATCAGGTAATAAGACTTGTCGGTATTTGATGAGGTCCCGGGGGCCTCGGGTTGATTTCGGGTGGTGAACGGACTTGGAGTTTGATTTAAGAAGAAGCTGAAGTTTTGGTGCTACTGGTGTAATCGCACCTGCGGAGTGGGAACCGCAGGTACAAGCCCGTAGAAGCATGGCAAGATCTGCAGAAGCGGCCAAGGGAGAGGTGAGCACAGATCGCAGGTGCGAAGATTTTCCTGCACATGTGTGGTCGCAGAAGCGGACAGAAGGGCGCAGATGCGCCTGGTTCTACAGGTGCGATGGTATTTTCCAGCAGCTGGTTAAGTGGATTCCGCAGAAGCGGAGATTGAACCGCAGAAGTGGTTTCGCAGGTGCGGATAAGCGGCTGCAGGTGCGAAAGGCCTGGCAGAATGTATAAAAACGAGGTTTCGCGATTTTGGCTTCATTTCAACATTTTGAGCTCGGTCTTAGGCGATTTTGGAGAGGATTTTCGAGGGGGTTCTTGAGGTAAGCTTCTTGTACTTATTTTTTTTATCAATAATCTTGTTTCCCCATTGTTTTTCCCACCTAGATGTTGTGATTTTGAGGTGAAATTTTGGGGTTTGAGGTTAGGGATTTGGAGAGTGGATATTGGGGTTTTAGGTGACGGTTTGGTGTTGGATTTTGATAAAAATTGTATGGTTGGGCTCGTGAGTGAATGGGATTTCGTGTTTTTTGATTTCTGTTGGATTTCGAGACATGGGCCCGGGGGCCGGGTTTGAGCCAATTTCAGATTTTGGTTTATAAATTCATATTTTTCTTGTGGAATTGATTCCTTTAGCCTATATTGATTGAATGTACTTCTTGTGGCAAGATTCGAGACCTTTGGAGACCAATTTGAGCGGCAAAGGCATGGTGGAGTAGTGTTTTGCCTGGATTGAGGTAAATAACACTTTCAAACTTGGCTCTGAGGGTTCGAAACCCCAAATTATGTGTTATATGATTGGTATTGAGGTGACGCACATGCCAAGTGACGGGCGTGCGGGCGTGAACCGTGTGAATTGGGACCTGGTTGATTCCATGGCACTGTAAAGTGGCCCTATCTTGTTGATATCCATGTTTTCCCCCATGTGATAAGATAATAGAACTGTCAGTCATGCTAGAGATCATGTTTAGGCTATATGCTGGTACTGTTGGGACCCATAGTGGTCGTTTCTTGCTGTTGACTTACTAATTTCATTGATATTTCGTACTCAGTCATGTTCATTCATTTCATATCATATCTCAGTGTCTGTTGTTACTTATTGATACATCATATCATCATGTTCGGGCTAGTTTCATGACATTTGTGAGCCCATGAGTGAGACTGGAGAGATTGATGACTAAGAGAGGCCGAGAGCCTGATTATGAGAGTCATTTATGGGATCAAGATGCACGCCGCAGCGGTTATACTGATTTATGATAGCTCTTGGGCTGAAGGAGCCCCTCTGAAGTCTACACACACCCCCAGTGAGCGCGTTTGATATTATTGAGGGATGGATCTTCCCTGGACGTGAATCTTGTCCGAAGCATTATATACCTGGAGATGGATCTTCTCCACATGCTGGAATGGCCCTACTCGGTACTGGGTGACTGATGGTCGGTGATGTATATATTCCGGGATGGATCTTCCTTGGGCCGTATGGGCCATATACAGTACCAAGTGATTAAGCATTTGAGAGTGTGAGCACATGAGGCTGCCAGCATGGTGCATCACATACAGCATGTGCATTGACATGTAGAAGTAGCGGACTTAAATTCTTCATATCATTCAGATTTGATCTATTTTTACTTTTTGAGCTATCTATTGAACTTGAAAGCATGCCTACGTTTTTTGTACTGTTATTTCTATGTTGGACTGTGCCGGTTGAGTTCGTCACTACCTTTTAGTCCAAAGGTTAGATTTGTTACTTATTGTGTTGATTGTACTCACGCTACACCCTGCACCTCATGTGCAGATCCAGGTGCTTCCAGTCGCGGCGACTGCTAATTTAGGAGTCAGGATCTCGGAGACTATCAAGGTAGCTGCATGGAGTTTGCAGGCCTTGAATCTCCTCCATTATCTTTATCTGTATTTCAGTTCTTATTCCCTAGACATTGTATTAGGCTGTATTCCGACATAGATGCTCGTGTACTTAGTGACACCTCAGTTTTGGGATAGATTGTATTGTGTTGCGGATTTATTTCTGTTCAAAAAGGTTTTTCTCAAATATTAATTTCTTCGGTCTTTATTTCAAAGCTTTTACTGTGTTGAGATGTTGAGTAGTGGCTTGCCCAGTTCCACGATAGGCGCCATCACGACGGTTGGTTTTGGGTTGTGACAATTCTTAAGTTATTTCTACTGATTTGCAGCCATAACACATCAAGAATTCAACTCCAAAATAGTCCAGCAACTACAACACTTCAACATGAAGTTCAACTTACTTCACAAGTTTCCATTATCAAATCAACGAGATATACATAAATGATCTTAAATACATATAGGAGAAATTAAACCTTACCTTGGCAGCAAGAATACTCATCCAACTAAGCTTTACTTCAAGCTCAAATAAGCTCTTTACCCCAAACAACAAAGTAGAGATAACTAGGTCATCTTGATCTTCCAAGAGAGAAATCACCTTACCAACTTGTGGATTTGGTCTTGAACCCTAGGATAACATTGAGAGAGATCTTGGGATGATATTTTGGAGCTCCTTCATGTTGCAATAGAGCGAGAGGGATTATGAGTTATTTTATAAGTGAAATTGAGATATATCTATGTTTATATGGCTCCACTAATGGGCTTGGGAAGATGGTTCTTGGGCTGCCCCAAGACTTTCCCATCTCTATTCTTTTCCATTCCCTTTTAATTTGATCCACCAGCTCTAAGTAGGTTATGCACCTTCTTGTCACCTACTTAATCAAGTAGGTGATTCATGTTGGTCCTTTTTCCATTTTGAAACATGTGTCTCATCCTCATAAAATAATTTAGACATATGTCGAGTAGCTCAAGAAAGTAGGACGGAAAGTAAGTTGGTGAAGCAGGCACGTCGGGTAAGCGAGCAGCTCGTTTTTATTTGTCCAAAATCTCCTTTCTCGCTTTTAAGTGAATTCTTCCTTAACCTAGTCGTTTGTATGTTCAAAGAAAATACGGGATGTAATAAAATTAGATTACTTTATATACTTTCAAAGAGAATCTCATTTCCGAGCTTACATCAATTGACTTGCAGCGTACTTATACGTACGAAAAAATGGGGTGTAACACTTGCTATGAGTCACTGATACCTTTGTCTTCTTGGCTGCAGAGAAAGTTATATTATTGATCTCATTCCCCCCGAAAATCATGTTGATAGTTAGTCGAGGAGGATCTTCCCCTATTTTCGAGGGTTCTGCGTTGTCTCGGTTGCGACTGTAATTGTTCTTGGCCCGGTCTCTTAAGAATTCCCTGAGATGGCCGATCTTCAACAGCCTTGCCACCTCCTCGCTCAAATGTCGACAGTCCTCAGCTTGGTGACCATGAGTTCCGCGATATTCACACCATAAATTAGGATCCCTCAGCGTGGGATCGAATCTCATTGACCTTAGGAATCGTGCTTCCTTGATGTTTCTCATTGCCGATACCAGATCCACTACGCTAACATTGAAATTATACTCTGACAGTCTAGGATAAGTAGAATCCCGGAAACTCGATACCTCTTTGTCCTGCAACGGCCTGTTATTTCGGTCTGTCAGCTCTTCTATCAGGGGCGAACCTATCCGCTGACCAGAAGCCTTTGCTGTTGCGGCCTTCGTCCCTCTCATAGGGCAATAATTAGCCCTTAGAAGATCGGCAATCTGAGTTAAAATCATCTTTTGATTTATCCCTGTTCTTTTCTCGATCTCGACCCTTAGTCGATGTCGGGAACCTAAGTTGATCATCTTCTAACCTTATCTTTGATTCATAACGGTTATGGACATCCGCCCATGTAGTTGCTTGGAACTTGAGCAAGCTTTCTTTCATCTTCTTGGAGGCGTCGGAGCTCCTCGGGTTCAACCCCTTAGTAAATGTCTCAGCTGCCCATTCAACAGGCACGTCCGGTAACAACATCCTTTCTTTCTGGGACCAGATCACGAACTCCCGTAGCAATTGGGACTCTCCTTGCAAAATTCTGAATATGTTCGCCTTCCGGGCCTGGACCTTCCTGCCCCCGGCATGGGCCTCAATGAAATAATCTGTGAGCATCTCAAAGGAATCGTTCAAGTGTTCGGGTAGGAATGAATACCATATCAAGGCCCCGTTTGTGAGGGTTTCCTCAAATTTCATCAGCAGGACCGACTCAATCTCATGTTGGGCGAAGTCATTTCCTTTCTCCGTCGTTGTATAAGTTGTAATGTGCTCATAAGGGTCCGAAGTTCCATCATATTTTGATATGTTTAACATTTTGAACCGTTTCAGAATCAATTATGGTGTTGCACTCGGTTTAAATAGGGTGTACTTCTGCGAGACTGGGCCCTTCAATACTCGTGGTGTGCCTGAAATTTGGTCCATTCGAGCGTGGAACGCTTTCGCGTTCTGACCCATATTCACGTTTATTTCCCTCATGAATTTCATGGGTTCGGTTTTGAAGGGATCATTACCGTTGTCGTAGTCGGATTTGTTGGTGATCACCCCAGCTCTGTTGAAGCCAACCTTGCCCCTCGGGGTGTTATTATCTACTCATTGAGCTACTTGATTTGCGGGAACGGCGAGATGAACAGGGCCTCTTCCATTCGCATTGTTGGAAGCGCCTGAAAAATGCCTGTTGTAGTTCTATCATGGCCTAGTCTTGCCTTGAGAGATAGACCGTGATGGCCTTTTGCTGCTCCCTCAAGATCCTTACTATTTCTGCAACGTGATCGTCCTTAGTGTCATCAGGAGTTGTCTCCCGCACATGTCGGGAATAATACCCGCCATGGACTGGAGTTGCTACGTCCTCCTCGTTGTGATCGAATGCTCATGTTGAGGGAGATTTAGTTGTGCATGATATTGACATGGTTAGCTACCATTATCTTTTTCGATTTTTTATATGAAACGAAGAATCAAACAAGTTAGTAATAGATGCAAGGATCAACTCAATTACGCAGCTGTCTAAGCCCAATGGTGGGCGCCAAACTGTTTACCCTTAAAATGGTACAGTTGAATTTGTTGCGTGGTTTATAGACAAGCGAACTGATTTGATCCAAAATGATAAATAAATTAAATGAAAATTTAAGTCTTGCATTGAAGTCGAAAGAAATAGTTGGCAGCCTGGTTTCAGGAGCAAGGCTTCCGAAGACAGTGATAAGAATAATATTTGACAGAAAATAAAGTATTTTTTAGCATAAAAATAATGTGTTGCATAAGTTTTGTCAGAGATTTCTTTTGTACAATGGTTGTTGAAGTTATTATTGTGAGCACGTGATTTTTGCCCTGTGTGAAATACTCCTACAAATTGAAGAAATCGATTTTTCCAAAATTTTTTGCAATTTTATAGGATTTTTTGTAGATTCTTGTTAATTGTTTGTATTTTTGTGCACGCCTAATTCTGTTAAAATCATGAAAGATGTCAAAAATATCATGCATTGCATTTAGATTTTGTGTTTATATCTTAGGATTAATTAGTTTATTAATTGCTTTATTATAAATGAAAATCACAAAAAAAAAATTGGCTTACTTTTTACGTTCTTAGCTTTTAATTTTAGATTATTAATTTTTCTCTTTTAATTTAGGATAATTAGCTTAATTTTTTACAATTTAGATTAATTTAGGAATTCAATTTAGGATTTTAGTTAATTAAAGAAAGAAAAGGAAAACAAAAGAAAAAGGAAATTGGAAAAAAGCTGGTTTAAACTTGATTGGGCCAAAATTACTGCTGAGCCCAAATCTGCCCCAAACCCAGGCCCAAAGCCTATCCTACCCGGTCCAGCCCCCCCCCCCTCCCTTAAACAAAACGTCATCGTTTCAAGCTCTCGATCTTAGCCGTTGATCTCCCTTAATCAACGGCTCGGAACTAACCGACCCCCCACTTTATAACTGTCCGAACTCCGACCCCCCCATCAAACCCCTGTCATTTCCTTCTTCACCTCTAAATACATCAAACCCTAGCTGCCTCCAAACCCTTCACCGCCTCCGCCGTCGACCACCCACCGAAAATCGCCTCACGGCGGTTCCGGCGCTCCAAACTCGCCCAAATTGATACCATGCAACCCCCGTCCTCTCCTCTTTCTAAATCCATCACCAGTTCACTCTAAATCACCACCCAAACTTGTCAATTCCAGATCTGAGGCAAAACCCTAGTTCATCCAAATTCCTCCAAACTCGCCCAATTTCACACCCTATAATCACCACGCCCCCCTAAACTCAAATTTCCCAACAACTTCTCCAAATAATCCCTTGAACTCGCTGAATCCCATATCCAAAAAAAATCTAACCTAGTTCCTACATTTTTGGGGCCTTTTGATGGATTTTTCTTTGCTCGTTTTGGCTGGAAACTTGCCCAAGCAGATGACTCTAGACTAGAGTAGTCGTTTGAGTCAGTTTCAACCCATCTCGAAGTCCCCTGTGCCTGGCCAAGGTCGTCGCTTCCCTTGTTCTTTGGGTCATTTCAGTCATCGGCTCTTTCCGGTTAAACCAGTACCTTACCTTTTCTGCTTTGGGTTTTGTTCTGTGTCTGTTTTCTGATTTTTCTTTAGTTCTAATTGTCTTCTTGTCTGAACTTGTTTTGAGTATTTATTTGTTCAAATTAGTTGTTATTATCTACTTGTTTGAATTAATTAGATTTTTAGTTGTTTTATTGCATACTTGCTTAGATTAACTTAGATTCTTAACTGTTTAGGTTAAATATCATGATTTTCTTTTCTTATTTCTGGTTCTTTTTGTTTTTCTGTTTCCATTATATTCTGGTGTTAATTGCATGTTTTAGATTTGAGAATTTTGTGTTATCAGTTTAGTTTAAATGCTCCATATCCGTTCATCCTTCGTTGTTTGTCTCTTAGAGTTAATTTGATCTACATAACATTTTGTTGTTGGTTTGAGTTACTTTGTCACCAGCCGTTAAAATTAGAGTTCTGAAATTCACCAGGAAATTGAATCCTTTTAGGTTTGTTTTAAGATTCCAAATGATCACCCTTTCAGCTTTGTTGTTTACTGTTTGATTTGTTTTATTGATATCTTCTTGCTTGGTTTTGTTTGTTATGATTTGTAATTGTTAGACACTTCTAGGGGTCAATTGAACAAAAGGAAAACTTGAGGGGTTTATTTGAAGGGTGGGTAAACATGATAGGATAAAAACCCTGATGGAAGGTTCTAGAATATGGGGCAGCTGGCCTCATTTTGTTAGCACAATATACATAATCCAATGAGAGGCAGCCAGCTGTCCAAGTTGGTTAAAAAGATGCTTTGTGGCTGAATGGAATAATTCCATATCCTTTTCAGCACATGACACTCTTGATAACTATATATAGAACCCTTCCCCCACTCCTAAAAACAGATTTCTGAATCCTAAAAAAGAACTAAAAAAATTTCTGCACTGTTTGGTTGAAAAGTTGGCTCGATTGCTTTCTGATTTTCTCCTTTAGCAAGAGCTTAGAAATACTCTGCTGGATTTCTGCTTTTTCTGGGTTGAATATGGATTAAATCAAGGTTGTGTGTTGCTGATATTTGTTGCCATCCTTATTAGCTTGCTTGGCTGAAATCCTCACACCATTTTGCTTTGTTTTCGATATCTAGGTACCTTTCGAATCCTTGAATGGCCAAAGAAGTTGGAAGCATGTATTTAGTGGCTTTTTGTAATAAGATTTGGTTTATTTAAATGTTAGATTAAAGCATGTTTTGTTGTAATGAGAAATTGATCACCTCACATGTTAGATCCTTGATTTAATCGTGTAGATTGTTTTTCTTTGGTTCAATAGCTTGTTTAGGTTTTAACCATCTAGTGTTCTGTATTATTAATCATTTGTTTGCTCCATTTTTTGCTTCTGGCATTATTTAAAGGTTTAAATGTCTTGTTAGTACACTTGATCCTTATTAGGATGGGTTGAGGCAAATATCAGATTCTTTCATGGTTAAAGCAGTTAGGAATTTTTGTTTGGGTTAGTTCATGAATGGGTTTGAATTATAGTTTTTCATGGCTAGTATCAGTTGTTAATAATCAGATTCATGGTAAGTAAGTTTAGCTTCCTGATCATTATTGATTTGTTTTAAAAACTATTGGGTTACACTTGACTCAAAAGAACTGAAGCCTCGATTGGGCTTGACAGCGGCCCAGATGAGACAGCCTGATCGAAATTCGACCTGGGGTTTTTGATTATTATCCATTTCTCATTATGGGCTCAATTTCGAGCCTTGTGATATTCAGCTTTTAATTCATTAAACTTTTCTGCTTAGTATAATAAACTTGGGCTTTTAGAACTGAAGGCATGGTTGTGCAAAGTTGGGCCTGGTATTGGCCCGACCGATGCTGCCAGGGTAAACCAGGCCACCCGCCCTCTCACCCACATTTTTGGGCTCAACTTCGAGCCCAACTCCTTCAACAGTATTTCTTTTTTAAAGTTTTTTTCTTAAAATGGTGTGGGGCCTGTCTGCTGGCCATCTCCTTTCAAGTAATCAAATGCCTAATACATTATCTCATGCACACTTGCAATTGGTAGTATTAGATTGAATTTTAATTTAGATTAACCCGAACATCCATAAATCACTTTAGTTAAGTACAATTTTTTAAAGTTGAGGCGTGCAATCTAATCACATAGTCTATGGCCCTCACATTAATTACTAGTGTAGAAAATATTTTGAGCATCCTAGTTTGCTTTAGGCGTGATTTAATATATCATCGTGATTGTGTACACGTGCACGTGACATATTTGCGATTTAAAAAACAAAATCGGAGTATGCGTTCGCGCAACTTCGACTAAACTTTCTTAATAATAATAAAGCGTTATTAATTGTGGACACATTTGCGTGACATAATTTTTAACGCGTCAAACAAATGGGTACATGTGCGCGTGACCTGTTTCAAGATAATTTCTTATATAAAAGAGGCAAATGCACATAGGTTCTAAAATGAGTAATTAGACAGTTTAATAAGCCATGTATATGATTAAAGCGACCGTGCTAAAACCACGAAACTCGGGAATGCCTAACACCTTCTCCCGGGTTAACAGAATTCCTTGCCCGGATTTCTGTGTTCGCGGACTGTAAAACAGAGTCAAACTTCCTCGATTCGGGATTTTAAACCGGTGACTTGTGACACCATAAGCTATCCCAAGTGGCGACTCTGATTTTAATATAAATAATCTTGTTTCGATTGTCACTTAAATTGGAAAAAAATCCCTTATATCCCTTCCGGGAGTAGAAAAAGGAGGTGTGACAGCTCTGACGACTCTGCTGGGGAATCGAACCCAGAATCTCTGATTCAGGGTTCAAGAATTCGAGCTTTTTAATATGATTGTTACTTGGATTTATTTATTGTTAATATTACTGTATTTTGTGAACCTAATGTGCTAATTGCTGTTTATTTACCTTTTTGATATTATTTGAATTGTATTAAAATGCCTTCTTACGTCATCCCGCTGAGTTTTCTAAAATATGATGCACACGTACGCGTGTCCCACTTTTTGTCAGAAGTCATACCCATTAGAACGAGGCTTGGGTCAGCAAGAAGGCCGGGTAGACTTTCGTGCTCCCGGTACGTTGCCTCTACCTCGGCTTGAGCTGTCCACTCGGGTAAGCCCAGTCGAGAACACAACCCCAGTTTTAAAACTAGAATAACATAACCTCATGCCGGATCCCTAGTAGCAACGTTTGTTTGCATCACGTGCATTTGACATAGGGGACTTAACATAGGGGTTGGGTCCGTCTAGGACAGGTGTACCCAACATAACAGACCATCCTGATACATCTTACGTGCTATGTGAGCATTTATTTGTTTCGGCCTGCATGCTGACCGGCTAGGAAAAGACAATCAGGGGAAAAAACCAAGAGTGACGTAGAAAACAAATAAACCCGATTCTGAAAATCCCGGTATTTGAAAATGTCCCGAAACTCTCCCAATTTTTTTTTCAAAAAAAGAGGGGTTTGAAAAACAAAAGAGAAGAGAAACGAAAGAGTCATTTCGAAACGAGCCATTCATGTTTTTTAAATTATGTCAAAATTGCCCGAACTAGGCAGGTCTAATTCTCACCGGATGTGGGATACGTAGGCAACCTACATAGGGTTCGGCCGCTTTTTTCAAAATTAACCAAATAAACTGAAGTGTAGATAGGTCTCTGGTCAAAAGAATAAGTCGACCCAGCTTCGATTATACCTTAAACCATGAAGAGGCCTCAAAATTATCTTCCCACGGCCTCAATATTTACTTGGAATTGTGAAGGGGCCACATTTACAAAAGCAACCACTTTTGTGTAGAAGGAGAAAAGGGTCATTTTTCTTTTGATTTTTATTATTCATTCCTTTGGGAGTCAAGAGCTGTTTTCGCAAAAAGACCACCAGATCCAACCCTAACCTTAACCATCCACAGGTACCAAGATGAATACTGTCTAGAACCCGAAACTACTGGTCATAGAACAGGCTCAGTTGCAGTTGTGTATGTGGTGGTATGATTTGGATGAAGACAGTCAGGATTGGGTGAAGGAGTAGTTGGGTGCCCTTAGAGACATTTTTGAAACCAAGCCACGGGAGTATTTAATCAAGGCCTTAGTGACCTTTTGGGATCCTGTGCAGAATGTCTTCATTTCTCGGATTTCGTGCTCACCCCTACTCTGGAGGAAATAGCTGGATACATTCACTTTGGCCGGGACTTGAGAAAACAACCGCTGATATTTCCCAGGTCCCCTTCTATGCACAAATTCTTTGATCTTCTTAATAATAACAAGCAAATGAAGAAGGCTCATGTGGGCAAAGGATGATGTTCCTTTCAATTTTTGTATTCCAGATTTGGGCATTCGGTCGGGTTCGAAACACACGAAAAGGGATTGAACAACAAGCAGGACAAGAGCATTTGGCAAAATCATCGTAGGTTTGCTTTCATAGTGGTGTTCTTGGGAATCATAGACTTTACGAATGCAGAAGGAACGATAGATACCCGCATGGCCAGAGTTGCACAAATCCTCACTACAAAAAAAGATCATACACTTGCTCCTTTAGTGTTGGCAAACATATATCGGGAATTGACATTGTGTAGATCCGGCGCTCAATTCTTTGAAGGCTATAATGTTCTTCTGCAAATGTGGTTGATTGAGCATCTCCGCCATCACCCCAAATCCATGAGCTACGATTCAAGCAAAGATAACTTCATCAAGAGCTATGAGGAAAGGGTGAAAGACTATAATGCTCCAGAAGGGTTTGAAGCCTGGATCTCCCATTTGAAAACTCTAAAAGCAAGTCAGGTCGAGTGGACTATAGGATGGCTCCCGGTGATAGAAATCATACATATGACCATTACGAAGGGTTATCTAATGTTGATGGGTTTGAGGAGTGTCCAGCCATACGCACCACAGAGGGTCTTAAGGCAGTTGGGGAGATATCAGGTGGTGCCTAAAGATGAAGATCTAACCACCCAAGTCATTGAGCTACATCCAGAAGCTACATTGCCCGAAGCTTTAGTCCAGCAGGATTGGAACGGTTGCCGGTATCTAAAAAATGGCACCCAGGTACCAGATATTGCAAAAGGGGAAGTGGATCCGGATTATGCAGTGTGGTTTGAAAGAATGTCTTGTGCAAGTAATGAGCTAGAGCCCGACAGACCAGCAAAGAGACCGCATGTTCAGTCTTTTGATGACAAGGTGAGGGAAAGTTTGGCCTGGGGAGAGAAGAAGAAAAAGTATCAAGCCGCCATTCACACTCTGGAAGAGAAATTGAGAAACGTTGAGCTCAAGAATGATCTACAAATGCAAGAAGCCGAAGGAAAAAGAAGGAGGTTGGTCCAGGAAAATGAATCCCTACGAGCTCAAATTCAAAGGATGAAGATCACCTCTGAAAATCCGGCCAGAAACAGACAAGATGAGAAACTCATAAACAGTCTTTGACGGAAGGTATGTGATTACGGCGCTGACTTGGAAAAGGCCGAAGAGGAATTGGCAAAAACTCGAGCAAGGTTGGCACAAAATGCAGAAGGGCGGGCAAAGTTTGTTCAACGACTGAAGGAAAGATATGACAAAGAGGTCACGGTGCTAAAGAAGAAGCTGACTATCCTGGAAAATGAGATGGCCAAGCAAGCGAAGAACTTCAAGGAAGAAATGGAGCATTGCTATGCACTGATTAGCCAACTGGAGGAAAGCATGCAATAGTTATAGGATCAAAACAATGCGGATACCCAAGTGTTGGAAGCACGGGCACACCAAATATGGCGTTTTCTTCAGGAGAAAGGCGTCATCAGAACGAGGGTTAAAGAAATAGCCGACTATGTCGTGGTGAAGTGTCACGAGTGTGAGGACATGACTAGGTAGATGTTTTTTGCTTCTGTGATGACATTCGTCCGCCACGTAATGGCCGACTTGGACCGACTTCAGCAAGATATTGCACAAAGGCCCGCGCCAAGACCAGATGATGTTCTACTGGCTCCCAGGGCACCGGTGGAAGCCCTTGTGTACTCCTGACTTTCTGTTGATTTCAGTCTGTAGTTCACCAGTTGAGCTGTTAGTTTTTTTAATGTCTTGTCTGTTTTTCGGAGTCTGTATGTCAGAGACATTGTAACAAGAAAATCCAAAAACATTTTATTTTTAATGAAATATTAGAAAATCCTAAAATTTTCTTTCTTTTATTTCACATTTATCCCCTGAACTACGTAATGATCTGATTCATGCGGTGTCATGATACGTAGGCAATCCCCATAGGATTCGATCATAACCCTAAAATGGAAGGAGAGGAAAGAAACTGAGTGAGAAGTGAGAGTGGCAAAACAAGAGAGGAAAAGAAAATGCAAGAATAAAAGAGGAGCAACAAGAACTAAGCAAAGAAAGGCAAGAATGAAAACGAAAGAGAGAAGAAAAGTACAAAATGAAAAGAGTTAGTTAAGGCTGGGATGAAGCATGCAACCGTTCAAATGCATAATAGAAGCGCTTAACTGTTTTGGTGCATTGCATCCCAAACGTGCGGTTGCCTATCTGTAAACTCTTAAACACTAACAAGTTTGTTGTTGTTATTGAGCACAGGAAGGTGGTTAGTTTGTTTGGCACTATGGAAAGTCACCCGTACAAAACCAGGTCTAAACACAAGGCG
Source organism: Nicotiana attenuata (assembly GCF_001879085.1). Classification (NCBI taxonomy): domain Eukaryota; kingdom Viridiplantae; phylum Streptophyta; class Magnoliopsida; order Solanales; family Solanaceae; genus Nicotiana; species Nicotiana attenuata. Next base: position 58,884,104 of record NC_031999.1, on the reverse strand, counting down.
AGCATGGCTGGCAAAGAATTGGACTCGAGTGTTATTGACCTGCCAAGGGAGGTAGAGGAGTCTGAGCCCGGTTTGAGAGAAAAGTTACATAAGCTGAAACACCAAATTGCTGTGATGTACCAGGCATGGATGAAAGGGCATCCTCGACCATCATACCCCGCCAACCCTATTTTTATCCCGCCACTAGCTCAATCTCAAGAACCCCCCGTCATTGATCTATCCCCACAACATGCCCCAAGCTTCAACCCTTATCACCACAATCCGGACTCTTCTTCCCAAACTGTCCAAGCTCCGTTAGCCAAATCAATCGCATGCCCCCTCTCCACCAGCTACCCCTGTCTTCGTAGCACCTCCACCAGCCACCCTCCACCGATCTTCCAGTGAGCCGGTACTCCAAGCCCAAGATAACCAGTACTACACCCCGGATCCCACCTTCAAATTCCAGATCACTACTCATACACCCATCATTTTGACCTTCTTGTCGAGACTAAGAAACCACCCAGAAACCCGGAACAGGAGGAGATGTTTAGGAAGGTGAGAAGCCTGGAACAGTCACTTAGAAATATGCAAGGGTTGGGAGGCCATGAGTGTAGCCTACAAGGATCTGTGTTTGTTTCTTGACGTCCAGCTACATGTTGGGTTCAAACTGCCAAAATTCGACTTGTGTGACAGGCACGGAGACCCTGTGTCCAACTTAAGGGGATTTTGCAGCAAAATGAGAGGAGTCGGTGGGAAAGATGAGCTATTAATGGCATACTTTAGCCAGAGTCTGAGTGGCGCGGCATTGGAGTGGTACACTCGTCAGGATCACAGCAGATGGTATACCTGGGATGATTTGGCACAAGCATTCGCGTGGCATTTCCAATGCAACATAGAAATTGTTCCGGATTGTTTGTCTTTGACTAAGATAGAGAAGAAGCCCAGTGAAAGTTTCAGGGAATACGGTTTTCGTTGGAGGGAACAGGCAGCACGAGTCAACCCTCCGATGGAGGAAAGTGAAATGGTAGAGTTCTTTCTTCAGGCTTTGGAGCCTACTTACTTTGGTCATCTGATATCGGTCATAGGTAAGTCTTTTAATGAAGTAGTGAAGATTGGAGGTATGGTAGAAGAAGGGCTCAAATCGAGCAAGATCATGATCTACTCAGCTATCAAAGCAACTACCCAAGCAATTCAGAATGGTACTGGAGGAGTAATAGGAAAGAAGAAGCAAGAAGATGTTGCAATGGTTGTCTCGGGATCATGGCATGCCGAGGGGTACACCACACCATTACACCCAGTCTCGACCCCATCGCCAAACCTACACCCAAACCCCATATAATCCACCTCATTACATTCCATCACCAGACCCCCAGTATTCTATCAGGCCACATCAATACCATGTCCACCATGCCCAGTCATACACTTAACCTCCTTCTTATCCACAATGGTGTGCCCCAACCCCACAGAATACCTACCCAGCTCCAAGAAACGCCTACCCACCTCCACAAACATACCTAAACCCTGTCGGTCCAGGCTTCCGACCCAGGCCTGATTACAGAAAAGAAAGGCAACAGTGGCAGCAGACTTTCACCCTGCTGGGAGAATCTTATACCAGTTTATTCCAAAGGTTGAGGCAGTTAGATGTGCTGAGACCAATCGAGTCCAAATTACCAAACCTTTCTCCAAAGAATCTGGATTACTCCCTCAAGTGTGCATATTGTTCTGATGCTCCGGGGCACGACACCGAAAAGTGTTGGCACTTGAAAAATGCCATCCAAGAGCTCATCGACACAAATCAGATTGTGGTCCAAACTCCGGAAGGACCCAACATCAATCAGAACCCATTGCCAGCCCATGCTGAAACGCACATGATTGATATAGTACACAAGGATAGGGAACACAAGAAGCCTTCACAATCCGTCATGATGATCCAGTCTAGCGAGGTTAAGTGAGTCAAGGGCCCAGTTGTCACAAAAGTAACCTCTTCGATAGCTGAAGGATCGGCAGACAAGTTGAGCATGACAAGTGATAAGCCATTTGTGGTAGTTGAAAAGAGATCACCAAGTGATGTTGAAGCAAAGCAAGAAAATCCAAAGGTGATCGTGCCAGGGGTAGCAAGAAAGCCTGGTATAATTGTGGAGGGAGCCCACGCAGCCCCTATCATTATCTAACCTGTGACCCAATTGCCGGTAGCTAACACCAAGGCTGTCCCATGGAACTATAAGCGCGTGATAGTGACCTATAAGGGGAAGGAAGTGAAAGAGGAAGTTAACGAAGCCCGGGGATTAACAAGTTCGGAGAGATGCTTTTCCCCGGAAGAGTTAAGGAAAGCTAAGCCACTCAAAGATAATCCCATTCTAGTGAAGAAGCCAGTCACCGAACAGGAGGCAGAAGAGTTCTTGAAGAATATGAAAGTGCAGGATTACTCCATTGTAGAACAGTTGAGGAAGACACCCGCTCAAATTTCTCTTCTATCATTGTTGATACTTTTGGATGAGCAACGTCGGGCCCTCACGAAGATCTTGAATGAAGCCCATGTCCCCGACAAGGTTACAGTGAACCATTTGGAGAAGATTGCCAACAAGATATTCGAGACAAACAGAATCACCTTCTCAGATGATGAGTTGCCTTTGGAAGGTACGGAACATAATCGGGCTATTTATCTCACAGTGAAATACGAAGATTCTGTGGTCACACGGGTGCTAGTTGACAATGGTTCCAGTGCAAATATTTGCTCGCTCTCCACTCTGCACAAGTTGAACATTGATACTAAAAGCATCCACAAGAACAGTATATGTGTCCGAGGTTTCGATGGAGGGGAAACGATTTTGTTGGCGATATAGTGCTGGAACTAACAATAGGACCAGTTGAATTTACCATGGAATTCCAGGTACTACATGCGGCCGTTTCTTACAATCTACTGTTGGGCAGGCCTTGGATACATGTTGCCAAAGCAGTCCCTTCTTCCCTGCACCAGATGGTGAAGTTCAAGTGGGACAAACAAGAGATCGTCGTGCATGGTGATGAGAACCTGGGTGCTTACAATGATACCTCTGTCTCGTTTATTGAGGCGGAAGACGATAAGGGGCCTTGGGTCTACAAAGTTTCTGAAACAGTGCCAGTTGAGAAGGTTCCGGAAGGGTAATGTATTCCACGTCCAAAGTTAGCCTCTGTATCTGTCATGGTGACATCTGAAATGGTGAAAAATGGTTTTGTGCCAGGCAAAGGTCTGGGCACGTCTTTACAAGGTATCCTGCAGCCAGTATCTCTACCTGAAAATTTGGTTACGTTTGGTCTAGGATTAAAACCCACAGGTGAAGATATTAAAAGGGCGAAAAGATCGAAAAACAATGCATGGGCACTCCCAAAACCTATCCCACGCCTCTCCAGGTCCTTTGTCAAACCAGGGACCGTGAAGCGCCCAGTGTCAGCAGTCCCAAATCCTATGGTTAACGTTGATGAAGAATTAATTGAAAGGTTCCAGAGGTTATTTGATGAGGTGAACATGGTGGAAATTGGAGAAGGTTCCAGCAAAGCGGATATGCAGTTCGTCGGACCGAAAGTGAAGCTTAACAATTGGAAGGCCACTCCTCTCCCTACTCGGAAGGAGTTTTTGTATGTTTTCCTTTCTATATAGGTTATTCCAGGGTTGTAATCCAGATTTTCTTATTTTTCGCTTGTTTTGATGTACAAACCCTTCTATCCTTTGTTTTCAATGGAATGCAATTTCCCTTTTCCATCATTCCTGATAGTTTTTTTGTTTTCTTTTCTTCTTTGTACAGTTCTTTTTATGTTGGTTTCAATGACATGACATGCATGAGGAATTTTCGGCCATGTCCTAAGAGTCAATCTAACTCTGAAATAATAATTCAAGAAGTTGAGTGTGATGATGAAACAGAATACGATGAGGATGAGGCATTTGAGGAAATTAGTAAAGAACTAAATCATTTTGAAGAAAAATCTAAGCCTAATTTGAATGAAACTGAAGCAATAAATTTAGGAGATCCAGATAATGTCAGAGAAACCAAAATAAGTGTACATCTTGAACCACAAATCAGGGAAGAAATAATCAAAGCATTGTTTGAATATAAAGATATATTTGCATGGTGGTATGATGACATGCCGGGTTTGAGTACCGACTTGGTAGTTCACAAATTGCCAACTGATCCAGCTTTCCCTCCCGTCAAGCAGAAGTTAAGTTCAAAACTGACATGAGTGTGAAGATCAAAGAAGAAGTCACAAAGCAGCTTGACGCAAAGGTCATTCGAGTCACACGGTATCCCACTTGGTTAGCTAATATTGTGCATGTGCCAAAGAAAGATGGTAAGACCAGAGTGTGTGTTGATTACCGTAATCTCAACAAAGCAAGCCCGAAGGATAACTTCCCATTGCCAAATATCCACATTTAGATTGATAACTGTGCCAAGCATGAGATTGGGTCTTTTGTGGATTGCTATGCGGGATATCATCAGATCTTAATGGATGAGGAAGATGCGGAAAAGACGGCATTCATCACACCGTGGGGAACATATTGCTACCGGGTCATGCCATTTAGTCTGAAAAATGCTGGGGTAACTTACATGAGAGCAATGACCACCATATTACATGACATGATACACAAGGAGATTGAGGTCTACGTAGATGATAAGATCATAAAGTCCAGGAAGCAGTCAGACCATGTCGGGGACTTGAGAAAGTTTTTCCAGAGACTCCGCAGGTATAATCTTAAGCTCAACCCTGCAAAATGTGCATTTAGTGTACCATCACGGAAGCTGTTGGGGTTCATAGTCAGTCGGTCAGGCATCGAGTTGGATCCGTCGAAGATTAAGGCCATCCAGGAATTACCACCGCCAAAGAACAAGACCGAAGTGATGAGTTTGTTAGGGAGGTTGAACTACATTAGCAGGTTTATCGCTCAACTCACGACAACTTGTGAGCCCATATTTAAGTTGCTCAAGAAGGATGCCGCGGTCAAATGGACTAATGAGTGCCAGGAGGCATTCAACAAAATCAAGAGGTACTTGTCAAACCCACCTGTGCTAGTCCCGCCGGAGCCCGGGAGGCCTTTGATTCTTTATTTGGCAGTCCTGGACAATTCGTTTGGCTGTGTGTTGGGCCAACATGATATCACTGGCAAGAAGGAGCAGGCTATTAATTATCTCAGCAAGAAATTCACTTCTTATGAGGTCAAGTATACTCTCCTTGTAAAGACGTGTTGCGTCCTGACTAGGGTGGCACAAAAGTTGAAGCATTATCTGTCGTCCTACACTACTTATCTCATCTCTCGCATGGATCCTCTAAAGTATATCTTTCAGAAGCCTATGCCCACAGGAAGACTTGCAAAGTGGCAGATTTTTCTCACAGAGTTTGACATCGTCTATGTGACTCGGACTGCGATGAAAGCCCAAGCTTTGGCTGATCACTTGGCCGAGAACCCGGTGGATGAAGAATATGAGCCTTTGAAGACTTACTTTCCTGATGAAGAGGTAATGCATATTGACGAGGCTGAGCAGGATAAAAAGCCCGGTTGGAAACTTTTCTTTGATGGGGCCGCTAACATGAAAGGTGTTGGAATAGGAGCTATGCTCCTTTCTGAAACGGGGCACCACTACCCTGTCACAGCCCAGCTTCGTTTCTATTTTACCAAGAACATGGCTGAGTACGAAGCGTGCATTTTGGGTTTAAGGTTAGCCATGGACATGGGAGTCCAGGAAGTGCCGGTTTTGGGAGATTCAGATCTGTTGGTGTACCAGATTCAGGGAGAATTGGAGACTCGAGATTTGAAGCTCATACCATATCGACAATTTCTGCAGGATCTTTGTCAGTGAATCAGATCAGTAGAGTTCAGGCATATCCCTAGGATCCATAATGAGGTTGCTGACGCCTTGGCTACTCTATCGTCGATGTTAAATCATCCAGATAAGGCTTATATTGACCCTTTTTCATATTCATGTCCGTGATCAGCATGCTTATTGTAACATCGTGGAAGAGGATCTTGATGGTGAACCTTGGTTCCATGATATCAGGGAGTACGTCAAGTCGGGGGTATATCCTGTACATGCCACAGGAGATCAAAAGAGAACAATTCGACGTTTGGCTAGTGGATTTTTCTTAAGTGGAGGAGTTTTCTACAAAAGAACTCCAGATCTTGGACTGCTGAGGTGCATAGATGATAAACAAGCCACGACTATCATGACCGAAGTGCATGCCGGGTATCATGTCCGAAGTGCATGCCGGGTATCATGACCACGCACATGAGTGGGTATGTTTTGGCAAAGAAAATTCTTCGAGCAGGGTATTATTGGCTTATCATGGAATGAGATTGCATCAGCTTTGTGCGCAAGTGTCATCAATGCCAGGTACACGGTGATTTGATCCGTTCTCCGCCATCTGAATTGCATACAATGTCCGTACCTTGGCCTTTTGTTGCTTGGGGCATGGATGTCATTGGACCGATTGAGCCAGCAGCATCAAATGGGCACCGATTTATTCTGGTGGCCATCGACTATTTCACTAGGTGGGTTGAAGCTATGACTTTTAAATCTGTGACCAAGAAGGTAGTGGTCGATTTTGTTCATTCAAACATCATTTGCCGGTTTGGAATCCCCAAGGTAATCATCACGGACAACGGTGCTAATCATAATAGCCATTTGATGAAAGAAGTATGCCAACATTTCAAGATTGTGCATCGTAATTCCACTCCGTATCGCCCCAAGGCAAGTGGAGCTGTTGAGGCAGCTAATAAGAACATAAAAAAGATACTTTGAAAGATGGTGCAAGGTTCAAGGCAGTGGCATGAAAAGTTGCCTTTTGCTTAGCTGGGTTACCGCACTACTGTTCGCACTTCAGTAGATGCAACTCCTTATTTGTTGGTATATGGTACTGAAGCAGTTATACCTGCAGAAGTTGAAATTCCATCTCTTCGGATTGTTGCTGAAGCTGAAATTGATGATGATGAGTGGGTCAAAACCGGTTGGAGCAGTTAAGTCTGATTGATGAGAAAAGACTGGCAGCAGTATGTCACGGACAGTTGTATCAAAAGAGAATGGCAAGAGCATACAAAAAGAAGGTGCGTCCCCAAAAATTTGAAGTGGGTCAACAGGTGTTGAAACGCATCCTGCCACATCAAGCTGAAGCTAAAGGTAACTTCGCCCCAAACTGGAAGGGGCCGTTCATTGTAACAAGAGTGTTGTCCAATGGTGCTTTGTATTTAACAGACATAGAGGGCAAATGTGTAGATATGGCTATAAATTCTGATGCAGCCAAAAGAAATTATGTATGATTTCTTTGGTTTGTCTAATTGGTTGGTTTGTACTTGGCATGTTTTGAAGATTGGAATGACGAAGGCATTTTATTTTGCTATCTAAACACTCTATCCTTTGTTACCCCTTTTGAGCCTTATTTATTTTCTTTCATACCCCTCTTTTCGGATCAGAAGCAGAGTTCAGAAATACAGATGCAAAAAATATAAATAAAGAGAAAAAGAGAAGAGAAAAAAAAAGAGAAAAGGGGGTAAGTAAAGCAAAAGAATGAAAAGAAAGAAAAGAAAAAAAGAAGAAAAAAAAAGAGATAAAAGAGAAAAGTAACAAAAGCAAAGCAATTCCTATGTATTGAACTACGTTCGACGTTATTCCTTTTAAGGATACTTAGGCAGCCTCACGGTTCGGTCCCATCAAAGTAAAATTCAAAATTTCCCAGATAAAGAAACTGGGGCAGAAGTTGTGGTCTTTGTAAAAGATCTGATTCCAAAAGTTGTAATTCTGAACCCTTTTAAGATGATTTGAGCCTTTATGATATCATTTCTTTCTAACCTTGTCCAAAAGCCTACATTACGGTCCAAAGAAAGACATCCCGATCAATCTTTGAGAATGCCAAGTCAAGCGAGTTAGAGGTATGATTCACCTCAGGGGCAACACTCCGTTCTACACAAGGAAAAATAAATAAATAAATGAGAGAGTCTTATTGGTGAAAACCCTCACGGGCACCGTAAGGCGACGGAAAGCTGAGAGAAATTAAAATGAGAGAGTCTTATTGGTGAAAACTCTCACGGGCACCGTAAGGCGACGGTGAGTTTGAGAGATGAACAAATGAAAGAGGTTTGTTGGGGAAGACCCTTCAGGACGCCACAAGCCAAATAAGGATAGTGTCTTTGCAGAAAGATTGGATCCCGGTCGTAAAGTGTGAAGACTGAAAGGTGATTGGTTGAATGGACTAGGATGATTATTCCGAAATGCATGTCATGATCATTAGTACCAGTTGCTTCACTCAGATAAGTCTCTTTTTCATTCTTCCTCAAATAGCCATCATGTTTTAAAATTTTCTTCTCTATCCCTAAATTCTCGGAGTCACTTCAATTCATTTTCTTTTGGGTCTACTTCTCTAAGTCTTTTCCAATGTTAGCCTTGTTTAGCAAGAAAGAAAGGATTTCAAAGCTTACTACAAACTTTCAAATTGCACAAAGCAAAGTGCGGCCAGGCATACCAGAAATAGCGTAATGCAAAATTCAAAAAATAAGGTGTTAGTGGGAGTTCAAGCGGTTAAGTGGTTTCGTGAACTTTGGGGAAAATACAGAGGATTCAAATTGGAAGGACAGAAATGTAAAATAGCAGGATGAGCGTGGGGAACTCGGGTCATTCAAGGCCTGTGGTGGGGGTGCAATCAGAAGGTCAAACAATTCTTTGCTAGTCCAAGGCATCTAATCGGAACAAAGCATGGCAGTGGAATGGCCACTTTCAGCAAGAATGCCGCAAACTAACCACCACATTTTCAAACTGATAAGATTTTCTTTGATTGAAACAGAGGCAGGAAATTTCGTTTGTTCCAGAGGAACCCTCCGTGAGGGAAGCATGTGCCAGACAGGTTCGACCGTTAAATTTTAGGACCCTCCTGAATAAAGGGATTTAATTTAAAGTTTTCAGGACCCTCCTGGATAATGGGATTTAGTTTAAAGTTCAAGACCCTCCTGGATAATGTGATTTAGTTTAAAGTTCAGGACCCTCCTGGATAATGGGATTTAGCTTAAAGTTCAGGACCCTCCTGGATAATGGGATTTAGTTTAAAGTCCAGGACCCTCCTGGATAATGGGATTTAGCTTAAAGTTTAGGACTCTCCTGGATAATGGGAGTTAGTTTCAAGTTTTCAGGACCCTCCTGGATAATGGGATTTAGTTCAAAGTTCAGGACCCTCCTAGATAATGGGGTTTAGCTTAAAGTTCAGGACTCTCCTGGATAATGGGATTTAGTTTAATGTTTAGGACCCTCCTGGATAATGGGATTTAGTTTAAAGTTTCAGGACCCTCCTGGAAAATGGGATTTAGTTTAAAGTTCAGGACCTTCCTGGATAATGGGATTTAATTTGAAGTTCTCAAGACCCTCATGGATAATGGGATTTAGTTAAGTTTTCAAGATTTAGCGTAAGTTCTACCTATAGGAAATATAATTTAGCTTTGAAGTTTTCACTCTTATGATGAGATTTAATTTTAAATTTTCAGGGCCCTCCTGGATAATGGGATTTAGTTTTTAAATTCCTAGAGCTCTTTAGGCTAACATGATTCGATCAACACTCACAGATGTTCCCAGTACCAAACTGGGGCAGAAAAGTTTCTTTTGGTTCGTCTGTTTTGTTGTAATGGCAGGCGCCCACCTGGAAAGCAAGGGAATACATTTCAAGTTTCAGCATCAGGCGCCCACCTGGAAAACAAGGGAATACATTTCAAGTTTCAGCATCAGGCGCCCACCTGGGAAACAAGGGAATACATTTCAAGTTTCAGCATCAGGCGCCCACTTGGAGAACAAGGGAATACATTTCAAGTTTCAGCATCAGGCGCCCACCTGGAGAACAAGGGAATACATTTCAAGTTTTAGCATCAGGCGCCCACCTGGAGAACAAGGGAATACATTTCAAGTTTCAGCATCAGGCGCACACCTGGAAAACAAGGGAATACATTTCAAGTTTCAGCATCAGGCGCCCACCTGGAAAAACAAGTGAATACATTTCAAGTTCAGCATCAGGCGCCCACCTGGAAAACAAGGGAATTCATTTCAGAATTCAATTCAAGTTAGGAATAACAACATCTCGCCTCAAGAGTGCGAGTCAAAAGTTCAAGATGCATGGCGGAACTGCAGAAGTTTCAAGATCAAGTTTGAAAATATATAGATAGGATTCTTGTAAATCATAGATCATAGTTTAGCCTAGCCTCTTTCCATATTTGTCTCGGTGTAATAAGGAGTTCAGCAAGTAGTAGCAGCAACACCAACGGTAAAATCACAGCTTCCCGGTTGTCCCAGCTACCAAAAGTTCCAGAACAACACTAACCTGATTCCCTTATAGCCAAGGATATGTAGGCAACCTCGGAAGCAAGGTTCAGTTAGATCTTTCAAAAATGCTTCCTACGGAGTATCCAAACGGGCAAAAATCGCTCGTATTTGCTCACTTTATCTTTACCCGAAAACTCTTCGTGTTTCCGAGCAAAGAGGGGCAGCTGTGAGCACGTGATTTTTGCCCTATGTGAAATACTCCAACAAATTGATGAAATGGATTTTTCCCAAATAGTTTGCAATTTTATAGGATTTTTTGTTGATTCTTGTTAATTGTTTGCATTTTTTTGCACGTCTAATTCTGTTAAAATCATGAAAGATGTCAAAAATATCATGCATTGAATTTAGATTTTCTCTTTAGATTTTAGAATTAATTATTTTATTAATTGCTTTATTAAAAATGAAAATCACAAAAAATTGGCTTGCTTTTTACGTCCTTAGCTTTAAATTTTAGATTATTAATTTTTCTCTTTTAATTTAGGATAATAAGCTTAATTATACAATTTAGATTAATTTAGGAATTCAATTTAGGATTTTAATTAATTAAAGAAAGAAAAGGAAAACAAAAAAAAGGAAATTGAAAAAAGGCTGGTTTAAACTTGATTGGGCCAAAATTAATGCTGAGCCCAAATCTGCCCCAAACCCAGGCCCAAAACCTAGCCCACCCGGTCCAGCCCCCTCCCCCCCCCTAAACAAAACGGCGTCGTTTCAAGATCTCGATCTTAGCCGTTGATCTCCCTTAATCAACGACCCGGAACTAACCGACCCCCCACTTTATAACTGTCCGAACTCGGATACCCCCCCCCCCCCCCGATAAAACCCCTATCATTTTCTTCTTCATCTCTAAACACATCAAACACTAGCCGCCTCCAAACCCTTCGCCGCCTCCGCCGTCGACCACCTACCGGAAATCGCCTCACGGCTGTTCTGGTGCTCCAAACTCTCCCAAATTGATACCATGCAACCCCTGTCATCTCCTCTTTCTAAATCCATCACCAGTTCCCTCTAAATCACCACCCAAACTTGTCAATTCCAGATCTAAGGCCAAACCTTAATTAATCTGAATTCCTCCAAACTCGCCCAATTTCACACCCTATAATCACCACGCCTCCCTAAACTCAAATTCCCCAACAACTTCTCCAAATAATCCCTTGAACTCACTGAATCCCAGATCGAAAAAAATATAACCTAGTTCTTGCATTTTTGGGGCCTTTTGATGGATTTTTCTTTGCTCGTTTTGGCTGGAAACTTGCCCAAGCAGATTACTCTTGACCAGAGTAGTCGTTTGAGTCAGTTTCAACCCATCTCGAAGTCCCCTGTGCCTGGCCAAGGTCGTCGCCTCCCTTTTTCGTTGGGTTATTTCAGTCATCGGCTCTTTCCGGTTAAACCAGTACCTTACCTCTTCCGCTTTGGGTATTTTTCTGTGTCTGTTTTCTGATTTTTCTTTAATTCTAATTGTCAGCTTGTCTGAACTTGTTTTGAGTATTTATTTGTTCCAATTGGTTGTTATTATCTACTTGGTTGAATTAATTGGATTTTTATTTGTTTTATTGCATACTTGCTTAGATTAACTTAGATTCTTAACTGTTTAGGTTAAATATCATGATTTTCTTTTCTTATTTCTTGTTCTTTTTGTTTTTCTGTTTCCTTTATTTTTTGGTGTTACTTGCATGTTTTAGATATTAGGATTTTGTGTTATCAGTTTAGTTTAAATGCTCCATATCCGTTCATCCTTTGTTGTTTGCCTCTTAGAGTTAATTTGATCTACATAACATTTTGTTGTTGGTTTGAGTTAGTTTGTCACCAGCCATTAAAATTAGATTTCTGAAATTCACCATGAAATTGAATCCTTTTAGGTTTGTTTTAAGATTCCAGATGTTGACCCTTTCAGCTTTGTTGTTTACTGTTTGATTTGTTTCATTGATATCTGCTTGCTTGGTTTTGTTTGTTATGATTTGTAATTGTTAGACACTTCTAGGGGTCAATTGAACAAAAGGAAAACTTGAGGGGTTTATTTGAAGGGTGGGTAAACATATAGGATAAAAGCCCTGATGGAAGGTTCTAGAATAAGGCACAGCTAGCCTAATTTGGTTAGCACAAAATGCTGAAACCAATGAGAGGAAGCCAGCTGTCCAAGTTGGTTAAAAAGATGCTTTGTGGCTGAAGGGAATAATTCCCTATCCTTTTCAGCACATGACACTCTTGATAACTATAAATAGAACCCTTCCCCCACTCCTAAAAACAGATTTCTAAACCCTAAAAAAGAACTAAAAAAGTTTATGCACTGTTTGGTTGAAAAATTGGCTCGATTGCTTTCTGATTTTCTCCTTTAGAAGAGCTTAGAAAACCTCTGCTTGATTTCTAGGTTTTTTAGGTTGAATATGGATTAAATCAAGGCTATGTGTTGCTGATATTTGTTGCCATCCTTATTAGCTTGCTTGGCTGAAATCCTCACTCCATTTTGCTTTGTTTTCGATATCTAGGTACCTTTCGAATCCTTGAATGGCCAAAGAAGTTGGAAGCATGTATTTAGTGGCTTTTAATAATAAAATTTGGTTTATTTAAATTTTATATTAAAGCATGTTTTGTTGTAATGAGAAATTGATCACCTCACATGTTAGATCCTTGATTTCCTCGTGTAGATTGTTTTTCTTTGGTTTAATAGCTTGTTTAGGTATTAAGCATCTACTGTTCTGTATTATTAATCATTTGTTTGCTCCATGTTTTACTTCTGACATTCTTTAAAAGGTTTAAATGTCTTGTTAGTACACTTGATCCTTATTAGGATGGGTTGAGGCAAATCTCAGATTCTTTCATGGTTAAAGTAGTTAGGAATTTTAGTTTGCGTTAGTTCATGAATTGGTTTGAATTGTTGTTTTTCATGGCTAGTATCAGTTGTTAATAATCAGATTCATGGTAAGTAAGTTTAGCTTCCTGATAATTATTGATTTATTTTAAAAATTATTGGGTTACACTTGACTTAAAAGAACTGAAGCCTCGATTGGTCTTGACAGCGGCCCAGATGAGGCAACCTGGTCGAAAAGTCGAACTGGGGGTTTTGATTATTATCAATTTCTCATTATGGGCTCAATTTCGAGCCTTGTGATATTCAGCTTTTAATTCATTAAACTTTTCTGCTTAGTAGAATACACTTCGGCTTTTAGAACTGAAGGCATGGTTGTGAAAAGTTGGGCCTGGTATTGGCCCGATCGATGCTGCCAGGGTAAACCAGGCCACCCGCCCTCTCACCCACATCTTTGGGCTCAAATTCGAGCCCAGCTCCTTCAACACTATTTGTTTTTTAAAGTTTTTTTCTTAATATGGTATGGGGCTTGTCTGCTGGCCTATCTCCTTTCAAGTAATCAAATGCCTAATATATTATCTCATCCATACTTGCAATTAGTACTATTAGACTGAATTTTAATTTAAATTAACCCGAACATCCATAAATCACTTTAGTTAAATACAATTTTTTAAAGTTAAGGCGTGTCATCCAATCACATAGTATATGGCCCTCACATTAATAACTAGTGTAGAAACACTTTGAGCATCCTAGTTTGCTTTAGGCGCGATTTAATATATCATCGTGATTGTGTACACGTTCGCGTGACATAATTGCGATATTAAAAATAAAATCGGAGTATGCGTTCGCACAACTTCGACTAAACTTTCATAATAATAATAAAGCATTATTAATTGTGGACACCTTCGCATGGCATGATTTTTGACGCGCCAAACAAATGGGTACACGTGCACGTGACATGTTTCAAGATAATTTCTTAAAGAGGCAAATGCACATAGGTTCTAAAATGAGTAATTAGACAGTTTAATAAGCCAAATATATGAATAAAGCGACCGTGCTAAAACCACGGAACTCGGCAATGCGTAACAGCTTCTCCCGGGTTAACAGAATTCCTTACCCGGATTTCTGTGTTCACGGACTGTAGAACAGAGTCAAACTTCCTCGATTCGGGATTTTAAACCGGTGACTTGGGACACCATAAACTATCCCAAGTGGCGATTCTGATTTTAATATAAATAATCTCATTTCGATTGTCGCTTAAATTGGAAAAACTCCCTTATATCCCTTCCGGGGGTAGATAAAGGAGGTGTGACAACTATAGTATTGAGGAATATTCTTCATTAAATGTCATCCGATGACAAACATTTGTTTGCTTCCGTTGACTATGTTCGCTTCGGAATCTACCCGGTATCAACTAAAGCTGTTGCTCGGTCTTGGTTTTCACTCACTTCATATTCCGTCCGCCTCCGGTTCTACATGTCATTTAATCATTTGAATATTTAATATAAAGCGATTTCACCGTATACATATATATACAGAGAGCAAAACTATGTCTCAGACGGGCTCGCTAAATATGGAACACCTTTGCCGCTGGGCACTTCCACCAAACTTTTTGTTCAACCACCCTCTTTTTGGTTAGCTCAAATGCAAGACCAAGAAGGCCTTGTTACCAAAAGACATGTAATAACAACGCCGGCACTGGAATGAGGTGCCAATATGTAACGACCCGGTCGGTCGTTTCATGAGTTACCACCCCGTTTCTCCCATTTTTACTTCCTTGTGTGTTGTTCAGTTGTATTTCATCATACCGTGTTGGTGGTATTGTGTTCGGAGTGGTCTTAGGGTGGAATGAGACACATAGTCTCTTAAGTTGGTTATTTGGTTTGAAAAGTCAACCGGAAGTTGACTTGTGGGTAAATGATCCCGGAGTTGGGTTTTTATGTCTCGGATAGATTCGTTAAGTGATTTTGGACTTAGGAGCGTGTTCAGATTGTATTTTGGAGGTCCGTGGTAGATTTAGGCTTGAATTGGCAAAATTGGAAATTTGGCGTTTTCCGGTCGGCAATGGAAATCTTAATATCGGGATCTGAATAGAATTCCAGAACTGGAGTAGGTCCGTTGAGTCATTTGTGACGTGTACAAAATTTCTGGTCATTCGGATGAGGTTTGATAGGTTTTTGCATCGTTTGTGGAATTCGATAGTTTTGGAATCCTTATGCTTGAATCCGAGGGTGATTTGATGTTTTGATGTTGTTTTGAGCATTCCGAAGTTTCGAATAATTTTGAATAGTGGTATGTGACTTGTTGGCATGTTTGGTTGAGGTCCCGAGGGACTCGGGATGAATTTGGGTGGTTGACGGGAAGTTTGGAGTTGAGTTGGTGTTGCTGAATTTTCTGTTTCTGTCATTTACGCACCTGCGGATAGGGGGCCGTACGTACGAGGTCGCATATGCGGTATGGAGACCGCAGATGAAAAATTTGGCCATCAGGTGAAGATCGCAGGTGCGGTTAGATGGGCACATATGCGGGACCGCAGGTGCGGTTCCTGGGCGCAGATGCGGCTCTGAGGACTTAAGTTAAAACAGCAGATGCGGTTATTTTGACCGCAGAAGCGGCCCGCAGGTGCGTGAATTGGGCCGCAGGTGCGAAAGTGCTGGGCAGAATGTATATAAAAGTCCCTTCACGAATTTCAGTGATTCTTTCACCATTTTTGTGCGATTTGGAGCTCCAAGCCGTGAATTCAAGGGGGAATCGAGAGGTTTCAGTGAGGTAAGTTACTTTGGCTTTGTATTTGGTGTTTGTGATGATTTTTCCACAACCTAATCGTGAAATTAGTAGGGAATTTGGGGTGAAGTTGAAGGTTAAGGCTTGAGTTTTGGAGAGCTTTGATTGGGTATTTGAGGGGTCATTTGAGGTCCGATTTTGGTGATTTTGGTATGTATAGACTCGTAAGGGGATAAGGATTTTAGTGTTGTGATTTTTATCGGATTCCGTGACGTGGGCCCGGGGGTCGAGTTTTGCCAATTTTGGGATTTTTGAGTTAATTTGATTATTTTCGCTTGGGCTTTATTCCTTTAGCGTGTATTAATGATGTGATATTGAATTTTGTTAGATTTGGAGCATTCGGAGGCCGAGTCGAGAGGCAAAGGCATCGCGGGTTAGAGTTTAGTCCGGTTTGAGGTAAGTAATGATTGTAAATGTTGTCGTGAGGGTATGAAACCCCGGATTTCACATCATTGTACTATTTTCGAGGTGACGCACTTGCTTGATGGCGAGCGTGAGGGGAGTGCACTGTTGGGGATTGTGACATGGTCCGTCCCGTAGCAACTATTAAGTTGCAAATATTATTGAAACTACTTGATACTATCATATGTTAGAAAGTATTACTATGTTTTGGGCTGAACGCCATATTTGGGCCTCGTGCCAAATGTTTGGACCCTTAGGGGCATTCTTTACTAATATTCCTCACTGCTTTGATTTAATTACTGTACTCAGTCATGCTATGTTTTACTGATTTCATAACTCAATCTTATTTACTCTGAATTGATGCATAAATAATATTTTTGGCTGAGCACCCTGTTTTACTGTTAGCCCGAGTGGCTTGAGAGGTTTCTTACTGAGTGAGGCCGAGGGCCTGTGTTGTGAGAATATCATGGAATCGGGCTACGCGCCGCATCATGTTGTACTATTTTGTGATATATTAGTGGACAAGGGCCTGATTTATTATGCCACGAGATGGCTTGTGATAGCGCTTGGGTTGTAGGAGCCCTTCCGGAGTCTGTACACCCCCAGTGAGCGCGGGTACCTAGAGTGAGTGATATGTTGTGTTCCCAAGGGGCTGATCCTGATACATGTTGTGCCCGAGGGGCTTATCACGAGTGATTGTGAGGTAGCCCGAGGGGCGATTTATGACACATGTTTTGCCCGAGGGGCTAGTTATGACTTTCATCATTTTTTTTACTCTAATCTTCATTGATTCTCTATTGAACCTGTTAGAAAGAAATTTTTAAAGAATTTTTATTGAGATTGGATTTTTAATGAAATAAACTATTTCTATACTATTTTGGAAACGTACTGTACATACTGAAGTGCTATGACATGAAATTATCTGATTTCTTACTGCTCAGTTTTCATTTACTCTTATTACTTACTAAGTTGGCGTACTCACATTACTCTCTGCACCTCGTGTGTAGATCCAGGAGTTGTGGGTCACGATAGCGAGCGTTGATCGTTCATCCAGTAGGTCTTTCGGAGTTGGCAAGGTAGCTACATGGCGTTCGCAGCCTTGAACTTCTCACTGTTTTTAGTATCTTTATTTCTAGACTATGATAGTCTTTATTGTACATAGACAGACCTTAGTAAATGCTCGTGACTTGTGACACCCCGATGTCGGGCTTGTGTTATTTTTCCGCACTTGTTATTTAAACTCATATTATGAAATTTTATTAACTAATAGCTTAGAATGTATTTTATGAAATATTGGTTTGATTTGGGATTTGTGTCGGTTGGCCTAGTTTCACGATGGGCACATCACGACCGGGTCGGTTTTAGGGTCATGACAAGTTGGTATCAAAGCCTAGGTTACATAGGTCTCACGAGTCATGAGCGGGTTTAGTAGATTCTTGCAGATCGGTACGGAGACGTCTGTACTTATCTTTGAGAGGCTACAGAACCTTTAGGAAAAAACTTCACATTCTTGAATTCCTTTCGTGCGAATCTGTTGATTCTAGTAACTAAACTTCTGTTATTCTATTCTCTCAGAGATGGTGAGGACACGTGCTACCGGTCAGGACGGACGACCACCAGTACCACCAGTTGGGGCCACTAGAGTCCGAGGACGCAGTCAAGGTCGTGGTAGGGGTAGGGGTGTAGCCCGTACAGCAGCTAGGGCAGCACCTATAGATCCACCAGCCGCCCCAGTTCACGATCAATTCCCAGTTGCGGACGCTCCAACAGTACCAGCTCAGGCACCGGTTGTGCCTATTGTTATCCCAGGCCTTCAGGAGGCCCTGGCCCAAATTCTATTAGTGTGCACTGGCCTGGCTCAGGCGGTCTTAGTTAGTACGGCCGCAGCTACTTCTCAGGCCATGGGAGACACCCAGATTCCTGTCGCTCGCACACCTGAGCAAGTCGTGCAGGGACTTCAGACACCGAGGGCACCTCCAGCCAAGCCGGATACAGCTGCTCAGGACTATGTAGCTCCTGTTGTGCCAAAGGACGAGCAGCGCAGATTGGAGAGGTTTGGTAGACTTCAGCCTCCGTCATTTAGTGGTGCTGAGGGTGAGGATGCACAGAGTTTCTTGGATAAGTGTCAGAGGTTGCTTCTGACCATAAGTATTCTGGAGACCAGTGGGGTCTCGTTCACTACTTTCCAATGGGAGGATTACGAGATGCGTAGGCCGGTTGGCGCAGCGCCCCTTTCATGGCAGCAGTTCTCCGTTCTCTTTCTGGAGAAGTTTGTACATGAGTCTCGTCGAGAGAAGCTGCGCAGGCAGTTCGAGCAGCTTCATCAGGGTGATAGATCTTTTACACAGTACGAGATGCAGTTCCCTGAGTTGGCTCGTCATGCGGTCTGGTTGGTTCCCACAGACCTAGAGAGGATCAAGAGGTTTATAGATGGCCTTGGTTTTCAGCTTCGGTAGCATATGACCAGAGAGATAGTATCTGGTGCTACCTTTGATGAGGTTGTTGATATAGCTCAACAGATTGAGATGGTTCGTGGTCAGGAGAGGGTTGAGAGGGAGGCTAAAAGGCCTCGTGGTCAGGGTGGATTCAGTGGTGCTCCTCATGGGGGTCAGTTTCAGCACGGCAGAGGCCGTCCATTCAGACATGCTCAGTCAGCTCGACCAATTTATCGTGGGGCATCATCGGCCATGGTTCTCACAGTTCTCATCAGGGTCATTCCTCACTTAGTGCCCTTCCAGCCAAGAGTTCGTCTCGTGCTCAATCAGTTCAGGGCTCTTCCATGCCAGGTTCTTCTGCTAGTCATTCCGGTGCTAGGGGTTCCCTTCAGTCCCCGTCTCAAGCACCAGGGGGTTGTTATGAGTGTGGAGAGTTGGGGCATATATGGAGGCAGTGTCCTCGTCGTCTTGGGGGTTTGCCTTAGCAGAGGAGTCAGCCATCAACTTCAGCACCAGTTACTTCACCACCCACCCACCCAGCTAGAGGTGGAGGATAGTCAGCTAGAGGTCGCCCCAGAGGGGGAGGTCGATCACGTGGTGGTCATGCCCGTTTCTATGCACTTCCAGCCAGACCCGATGTTATTGCTTCAGATGCGGTGATTACAGGTATTGTCTCAGTTTTCCACCGAGATGCATCTGTGTTATTAGATCTTGGTTCCACTTTTTCATATGTGTCATCATATTTTCCTCGTTGTTTGGATACGCCCCGTGAGTCTCTTGTTTCATCTGTTCGTGTATCTACTCCGGTGGGTGATACTGTTATTGTGGATCGCGTATATCGGTCGTGTATGGTGACTATTGGGGGTTTGGAGACTCGAGTGGACCTTCTGTTGCTTTGTATGGTGGATTTTGATGTGATATTAGGCATGGATTGGTTATCTCCGTGTCGTGCTATTTTGGACTATCATGCTAAGACAGTGACGTTAGCTTTTCCGGGTATGCCACGGATTGAGTGACGAGGCTCGACCGATTTTTTTCCAGTAGGGTAATTTCATTCTTGAAGGCCCAGCGAATGGTTGGGAAAGGGTTTTCTTTCTTACTTGGCCTTTGTGAGAGATGTCAGTGCAGAGACTCCAAGTATTGATTCTGTCCCGATAGTGAGGGATTTTCCAGATGTGTTTCCTGCAGACCTGCCGGGCATGCCACCGGATAGGGATATTGACTTTGGTATTGATTTGGTGTCGGGCACTCAGCCTGTTTCTATTCCACCACATCGTATGGCACCGGCGAAGTTGAAAGAGTTGAAGGAGCTGCTTCAGGAACTCCTTGATAAGGGGTTTATTCGGCCTAGTGTGTCGCCTTGGGGTGCGCCAGTTCTATTTATGAAGAAGAAGGATGGCACGATGAAGATGTGCATTGATTACAGGTAGTTGAACAGAGTCGCAATCAAGAACTAGTATCCTTTGCCTCGTATTGATGATTTATTCGACCAGCTTTAGGGAGCGAGGGTGTTCTCCAAGATTGATCTCCGGTTAGGGTGTAACCAGTTGGAGATCAGGGACTCGGATATTCTTAAGATAGCTTTCAGGACCCGATATGATCATTATGAGTTCCTCGTAATGTCTTTTGGGCTGACCAATGCCCCAGCAACGTTCATGCATCTCATTAACAGCGTGTTTCGGCCTTATCTCGACTCATTGTTATTGTATTCATTGATGATATTCTGGTGTACTCGCATAGTCAAGAGGAGCACGCTGAGCATTTGAGAGTTGTATTGCAAGCTTTATCTAGTGAGGGTATTCAGGTTGATCCGAAGAAGATAGAGGCAGTTCAGAGTTAGCCCAGGCCGTCCTCAGCCACAGTGATTCGCAGCTTCCTTGGTTTGTTACCGTAGGTCCGTTCAGGGATTTTCATCTATAGCATCACCTTTGACCAAATTGACTCAAAAAGGTGCGCCTTTCAAGTGTTTGGATAAGTGTGAGGCGAGCTTTCAGAAGCTCAAGACTGCCTTGACCACAACTCTGGTGTTAGTTTTGCCACCAGCTTCAGGTTCATATACAGTGTATTGTGATGCTTTGAGAGTTGGTATTAGGTGTGTGTTGATGCAGGAGGGTAGAGTGATTGCTTAAGCTTTTCGTCAGTTGAAGCCCCATGAGAAGAACTACCCTGTTCATGATTTAGAGTTGGCTGCCATTGTTCACACGTTGAAGATTTGGAGGCATTATCTTTATGGTCTGTCTTGTGAGGTGTTTACTGATCATCGTAGCCTTCGGCACCTGTTCAAGCTGAAGGATCTCAATTTTAGGCAGCGGAGATCGTTGGAGCTGCTAAAGGACTATGATATCACTATCTTGTACCATTCGGGGAAGGCCAATGTAGTGGCCGATGCCTTGAGTAGGAAGGCGGTGAGTATGGGAAGTTTGGCGTATATTCCTGTTGGGGAGAGACCTCTTGCAGTTGATGTTCAGGCCTTGGCCAATCGATTTTTGAGGTTGGATATTTCGGATCCCAATCGGGTCTTAGCTTGTGTGGTTTCGCGGTCTTCCTTGTTTGATCGCATCAGAGAGCGCCAGTATGATGATCCTCATTTGCTTGACCTTAAGGATAGAGTTCGGCACGACGATGTCAGAATGTGACTATTGGTAATGATGGGGTATTGAGGATGCAGGGCCGGATATGTGTGCCCAATGTAGATGGGCTTCGGGAGTTGATTCTTGATGAACCTCACAGCTCGCGGTATTCCATCCATCCGGGTGCCATGAAGATGTATCGGGATTTGAGACAGCATTATTGATGGAAAAGAATGAAGAAGGATATTGTGGGATTTGTAGCTCAGTGTCTCAATTGTCAGCAGGTGAAATATGAGCATCAGAGATCGTGTGGCTTGCTTCAACAGATAGATATTCTAGAGTGGAAGTGGGAGCAGATCACCATGGATTTTGTAGTTAGACTCCCACGGACTTTAAGGAAGTTCGATGCTATTTGGGTGATTGTGGATCGGCTAACCAAGTCCGCGCACTTTATTTCGGTATGTACTACCTATCTTTCACAGCGGTTAGCAGAGATTTATATCCGAGAGATTGTTCGCTTGCATGGTGTCCCAGTTTCCATCATTTCAGATAGAGGTACTCAGTTCACTTTGCAGTTTTGGAGAGCCGTGCAGCGAGAGTTGGGTACTCAAGTTGAGTTGAGCACAGTTTTTCACCCTCAGACGGACGGGCAGTCCGAGCGTACTATTCAGATATTGGAGGACATGTTGCGCGCTTGTGTCATTGATTTTGGAGGTTCATGGAATCAGTTTCTACCACTCGCGGAGTTTGCATATAACAACAGTTATCAGTCGAGTATTCGGATGGCTCCATATGAGGCTTTATATGGGAGACAGTGTAGATCCCCAGTAGGATGCTTTGAGCCCTGCGAGGCCAGGCTTTTGGGTACAGACTTGGTGCAGGATGCTTTGGACAAGGTGAAAATGATTCAGGAGCGGCTTCGTATAGCCCAATCGATACAAAAGAGTTATGCTGACAGGAAGGTTTGTGATGTGTCTTGTATGGTTGGGGAGAAGGTTCTAGTGAAGGTTTCACCCATGAAGGGTGTTATGAGATTTGGGAAGAAGGGTAAATAGGGTCCTCGGTTCATTGGGCCTTTTGACGTGCTTCGGAGGATTGGGGAGGTGGCTTATGAGCTTGCCTCGCCACCTAGCTTGTCGAGCGTGCATCTGGTATTTCATGTTTCTATGCTCCGGAAGTATATTGGTGATCTGTCTCATGTTTTGGACTTCATCACGGTTCAGTTAGATGGTGATTTGACTTATGATGTGGAGCCAGTGGCTATTTTAGAGCGGCAGGTCCGAAAGTTGAGGTCAAAGGAGATAGCTTCAGTGAAAGTGCAGTGGAGAGGTCGGCCCGTGGAGGAGGCTACCTGGGAGACTGAGTAGGAGATGCGGAGCAGATGTCCACACCTATTTGAGGTTTCAGGTATGTTTTTTGACTCGTTCGAGGACGAACGTTTGTTTAAGAGGGGGAGGATGTAACGACCCGGCCGGTCGTTTCATGAGTTACCATCCCGTTTCCCCCATTTCTGCTTCCTTGTGTGTTGTTTAGCAGTATTTCTTCATATCGTGTTGGTGGTGTTGTGTTCGGAGTGGTCTTAGGGTGGAATGAGACACTTAGTCTCTTAAGTTGGTTATTTGGGTAGAAAAGTCAACCGGAAGTTGACTTGTGGGTAAATGATCTCGGAGTTGGGTTGCTATGGTTTGGATAGCTTTGTTAGGTGATTTTGGACTTAGGAGCGTGTTCAGAATGTATTTTGGAAGTCCGTGGTAGATTTAGGCTTGAATTGGGGAAATTGGAAATTTGGCATTTTTGCGGTCGGCAGTGGAAATCTTGATATCGGGATCGGATTGGAATTCCGAAAACTGGAGTAGGTCCGTTGGGTCATTTGTGACGTGTCAGGTCATTCGGATGAGGTTTGATAGGTTTTTGCATCATTTGCGGAATTTGGAAGTTTTTGAATCCTTAGGCTTGAATCCGAGGGTGATTTGATGTTGTTTTGAGCGTTCCGAAGGTTTGAACAAGTTTGAATAGCGGTATGTGACTTGTTGGCATGTTTGGTTGAGGTCCTGGGGCCTCGGGATGAATTTCGGTGGTTGACGGAGAGTTTGGAGTTGAGTTGGTGTTGCTGAATTTGCTGCTTCTGTCATTTCCGCACCTGCAGATAGGGGCCGCAGGTGCGAGGTCACATATGCAGTATGGAGACCGCAGATGCAATATTTGGCCATCAGGTGAAGACCGCAGGTGCGGTTACATGGGCACATCTGTAGGACCGCAGGTGCGGTTATTGGGCGCAGATGTGGCCCTCAGGACATAAGTTAAAATAGCAGATGCGGTTATTTAGACAGCAGTAGCGGCCCGCAGGTGCGTGAATTGGGTCGCAGGTGCGAAAGTGCTGGGCAGAATGTATAAAAAGGCCCCTTCGCGAATTTCAGCGATTCTTTAACCATTTTGGTGCGATTTTAGAGATCCAAGCCGTGAATTCAAGGGAGAATCGAGGGGTTTCAGTAAGGTAAGTTACTTGGGTTTTGTATTTGGCGTCTGTGATGATTTTTCCACTACCTAATCATGAAATTAGTGGGGAATTTGGGGTGAAGTTAAAGGTTAGAGCTTGAGTTTTGGAGAGCTTTGATTGGGGATTTGAGGGGTCATTTGAGGTCCGATTTTGGTGATATTGGTATGTATAGACTCTTGAGGTGATAAGGATTTTATGTTGTGATTTTTATCGGATTCCGAGACGTGGGCCCGGGGCCGAGTTTGGTCAATTTTGGGATTTTTAAGTTAATTTGGTTATTTTCGCTTGGGCTTTGTTCTTTTAGTGTGTATTAATGATGTGACACCGATTTTGGTTAGATTTGGAGAATTTGGAGGCAAAGTCGAGAGGCAAAGGCATCGCAGGTTAGAGTTTGGTCCGGTTTGAGGTAAGTAATGGTTGTAAATGTTGTCCTGGGGGTATGAAACCCCGGATTTCACATCGTTGTACTATTTTTGAGGTGACGCACACGCTTGATGGCGAGCGTGAGGGGCGTGCACCATTGGGAATTGCGACTTGGTCCGTTCCGTAGCAACTGTTAAGTTGTTTATTTGATTGAAACTACTTGATACTATCATATGTCAGAAAGTATTACTATGTTTTGGGCTGAACGCCATATTTGGGCCTTGTGCCAACTGTTTGGACCCTTAGGGGCATTCTTTACTAATATTCCTCACTGCTTTAATTTAATAACTGTACTCAGTCATGCTATGTTTTACTGATTTCATAAATCAGTCTTATTTACTCTGAATTGATGCATAAATGATATTTTGGGCTGAGCACCCTGTTTTATTGTTAGCCCGAGTGGCTTGAGAGGTTTCTGACTGAGTGAGGCCGAGGGCCTGTGTTGTGAGGATATCATGGGATCGGGTTGCGCGCCGCAGCATGTTGTACTGTTTTGTGATATATGAGTGATCGAGGGCCTGATTTATTATGCCACGAGATGGCTTGTGATAGCGCTTGGACTGTAGGAGCCCCTCCGGAGTCTGTACACCCCTTGTGAGCGCGGGTACCTAGAGTGACTGATATATTGTTGCCCGAGGGGTTGATCCTGATACATGTTGTGCCCGAGGGGCTGATTACGAGTGATTATGAGTTAGCCCGAGTGGCTGGTTCTGTTGATATTATGCCCGAGGGGCGATTTTGGACACATGTTTTGCCCGAGGGGCTAGTTATGTCTTCCATCATTTTTTTTACTCTAAACTTCATTGATTCTCTATTGAAACTATTAGAAAGACATTTTTAAAGAATTTTTACTGAGATTGGATTTTTAATGAAATAAATGATTTCTATACTGTTTTGGAAACGTAATGTACATACTGAAGTGCTACGTGAAATTATCTGATTTCTTACTGCTCAGTTTTCATTTACTCTTATTACTTACTGAGTTGCCGTACTCACATTACTCCCTACACCTAGTGTGTAGATCCAGGAGTTGCGGCTCGCGATAGCGAGCGCTGATCGTTCATCCAGCAGGTCTTTTGGAGTCGGCAAGATAGCTGCATGGCGTTTTCAGCCCTGCACTTCTCTTTCTAATGTTCCTCAGACTATTTTTAGTATCTTTATTTCCAGACTCTGATAGTCTTTATTGTACTTAGACAGACCTTAGTAGATGCTCGTGACTTGTGACACCCCGATGTCGGGCTTGTGTTATTTTTCCGTACTTGTTATTTAAGCTCATGTTATGAAATTTTATTAACTAATAGCTTAGAAATGACTTTTATGAAATACTGGTTTGATTTGGGATTCGTGTCGGTTGTCCTAGTTTTACGATTGGCGCCTTCACGACCTGGTTGGTTTAAGGGTCGTGACACAATAGAGCACCAAGCTCCCTGTAGTGTTCTCAGCTAGTTAATATAAAATTTGTTTCTTTGTTGACCCAAAAAAAAGTCGATCTTTCTTTCTTTTTTTCTTTCTTTTCAACTCATAAATAGGGGGCGCATAAAATCTAATTTATGGATCCATTTGAATTCACAAGTTTTAGATCGAACTTTATATATGTATCGGAAAAGGGCCTAAACTACCCCTATCGTTTGTAAATGAATTATAAGTACCCTCCGTCCATCTATCCGTCCAAAAAAACACACGACGTTATTTCTATTAACAAAATCACCCCTCAATTTAATGGCAACAGATGTGAGCCCCACTTTTAATGAGTTGGCAACGTATTACTGGGCCATGTGGCTTATTGGGTCAAACAAAAATTATGGATAGAATTTACCCGCCCCAATTATTTGACCCGCTCTAATTATTTTTTTAACTTAAAAAAGAAAAAGAAAAATACATAGCATCTTCTTCCTTCACCATTGTCACCACTCCTATTTTTTGCCATAACCACCACAAATCAAGACCACCCCTATGTATCCATTTACAGCGAAAAGTTTGAAAAAAAAAAAGCGTTTTCTCGTTGTAGTAGTAGGAGTACTATTTATTAATGGTAGAATTTCCTAACAACTAAATCCATCATAATCGTGGCAGATGTTCTTCATTTACTTAAAATATATTTACATACACATAATCAATTTTAGAAATTGAAGGAGTAAATACAATTTCCTAGAAAGGTGAAAGAATTCTAACTAAATTGTTAACATTTGGAGAAAATATCTATCACATCTTGCCGGTACAGTAAGTATGACTTCCCTTTGCCTTTAAATTTCCAGCGACTTTAGATGCCTCGGCCGAATCCTTTGCCTTGGAGGTTTTCTTTTTCGTTTCTTTTTCTGGCATTAAAAAGCCATAACAGGATTCGGTAAAAACGGGAAAAATAGGTAGGATGGACGGAATTCCCCATTTTTTTTCTTAGTTTTGTCTCCATTGACTTACAAACAAGGGAAAATTCACTTCTAATCCGCCAGAGAAAAAAAGGATTGGGTTTACAGTGCAAATCTTGGAAGAAAAAAAGAAGAAGCAAACTTTTCAATACTAGTAGCTTACTTCTTCTATTCTAAACTTTCAGCACTCCCCTTGATTACTCTCCTTAGTCTTAGGCACACCCATAGACAAAACACCCAAAATTTGACACCGGCAGATTCGCCGGAGTAGTCACCGGCAGATTCCCCATCGAAGGTTCGTCTCCTTTTTTTCTTACCCATCTGATTCCCACCCAGCCAAAACTTCTTTTTTCTGACCCATCAGAGGAAGAAGGAAGAAAGAGAAAGGGAAAAGATTAAGAAAAAGAGAAAATAATGGGTCGGGCAAATAATTGGGCGGGTTTGGTTAATGGGGCGTATATTTGGATTTTGAACGAGAGCCACGTGGACCAATAAAAAAAATGACAACACATCAGATGTGGAGCCCACGTGTTGCACCGTTAAATCGAGGGGTAATTTTGTTAATAGAAATAACGTCGTGTGTTTTTTTGGACGGATAGATAGACGGAGGGTATTTATAAACCATTTAGCAAACGATAGGGGTAGTTTTGACCCTTTTCCGTATGTGTATTTAAGATTTCACTACATATATATAAATAATTAATTTTGAACCACTAAATCAAATGAGTTGTGCTAGAAATCCAAACACGAGCTCATAAAATTCAAATTAAATTTCACCTATGATTATCCAATTTAAAACTTGTACAAAAGTTATTTTTCTATTTTTTGTCATGTGGCCATCCAATTTGGGCCAAGTTAACAAAAAAGTAAATCTCATATGAATTTTTATTTTGTACCATAAATATGACATCACTCCAAAATAGCTTATTCGCTTAATAAAACATAATTAAATATAACATAATGAATTAATTTCAAAGGCCTTCCCCAAGTTACTCCTTGTAACACTAATCTCATTTACGGTTTACATAATTATCACGATCCGGATTTTCCACCCTCGGGAGTCGTGATGGCGCCTACTCGTGAAAGCTAGGCAAGCCAACCAATTGAACTATTTCCTTGTTTCCATTTTTAATCAGTTAACAATTAAGAACCAACATTTAAATAACGACAGAAATTAATAAGCGGAAGACTGAATTGCAAAGTTTTAATAATACTACCAGCACCCATCCATAACAAATCTACCCAAGACTGGTGTCACAACTTCACAAACTGTCTAGAGTACTATAAATAATGGTTTGAAAGAAATAATACAATATTATCTCTGGAAATACATGAAAGAAACAGGAATAATAGATAGAAAGAGACGCCAAGGCCTGCGGATGCCTGCACGACTATCTCGGGTCGCCTGATGATCAAGAAGCAGCAATCTCACTGCGGTCTGTAAGCTAAAGCACCGGGATCTGCACAAAAGAGTGCAGAGTGTAGTATCAGCACAACCGCCCCCATGTGCTGGTAAGTGCCTAGCCTAACCTCGACGAAGTAGTGACGAGGCTAGGACCAGACTACCAAATAAACCTGTGCAATTAAATCATACATATAGCAAGTAATAATAAAGGAAAACTAGCAGTTTAAGATGGGAAGGGGACATGCTGGAGGGGGGGGGGGGGAGGGGTTATCATTTACCAACAGTAACTCAGGAGAAAAGCATAAAGAACAATTTAAAATTCGCAGCAGAGGGAGTAAGGGGTCAGTAACAAATCAATATCCACTTTTATTCTTTATTGTTGCAGCGCGAAACCCGACCTAAATCCTAAAATATTGTTGCGGCGTGCAACCCGATCCATATCATATTTCACTGTTGCATCGTGCAACCCGATCAATATAATATTGTTGCGGTGTGCAACCTGATCCATATAATATTATTGCAGCGTGCAACCCGATCCATATAATATTATTGCGGCGTGCAACCCGATCCATGTAATATTGTTGCGGCGTGCAACCCGATCCATATAATATTGTTGCGGCATGCAACCCGATCCATATAATATTGTTGCGGCGTGCAACTCGATCATAATATTCAACACCAGTCACAAAGAATCCTGACAAGGGAGCAACAAGGGAACAACAACATCCCGGCAAGGGAATCGACAGTAAGAAGTAAATACGTCCCAGCAAGGGAATCAGCTATAACCAAACTTGTTCCAACATTTAACTTCACAAAAGAGACCTCAACTAGAACCAATACCCAACCATAAGCAAATTCCACGAGAATAATCATAATTCTTGCCCAACACAGAGATTCAACAACTTAGGCATTTGTAGTACTTATAAAGAACACAACGATTTCAATTTAAGACTCACGAGCATGCTTGATACCAACGTATAGATACTCGTCACCATGCCTATACGTCGTACTCATCAAATAACACATAGAAAATAGGACTCGACTTCTAATCCCTCAAGCTAAGGTTAGACCAAACACTTACCTCGATGCCACGATCACAATTCAAGCCTCAACTATCGCTTTACCTCTTGATTCCACCACCAATTTGCTCGTATCTAGCCAGAAGTTACTTAATTATATCAATAAATGCTGAATGAATCAATTCTATTGCATGGAAATAAGTTTTCTAAAGTTTTTCCCAAAAAGTCAAAAATTGACCCTAGGCCCACATGGTCAAAACCCGAGGTTCGGACCAAAACCTGATTACTCATTCACCCACGAACTCAAATATATAATTTGGTTTTAAATAAGACCTCAAATCGAGGTCTAAATCCTCAAAATTTGAAAAACATAGGTTCTACCCAAAACACCCAATTTCCCCCCATGAAAACATTTGATTTTGAGTTGAAATCATGTGAAAAGTTGTTAAAGATTGAAGAAAATGAGTTAGAAACGACTTACAATCGATTTGGAGAAGAAATTTTCTTTGGAAGATCGCCTAAGAGAGTTTATGTTTTGAGAAGACATGAAAAATGGCTGAAAATGCGTCTAAGTCCCAATTAACTGGTCTCTGATGTCGCAATTGCCTTCTAAGCCAAACACCCCTTCTCGACCATACGCCGAGCCTTCATATATGAGATAACACTACGGGTAGAATGACCAGGAGTCCCTCTCCACTTAAGACGAGGTAGACCCGGTAAGGCTAAGGTCACAGTCTTGGCATGATAATCCAATATAGCGTGGTAAGGTGATAGCCAGTCCATCCCCAGTATGACATCAAAATCAACCATGTCCAGCAGCAACAAGTCTACTTGGGTCTCAAGACCCCCAATCACAACTACGCAAGAACGATGAACACGATCTACCATAATAGAATCACCCACCGGTGTAGACACATAAACAGGAGCACTCAAAGAATCACTAGGCATGACCAGATACGACGCAAAATAAGATGACACATAAGAGTATGTAGACCCTGGATCAAATAGCACTGAAGCATCCCTACTACAAACCAGAACCGTACCTGTGATAACTGCATCGGAAGCCTCAGCCTCAGGCCTGGCTGGAAGAGCATAACATCAGGGCTGGGCCCCACCACCCTGGACTACATCTCTGGGATGGCCTGCTGCTGGCTGGCCTCCACCTCTAGCGGCCTGACCTCCACCTCTAACACCTCTACCTCAACCTCTAGCACCTCTACATCCACCTCTTGCTGGCTGAGCGGGCTGTGGAACACACGGTGCCTGAACCATGGCACGGGAAGCCTGCTGAATACCCACTAATCTCGGGCAAGCACTTCGGATATGACCATACTTACCGCGCTCAAAGCATCTACCTGAGTGTTGCGGCTGAGGAAACTAAGACTGACCCTGGCGGGCCGGCTGACCATGAGAATAGCTCTGAATAGGAGGTGCTCTGATAGGAGCTGGTGGTGCACTGTAGGACTGCTGATCAGAATAGCGCATATGAGAACCACGGCCACCTGAAGCACCGTGAGAAACCTCAAGTGCTGACTAAAAAGGCCTAGTAGGATGGCCTCTACCATACGAATCCCTGCCTCCAGACGAGGTACCACTGAATCTGCCTGAATGACGAGGCCTCTTGTCAGACCCCTGACCACCTCCCTGCGATAGAACCATCTCAACTCTCCTGGCCACATTGGCCGCCTCCTGGAAGGAAATCTCACTCCCCGTCTCCTTAGCCATCTAAAATCGAATAGGCTGAATGAGCCCCTCAATGAACCTCCTCACTCTCTCTCTCTCTCTCTCTCAGTGGGAATTATAAGTAGAGCATGAAGGGCTAAATCAATAAACCTGGTCTCGTACGGAGTAACAGTCATGGAACCCTACTGGAGACGCTAAAACTGCCTCCGATAGATCTCTCTCTGAGTGACAGGAAGAAACTTCTCCAAGAATAGCCGTGAAAACTGATCCCAAGTCAGAGCTGGTGACCCAACTGGTCTAGCCAAACAATAATCTCTCCACCAAGTCTTGGCGGATCCAGATAAGCGAAAAGTAGCAAAGTCCACCCCATTGGTCTCCACTATCCCCATGTTCCTGAGAACCTCGTGACAACTATCTAAATAATCCTGGGGATCCTCAGAAGATGCACCGCTGAAAGTGGTAGTGAAGAGCTTGGTGAACCTGTCCAATCTCCACAAGGCATTGGCAGACATAGCCGTTCCATCGCCGGTCTGGGCCACCACACCCGGTGCTGTAGTTTGAAACTGTGGAGCCACCTGCTCCGGAGTGCGAGTAGCAAAAGTCTGGGCTCCACCTCTAGCCTGAGAGACGGCTAGTGGTACAGGAAGCAAGCCTGCCCGGATGACACTCTCCATAAGGCCCACTAGACGGACCAGAGCATCCTGAAGTACTGGGGTAGCAATGAACCCCTCTGGGACCTAAGCTGGGCCCACCGGAACTGCCTGGGCTGGAACCTCCTCGTCAAATTTAACCTGAGGCTCCGCCACTGGTGCTGCAACTCCGGGCTGAGCTCTGCCCCTACCTCGGCCTCTAGCACCGCCTCGGTCTCGCCCTCTAACCCTCGTGGGAGCTGCTTCTGGGGGCTCGGGCTGTTGATCAGCGGATAAGGAAGCGCGTGTTCTTGGCATCTGTGAAAAAATAGAGTAGAAATTCAATTAGCATTGAGAGACCAAACCGCATGATAGGAAAGAATAGATGTGAAGTTTTTCCTAACTTTGTAGCCTCTGGGGGATAAATACAGACGTCTCCGTACCGATCCCTCAGACTCTACTAAGCTTGTCTGTGAATTGTGAGACCTATGTAACCTAGAGCTCCGATACCAACTTGTCGCGACCCGGATTTCCCACACTCGGGAGTCGTGATGGCGCCTACTCGTGAAAGCTAGGCAAGCCAACCAATTGAACTATTTACCTTGTTTCCATTTTTAATCCGTTAACAATTAAGAACCAACATTTAAATAAAAACGTAATTTAATAAGCGGAAGACTGAATTGCAAAGTTTTAATAATACTACCAGTACCAATCCATAACAAATCTACCCAAGACTGGTGTCACAACTTCACAGACTGTGTAGGAGTACTACAAATAAAGGTCTGAAAGAAATAATACAATATTGTCTCTGGAAATACATGAAAGAAACATGAATAATAGATAGAAGGAGACGCCAAGGCTTGCGGACGCCTGCAGGACTACCTCGGGTCGCCTGATGATCAAGAAGAAGCAATCTCACTGCAGTCCGTAAGCAAAAGCAACGGGATCTACACAAAAGAGTGCAGAGTGTAGTATCAGCACAACCAACCCCATGCGCTGGTAAGTGCCTAGCCTAACATCGGCGAAGTAGTGACGAGGCTAGGACCAGACTACCAAATAAACCTGTGCAGTTAAATCATATATCTAGCAAGTAATAATAAAGGAAAACTAGCAGTTTAAGATGGGAAGGGGACATGCTGGGGAGGGTGTATCATATACCAACAGTAACTCAGGAGAAAAGCATAATGAACAATTTAAAATTCGCAGCAGAGGGAGTAAGGGGTCAGTAACAAATCAATATCCACTTTTATTCTATATTGTTGCGGCGCGCAACCCGATCCAAATCATAAAATACTGTTGCGGCGTGCAACCCGATCCCAATATACAATTCAACACCAATCACAAAGAATCCCGACAAGGGAACAACAACATCCCAGCAAGGGAATCGACAGTAAGAAGTAAATACGTCCCAGCAAGGGAATCAGCTATAACCAAACTTGTTCCAACATTTAACTTCACAAAAGAGACCTCAACTAGAACCAATACCCAACCATAAGCAAATTCCACGAGAATAATCATAATTCTTGCCCAACACAGAGATTCAACAACTTAGGCATTTGTAGTACTTATAAAGAACACAACGATTTCAATTTAAGACTCACGAGCATGCTTGATACCAACGTATAGATACTCGTCACCATGCCTATACGTCGTACTCATCAAATAACACATAGCAAATAGGACTCGACTCCTAATCCCTCAAGCTAAGGTTAGACCAAACACTTACCTCGATGCCACGAACACAATTCAAGCCTCAACTATCGCTTTACCTCTTGATTCCACCACCAATTTTCTCGTATCTAGCCACAAGTTACATAATTATATCAATAAATTCTGAATGAATCAATTCTATTGCATGGAAATAAGTTTTCTAAAGCTTTTCCCAAAAAGTCAAAAATCGACCACGGGCCCACATGGTCAAAACCCGAGCTTCGGACCAAAACCCGATTACCCATTCACCCACGAACTCAAATATATAATTTGTTTTGAAATCGGACCTCAAATCGATGTCTAAATTCTCAAAATTTGAAAAACCTAGGTTCTATCCAAAACACCCAATTTCACCCATGAAAAACTTTGATTTTGAGTTGAAATCGTGTGAAAAGAAGTTAAAGATTGAAGAAAACGAGTTAGAAATGACTCACAATCGATTTGGAGAAGAAAGTTTCTTTGGAAAATTGCCCAAGAGAGTTTATGTTTTGAGAAGATATGAAAAATGGCTGAAAATGCGTCTAAGTCCCATTTAACTGGTCTCTGATGTCGCAATTGCGACGAGGGTTCGCAATTGCGAACCCCTTCGGGACCTACTATCTTCGCAATTGTCGTAATTGCGACCCTTGGAAAAATCACTATGCTTCGCATTTGCGACAATGGGTTCGCAATTGCGAACCTTGAAGGTTCCTGCTTCTTTCGCATTTGCGACTCCTTGAATATTCTGAGCACTTCGCAATTGCGAAGGAGTGCTCGCAATTGCGAGCAAGGTTGGTCAGGGCCTACTTCACAATTGCGAAGGGCCCCTCGCAATTCCCAAGATCTCAGACATCGCATTTGCGATCCCTGATCTCGCAATTGCAAGATCAGGGCCAGCACCAGACCTGCAACCTGCAACATTTTTCCCAAGTCCAAATTTCACTCCGTGGCCTATCCAAAACTCACCCGAGCTTTCGGGTCTCCAAACCAAACATGCACACTAACCCAAAAACACCATACGGACTTGTCATGCATTCAAATCACCAAAATAACATCAACAACTATGAATTTAGCATCAAAATCATGAAATCACTTCAGAACATCAAATTTTTCAATTTTCTCAAATAAGGTCTGATTCACGTCATTTCAAGTCCGTTTCATACCAAATTTCACAGACAAAACTTAAAGCACATATAAGACCTGTACCGGGCTACAGAACCAAAATACGGGTCCGATACCATCAAATTTCAAACACATTTCATTTTCAAAAACTCATATATTTTTCAAAAAACAATTTTCTTGAAAAATTCATTTCTCGGGTTTGGGACCTCGGAATTCGATTCCGGGCATACGCCCAAGTCCCATATTTTCCTACGGACCGTCGGGCCCGTCAAATCACGGGTTCGGGCCCGTTTACCCAAATTTATTATTTTTCACAGTTCGCGCCCGGACTGCACACACAAATCGAGGTGAGACAAAAACGAGGTTTTAAGGCCTCGGAACACTAAATTTATTTCTAAAATAAGTGATGACCTTTTCGGTCATCATAATAATTACGCTTATCACCTTATTTTAATTTCACTGTAACAATTGGAAGCCATGGGAAGATAACAAGATCATAGTTTTGTGTTTGTCATTCAATTGTTTGATGCTCTAACAACTTAACTCTTTAGCTAATTAAAAAGGTGAAATAAATTCACTAAACAAATGAGTATATTAGTAGGAATAAAATAGTAATCATATATAGTTTCTGCATTAATGATAATAAGATAAAAATTATTACAAAGAGTTCAAATAAGTAAATGTAGTAGCTAGCCTAAACCCCAATACTTCGTTAAGTTTTGGACAACATTTCGTTGACGATGAGAGGGTTGCATTATGGAATCTATCTGTGTTTGTCGTTTAATTAGTTGTCTTATTTTTCGAGCAGATCTAAGGTTGTTTCTGACAGTCCAAGAATGTGTTCATACCTGTCGTGACCTAAAAGTCACTCTTTTCCTTTTTTTTATTTTTTATTTGTTTACACTTCCTTCTCCATCTCAATTTCGAGAGTAATCAATCTTTCAATCATCGCAATTCTTCTACTCCTATATATCTTTTAAATATTTTAAACTATTAATTATTTTCACTTATATTACTTTTTATGTAATTTTTAATACGTAAATTTTATCTCAAAAACTTTAAAAACTCTATGTCCCAATTCATACTCAAATTAAAAAAATTGAATCTACATCAATTAAAGTGTCACGTCAATTAAGATAGATAGAATATATATTTGGTGAATTGTGAACCAAAAAAGAAAGGAGATGATAATGCTGACTCCTCTTTTGGCCATATATATGAGGGGAGTTACTTTTAATTGCTCAATTAACTGTCTTAGAAATTATGGACCGCCAGAATTGTTTAGCAGGATAAGATATGACAAGTGCAAACTCATTGAAAAAGTGAAAGGTGCTTGTTGTAAATATATATAATATTAAAAAATCTTTAAATGGAGAATGATGCAATTTTAATGTAGCATTGTCTATCATCTTAATTTACGCATTTGTCACCAAGTTAACCCATATTTTTTGCACGGCCTTTAAATTTGTAATGTGTATGGCCATGGCTAATATGGGCATCTAATTTGGTTAATTTTGTTTACTGTAAAATAGCTGTCAACTATTCTTCAGAAAGAGTGGGATTGAATTAGTACAACTCCTAGTTCAAGCAATTTTATCTCACTTCCCTATTCTTTTCTTTTGTAACTAGTATTTGTATCTGTGCGTTGCGCGAAAAATATCAAATATAACTTTTATAAGAAAATATTATTTGAAAAATACGGTAGACACAAAGGTGCAAATGATATTATTTTATGGAAATACAAATGCACTGAATATTCATACATTCAAGTCATGAAGGAATACACTTATTCATTAGAAAACAGCTAATGAGGACAACATTCGTAAGAAAATGCAATCTTAGATGATTGGTCATTTTTTATTATAAGACATTAATCTAATCAACTAAGAAACCTATTTATTAGTTCACTCACAAAACAACAATCAAAGATTCATGTGTTATATCTCAGTTTGGTAAAATGTAGTACTATCGACAAAAAAGTTTGTAATTCAAGCAACCAATTCGGAAATCTAAATTAATGTATTTCAAGCTCATTGATACACAGACAGTTGTTCTTGAATTTTTAGCCTCTCCTGCGCTTGTCGGACTTGTCTTGTGCCTGTCCATGTTGCCCTGCGCATGTTTGACTTATCATGTGTGTGTCCGACTTGTCTTGCACCTGTCCGACTTCTTCTTTGACATTGGCTCAAAAATTTCAGCCTCATATCTAACTACTATCATGTAACAATCGACATGACGACATGAAGCATCGTTAGCTTTTCGTATCTTTGTTCTATGAATCAAAATCTTCAACAATGAAAATTAATGATAACAATAGTTAAACCACATACGTCACTCGGTCGCAGTTTGATAATAGATACTGAAACAAAATCATGGAACCATTATGCATATAATCTCTCCAATATAACCTGCACAGTCCAATAAGAGAGACAAATGGAAGAGTATGTCCACAGAACTTCATAATTTACAGAATAGAACCTATGAATGTTCACTATGATAGAATATAGATCACATGGAATTACCTTATTAGCTCTTATGAATCAGAAAAAAGAAATGTCAACACAGAGTAGGGCAGACGAAATGTTTTGTAATCTCCACAATGACAACTTTGTCTCTGTACATCAACATGGCGTAAAACAACCAAAGTTCACTGAAATATAAGACTTGGATGAGGCTACTGGCTAACTAAGCAAGATTAATACAATATCATGTAACTTTGCAGATAAAATTACTTTTGTAACTGTTACTCATGTATTTAGCTAATTTACATTTATCGGCATTAGAAGCAATGCAATTTAAGCTAACTACATATTCTATGTACAACTCTAAGCAAGACAACATATCCTAACTAATCCTAAATATTGCATGATTACAATACCTAAATTAGTAAATAATATTGTATTGTTTTTGCATAATCTTAATGTCACGACCAAAAATTTATTGAAGATTGTGATGGCGCCGGACACCACTGTCAGGTTAGCCAACACTAAATAGTTAATTAAATTCTCTTTTTATATTTTCGAAATCATAAAGTTTCCTTCAATTTCACTAGTAACAGATGAACTTTACAAAATGAATAATAATGTTTCTCAATTTCAAGACTGAATATCCCATAATCACCCCAGAACCCAGTGTCACAGGTGCATGAGCAATTACTAAGAAATGAAATGAAATACAACAACTGTCCGGAATACTAATTTGGACAGAAGAGAAAATAGAAAAACTCTGAAGGAGACTCTGCTGGCTGCAGATCGTCTCAAGAGATGCAGCTCACCTAAGTCTCCGTATCAACCAAGTCGTTGTGCCCACTAGGCCATTGGACATACATGTGCATTTACAAAAAGAATGTACAGCAAGTGTAGTATGAGTATGAAAACAACACGTACCCAATAAGTATCCAGTCTAACCACGAAGAAGTAGTGACGAGGGGTCGACTTCGGCATTTACTACTGGTCCAATAATATCAGATACAGTAAAGAAGTAAATAAATATGAAACAGAGTAAATATATGAAAATCACAAGTATAAAATACGTTGTACAATTCCTCTATTTACAATTTACTCAAACTCTCAACTAGCAAGTTCCCTCCTTAACCGGAGCATATATATAGATATAGTGGATTTCATCAAAGAGGTTGTCATAATTCAAATCAGGGGAAAACCCTCAGATACACTGGCTTCTTTCCAAATATTATGCACGATTCCATGAGGATAATATATATATATATATATATATATATATGTCGAGGCGTACGGCACGATCCAACATAAAAGTAAATTGTGCACTACCGAGGGTCGAACGGCGTGAACCATAGATGCATCTCTTAACCTGCCGAGGCGATCGGCCCGCTCCCATGAGAGTAGTAGAAGGAGTTACCCCGCTCGCGAATCATACTTGCGATGCGGTCAAATATAAGTTTAACGAATTACCCCGCTCACGGATCATACTTATTGTTGGCCCAAGTGAAGATTAGTTTTGAAGATTGAAAAAAAAAAGTTCAAGCATGAACCAGGTCCATCCCTCAGGCCATCCCTCAGGTGCACAAAAACGGGCAGATTCGAGCATGTGGGATGCACGTGAAGGAGATAAACTTAACTTGGTGTATTTAATATCTCCTGATCGAAAAGGTTGCATAATTGATAAGGAGAAGGACTCCTTACTCAAAGAGAATATTATCCAAGATAGGGAAGGAGTTAGAAGTTGAGATCAACTAGAACTCTTCAACCAAGGAAGAGTTGTATCAGAACTCTAGTTATTTCTTCATCTACTAACTCTATAAATTGCAGGATGTTTTCACATTACATGTGTTGCGCAAAAACGTAGAAGTTAAACGCGAATTGCGAGCATAATAGCAAGGCTTTTTGCAAGTAATTCGTGTGTGATTCAAGTGTGCAATGAACCAGATTGAAGAACCATCTCCATAAAGAGTTTGATGTGTCTTTCTTTATTTCTAGTTCAATTGTAGTAGGTGTTTTATATTGTGCCTTTCAGCTTTATCTAGAGGCAATTGTAATAATTACTCAGAGTATTCAAGTTAGAGTTAACATGAAGTTGTCGCAACAGCTAGAGGTTGTGTGCTACAACGGGATTAGAGGTAATCCTTAGGTTTACAAAGAGTTTTGTAAATGCCGTTTTGGCTCAGTGATTTAGTGAAGTGTTAGGGAAAATCCTACTGAATAGTAGGTCGTGGTTTTTTCACCTTTTGAGCCGGGTGTTTTCCACTTAAAAATACGTGTGTTCTTTACTTTCCACATTTATTATTCCACAACAGTAGCAGAAGGAACACATAGAAGAACCAGGTCCTTCCATAATCAGTTTAAGCGAAAAATTAGTCACCACACAAATCACCCCTCCCCTCTTGTGTGGTATTGAAGTATAAAACATCAATTGGTATCAAAGCAGGTTATCCTTGAAGAGGCTAACACCTTAGGAACAGATCAAGATGAGTGCACCACCTGGAAACTGGGAAGGACAATCCACTGCTAGGCCTCCACTCTTTAATGGCCAGTATTACTCCTGGTGGAAGAACAGGATGAGAGACCACATCATAGGGGAAGACTATGAACTTTGGGACATTGTTACTGTTGGTCCCCTGG
Organism: Nicotiana attenuata; assembly: GCF_001879085.1. Taxonomy (NCBI): domain Eukaryota; kingdom Viridiplantae; phylum Streptophyta; class Magnoliopsida; order Solanales; family Solanaceae; genus Nicotiana; species Nicotiana attenuata. Next base: position 58,844,886 of record NC_031999.1, on the reverse strand, counting down.
CTACTACAAAGAATAATGCTGAAGAAGTGGATGTGCCAAAGACTAGAGCTGACTGTACTGCTGAAAATTTGAAGAAGTGGGAAAAGAATGCCAAGGCCAAGAAATGGCTTGTGTGTGGACTTGGTCCAGACGAGTACAGTAGAATTCAAAGTTGTACCACTACTAAGGAAATCTAGGACACTTTGCAAGCTGCTCATGAAGGAACACCTCAAGTGAAGAGGTCCAGAGGAACACTGCTATATTCTCAATATGAGAATTTCACCATGAAGGAAGCGGAAACCATCTAAGAGATGTATACAAGGTTCACCACACTGACAAATGAACTTAAGTCTCTTGGAAGGGTTATTCTTAAAGAAGACAAAGTTGAGAAGATTTTGACAAGGGTTCTGCCATTCTCTTGGGAAAGCAAAATCACTGCTATTCAAGAATCAAAGAACATTGCCACTCTTAAGTTGGATGAGCTAATTGGAAATCTCACTGCCTATGAACTTAGAAGGCAACCCATGAAGATAGATGCACCCAAGAAGGAAAGGATCCTGGCATTCAGAATCACTGAAGATGCTGATCTAGAGGAGGATAAAATGACCATGATCACAAAGGGCTTTAAGAAGTACCTAATGAGAGGAAAAGGTCCTTCAAGAAGTGGAAGCTACAACAAACCAAGGGTTCCTAAAAAACAAACCAATGAGGGGTGTTACAAGTGTGGGAAGACTAATCACCACATCAAAAACTGCCCTCAATGGGAAATTGAATGGAAGAAGGAATGAGCTGAACGAAGGAACATGAAGAAGGAACAGGTTCAACCCAAGAAGAACAAAGGATCAACAAAGGCTATGGTTGCTGCGTTGGTAGAAAGCTCAGATCAGGACTCAGAGGATGAAGATGGAGATGAACAAGCATTTATGGCAATTGGAGAATCCGATGAGGAATCTGAGGTAAGTATAATTCATCTCAAAGACAAGATTAAATTTTTGTCTAAAGAAAGGCTATCTGAGTTACTCCTGGATTTCATTGATGAATCTGAGGATCTAAACAATGAAAAGGAACAACTGTCTAAGGAGTGTGTGATTTTGAAAGCTGTGTGCAAAAATCTGGAACTTAGGGCTAGTGAAAGTAAAAGTAAAAATGCTGAGATAAAGAACAAGGTTCATGAACTTAACACCACTATCCTAGAGCTTAGATCTGAAAATCTAAAATTAAAATTAGGAACTGATAAAAAGAAAGCTGATCACACACAACTCACTTTAGAAGAAAATATAAGAAAAATGAAAGATGAGTTGTACAAAAAAGATGAGCAGATAAGAGTCCTTAAGGAGGATCTAAACAATATTAACCACGAGCTAGACAGAACCTGTAAATGGAATAGGTCCTCCGATGCACATTCATGGCCACATGAACACCATAGTAGCAATAAGAGAGGACTTGGCTACGGGACCCCTGCACCTAAGTGGGATCCCAAAAGCAAATACCTCACACTTCCTGAGAATAGAATCTGCACACACTGTGGTAAGACTGGTCACTATAAAAGTGAATGTAATGCAAAAGAAAAGGCTAGTCAAAAGAATAAAATATTTGTTCCATGGAAAAGTTAGCTGCCAGGATGGGCCAAAAAGAATTTGATTCACCCTTTTGCCTATAGAAAGGGACCCAAACTAGTTTGGATTCCTAAGACTAACCCTTGATTTTCTTTTGCGGGTCCAAGTGAAGGGGAGCATCAAAATATGGTACATGGATAGCGGCTGCTCGAAGCATATGACAGGTAGCAAGAACCAGTTCCTTTCACTTGAGGATCTCAAAGAAGGTAATGTCTCCTTTGGAAATGGGAAGAAAGGTGAGATCATTGGGGTTGGAAAGGTCGGTAAGACTGATTCTCACTCTATTGAGAATGTCTACTTAATAGATGGCCTAAAATACAGCCTAATCAGTGTATCACAATTGTTTGATAGAGGTAACTTGGTAGCATTCACCTTTACCAAATGTTTTGTGATAAATGTTACCACTGACAAGATTGTTTTGCAGGAAAAAAGAGTAAATAATTATTACATTGTAGATCTGTCCACACTTTCAGAAAATGAACTCACTTGCTTAAGTGTGTTGGACAATGATCCTCTCCTTTGGCACAAGAGACTTGGACATGCAAGTCTGAATCAACTCAACAAATTAGTCTCCAAGGATATGGGTGATAGGGCTGCCTAACATCAAGTTCAAGGAAGACAAAGTTTGTGAGGCTTGTGCAAGGGGGAAGCAGGTAAGATCCTTTTTTAAGTGCAAGAAAGTGGTAAGCACCACCAGAACGATGGAACTGGTCCATATGGATCTTTGTGGTCCAATGAGAACATTAAGCAGAAGTGGTAAAAGATATGTGATGGTGCTTGTTGATGATTACTCTAGGTTTACTTGGACATTGTTTTTAACATCTAAAGATGAAGCATTTGATATGTTTACTTCTTTTGTTAGAAAAACTCATAAACAACTAGGTAATCAACTTGCATCAATTAGGTCTAATCATGGAACTGAATTTTAAAATGCTAAGTTTGCTGAATTTTTGCATGCTACATCATAAATAGTTGCATGACTAGACCTCTTGTTAACAAGATTACCTATGAGTCACTTAAAGGGAGAAAGCTAAATATATCCCATCTTAGGGCATTTAGATGCATGTGCTTTGTGCAAAATAATGTCAAAGACTCCCTAGGTAAGTATGATCCCAGAAGTGATGAGGGAGTATTCTTGGGATATTCTTCACATAGTAAAGCTTATAAGATATACAGTAAAAGAACTATGTGTGTAGAAAAAATGTATATGTTACTTTTTTTAAAGCTAACATTCTTTTTGAGAGACAGGAACAAGATAATGAAGAGATTGGGCTGATAAGATATTCAAATGGTGAAACCACAGTCCAGCCTGAAGATGCATCACAGGAAGGAATAGGTGATGGAACAGGTCCTTCCACCCAGGGCAACATGACAGGGGGAACTGACTAGAGAGGAACTGATCCTCAAACCTCGAGGGAACTTGTCTATGAACCTATTCCTCAGTAACAAAACCAGGAAGGAAAATCCAAAGAAGTCCCACTTGACTGCTGTCAAGAGAATATTGAGATTCTTGAAAGAAACCACTGACATTTGCCTTTGGTATCAAAAAGGTAGAAATTTTAACCTAGTGGGATATGCTGACGCTAATGCAGGGTTCCTTATGGATAGGAAGAGCACCTCAGGTATGGTACACTTCCTTGGTTCATGTCTTGTGCCATGGGATACCAAAAAGCATAATTCAATGACCTTATCTACTGCTGAAGCGGAGTATGTTGCCGCTGCTTCATGTTGTGCTCAATTGTTGTGGATCAAACAGCAATTATTGAACTTTGGAATTGATGTTGGTTGCATCCCTATTTTTGTAATAACACTAGTGCTATTAGAATGAAAAAGAGCCTGATTCATCATAAGAGAACTAAGCACATAGATGTTAGGCACCATTTATTGAGGGACAACTATGAGAAAGGCTTGATCACTGTGGAGTTTTGTGCTATTGACAAGCAAATTGCTAACATCTTCACAAAAGCCTTAAGTAGAGATCATTTTGAGAGGAACATGTTGGAATTAGGGATGATTAAGATCACCTAAAAGGACCAGTTCAAGGTTAAACGAAAAAAAAATTGAAAAAAAAATTGGTTAGAAAGTCTGTAAATTGTGTATGATTAGATTAAATCTTGCTCAGTCTCATACATTCCGTAGTATACTCTTGTGCCATGTGTTAAATGACTCATTAATCTCTAATGATATTTTCTCTATTTTGGCAAATTTAGACAAACACAAGAGAATTATCAGTGAAGAACCTGGTTCATCAAGATAACACGATATGTTTTCTACACTCTGCATAATTTGAAATAACTATATTTGGATCATGAGCAGAGTCCTACCAGATACCAAAGTTCTTTTGAACTTATCCGTTACAAGTGAACTAGTTACGTTCAAGACTCCTTACCGTATTAAACTACCTAGATTCTTGTAAGTCTGCTACTCGGGGGGGGGGGAGGGGGGGGGAGGG
>NC_031999.1:58836335-58840819 GCF_001879085.1 Nicotiana attenuata | reverse complement strand
GGGGGGGGGAAGTGGTTCTTCCGAAACTGAACAGGTATCTTCTGATTCTAAAGTTTCTCCTGAGACAATTTCTAATGTTGCTGAAAATTTGGAGAATAGATTTGTAGGATCTATAGGAGGTATTGAGACTACAGAACCTGAAGAAGTTGGTGGTAAAAATGAAAAAGAAAAAAAAAGAACAAGGGTGCTAGGAGTACTGTGAGGGGAAAGGGGACAAGAGTGCCTGATTCTTCATCCACTCCTATGAGTTTAACAAAAGACGTAGGTGCAATGGTTGTTTGGGGAGATGAACCCGGTTCATCTGTAGAGGAAACCCTCGCAGACCTGCTGAAAAAAGTGACTGAAAGCTATAATCCAGCTTCTTGATAGGGTTATCAATGGCACCAAAACTCATACCATTCCCTATGGCTTCATTCTCACAACTATGCTTGCGCGTTTTAATGTACCTATGAAAAAGTGGGAGGTTAGTACAAGCATGGATCATTTATGGGCTAATAGTCCGCTTGCTTGCGGTTATCAAGTCAATGTCCCTCCTAAAGAACCTAGTTCATCCAGAAAGGTACCAGTGAATAGCAAGGTCAGAGCCTTGATGCAAGAAAGTGGGGCTAAGGATGCTAAGATTGAAAGGCTGAAGAAGAGGTTGGTTGAGGTGGAGACTGAGAGAGATGCTCTCAGAACTGAGCTGGCAAGAGAAAAAGAGAAGAATGATGGCATTCTTCAAAATATAGTGAAACTCCTCCAAGTCAAAAACCAAGCACCTAGTTCTTCCCAGACTTAAGCCTTCTAGCCTAGTGTAGATCAACCAGTGACCCAGTTCGGGACTTTTTGCTTCTTTTGCTCATGTTTTTAGTATTTTTATTTCTTCTTACGCTTTGTGGTAGAATCTTATCAATCATCAATGAAATTCATTGTCTTTTGCTCTAACTGTTTGTTTATATTTCTTTGATAGTTAAAATTCTTAGCTTGACCTATGATGACTAATCCATGATTGCATTTGAAGTAGCCCCAGTGGCCATAAGTAAGCTTTAAAATCTGGTTATCTCACATTTTTATGCAACTTTTCGATGATGCCAAAAGGGGAAAAAAGGTTGTGCTTTACACTTTGAATAGTGATGTTTATAACCTAATTTACCTGGTCCTTGATGATAAGTGATAAAAAGGATAAATATTTCTAACATTTTGTTGATGTTGAGCTAAGTTGAAACAGGGCCTAAGCTTATGAAAAGCACATAGTTTGTCATCATCAAAAAGGGGGAATTTGTTGGCCCAAGTGAAGGTTAGCTTTGAAGATTGACAAAGAAAGCTCAGGCATGAACCAGGTCCATCCCTCAGGTGCACAAAAATGGGCAGATTCGAGCATGTGGGATGCACGTGAAGGAGATAAGCTTAACTTGGTGTATTTAGTATCTCCTGATCGAAAAGGTTGCATAATTGATAAGGAGAAGGACCCCTTACTCAAAGAGAACATTATCCAAGATAGGGAAGGAGTTAGAAGTTGAGATCAACTAGAACTCTTCCACCAAGGAAGAGTTACATCAGAACTCTATTTATTTCTTCATCTACTAAATCTATAAATTGCAGGATGTTCTCACATTACATGTGTTGCACAAAAACGCAGAAGTTAAACGCGAATTGAAAGCAAAATAGCAAGGCTTTTTGCAAGCAGTTCGTGTGTGATTCAAGTGTGCAAACCTGATGCTACATGAACCAGATTGAAGAACCAGCTCCATAAAGAGTTTTATGTGTCTTTCTTTATATCTAGTTCAATTGTAGTAGGTGTTATATATTGTACCTTTCAGCTTTATCTAGAGGCAATTGTAATAGGTATTCAAAGTATTCAAGTTATAGTTAACTTGATGTTGTCGCAACAGTTAGAGGTTGTGTGTGCTACAACGGGATTAGAGGTAATCCTTAGGTTTACAAAGATTTTGTAAATGCTGTTTTGGCTCAGTGATTAAGTGAAGTGTTTGGGAAAATCCTACTGAGTAGTAGGTCGTGGTTTTTTCACCTTTTGAGCTGGGTGTTTTTCACATAAAAATACTTGTGTTCTTACTTTCTACATTTATTATTCTCCAACAGTAGCAGAAGGAACACATAGAAGAACCAGGTCCTTCCATAAGAAGTTTAAGCGAAAGATTAGTCACCACACAAATCGCCCCCCCCCCCCCCTCTTGTGTGGTATTGAAGTATAAAATATCACTTGCGACACAGTCAAATATAGGTTTAAAAAATTACCCTGCTCGCGTGTTGGCCCAAGTTCAGTTGATGTTTTGAAGATTGACAAATGAACTCAGTAATGGACCTGGTCCATCTGGTGAAACACAGTGTTTATCAACCATTGCATATGAGATGCACGTGAGGAAGATATACCGTAGAGATCAAGAAACAATATCTTCTGAACTAAATCGAAAAGATTGCAGTTGGGATAAGGAGAACAGTTTCCTTATGAGGAGAGAACACAATCCTAATCTAGGATAAGGGTTGGATTTTGTATTGGTCAAGGACTCAAAATCGTCTAAGGATAAGCAATAAAGTCTCAATCATACTCTAATTACTAACTCAATAAATAACTGAGTTTGTTCTCTTTTACAGGTATTGCACATACGCAGAAGTAAAACATAATTGAGAGCAAAAGAGCAAGTCTGTTTTGAAAGCAATATATGTGAGATATAAGTGTGCACTCCTGAAGCTACTTGAACGAGAGAGAAGAACCAGTTCCATTGTGTTTATTCTTATTCTAGTTCAATTGTAGTAGGAATTTCTGTTTGTACCTTTCAGCTTATTTAGAAGCAATTGAGATTAGGTACTTTGAGCATTCAAGTTAGAGTGAACTTGAAAGTGTCGCAACAGTTGAGGCTGTGTGCCACACTGGGATTAAAGTTAATCCTTAGGTTTACAAAGAGTTTTTGTAAATGCTATTTTGGCTTAGTGATTTTAGTGGAAGTTTGGGAAAGTCCTACTGAGTAGTAGATCGTGGTTTTTTCACCTTTTGAGCCAGGTGTTTTCCACGTAAAAATCTCTGTGTTTATTAGTTTATGCATTTATTATTCCGCAAACTGCAAAAGTTAGAACACCTAGAAGAACCAGGTTCTTCTAGAGCGAAAATTGGGTACCACACAAATTACCCCCCCCCCCCCCCCCCCCCGCTTGTGTTGTATTGACGTTTAGAACTTCAATTGGTATCAGAGTAGGTTATCCTTGAAGAGGTTAACACCTTAGGAAAGATCAACATGAGTGCACCACCTGGAAACTGGGAAGGGCAATCCACTGTTAGGCCTCCACTTTTCAATGGTCTCTACTACTCCTGGTGGAAGAATAAAATGAGAGACCACATCATGGGAGAAGACTATGAGCTCTGGGACATCATCACTGATGGTCCTCTAGCCACATCAAAGAAAACTGCTGAAGGATTGGATGTTCCAAAGACAAGAGCTGATTGCACTGCTGAAGACTTAAAGAAGTGGAAAAAGAATGCTAAGGCCAACAAGTGGCTAGTATGTGGACTTGGTCCAAATGAGTACAGTAGGATCCAAAGCTGTACCACTGCCATGGAAATTTGGGACACCTTACAAGTGGCCCATGAAGGAACACCTCAAGTGAAGAGGTCAAGAGGAACACTGCTATATTCTTAATATGAGAATTTTACTATGGAGGATGGAGAAACCATCCAAGAGATGTATACCAGGTTCACTACACTGACAAATGAACTTGAGTCTCTTGGAAGGTTTATCCTAGAAGAAGACAAGGTTGAGAAGATCTTAACTAGAGTTCTGCCAATTTCCTGGGAAAGCAAAATCACAGCCATTCAGGAATCCAAGAATATTGCTACCCTAAAATTGGATGAACTGATTGGAAATCTGACTGCCTATGAATTGAGAAGGCAGACTATGAAGATGGATGCTCCAAAGAAAGAAAGAAGTCTGGCTCTCAGAATCTCAGAAGGATCAGATCTTGAAGATGATGAGATGGCTATGATAACCAGGGATTTCAAAAAGTATCTTATGAGAGGAAAGGTTCCTTCAAGAGGAACAACCTCTAACAAATCTCGGGCTCCTGAGAAGCAGACTAATGATGGTTGCTATAAGTGTGGTAAGACAGACTACATGATCAAGAATTGCTCTCAATGGGAGATTGAGTGGAAGAAAGAAAGAGCTGAATGGAGAAACAGGAAGAAGGAACAGGTCCAACCAAAAAGGAACAAAGGTTCAACTAAAGCTATGGTTGCTGCATGGGGAGAAACCTCAGATGAGGGCTCAGAAGATGAAGCTGAAGATGAGAAAGCTCTCATGGCCATCGGAGAATCAGAGGATGAACAGGAGGTCCAAGTGAAGGGGAGTAGCCAAATATGGTACATGGATAGTGGCTGCTCAAAACATATGACTGGGAACAAGGACCAGTTCCTTCACTTGAGACCTAAAAGGAGGTAATGTCTACCTTTGGAAATGGAAAGAAAAGGTGAAGATCGATTAGGGGTTGGAAAGGTA
>NC_031999.1:58817575-58836315 GCF_001879085.1 Nicotiana attenuata | reverse complement strand
ACTAAGTCTCGTACCTGCGTAGAACTACCTCTCTAACGACTAAAAGGAACTAGGTACAGCTGACAAAGGGAAAACAAGTGACAGTTAGAGGAAGAAGAGGATGAATAGTGGAGTAGAAGAAGAAGGAGAAGAAGAGTACAGAACAGGAACAAGAGTTAGGTTTGTCAATTTTTGGACAAAACGAAAAATTACTAAAAGGTAGATTGCTCAAAGACCTGGAGGAGCCAGGCATGGTAAGATTGTTGACTTCACTGGAGGCACAAGGATGGAAGGACATGGTCCTTCAGATGGATGGAAGATTGGCCAGAAAAGAACTTGTTGAATTCATGGCTAATGGGACTGTGCAGAATGGGCTGGTAACCAGTATAGTGAAGGGGGTGAAGGTGAAATTTGATGCACCTAAGTTGGGTAGAATCCTGAACATTCCAAGTGAGGGCTATGATGATTACACAAGGCAAAAGTGGCCTTGCCTGGATGGTCTGCCTACTGAACTTGTAATCACTAGGAACTTCTGTGACACTACAGATGCTGAGGAGGTTCCTGAAGCAAGGGCTGTTCAAAAGAGTGAGATGAGGCCAGAGCATAAAGTGCTCTTTGAATTTGTAAACAAATGCCTGCTGCCTAGACAGGAAAGGAGGCACACAGCAAACTACATGGACCTGGTCCTCATGCAGTGCTTGGTGGAAGGAAAGCAGATCAACTGGCCTGCTTTCATTGTTAAGTTGCTAGACAGGGTTCTCAATGGTTCAAAGGCTCATGCCATCCCTTATGGGTTTATTCTGATAGTTGTGCTGGACAAGCTGAACGTTCCCTTGAAGAAGTGGGAGATGGCTTCCAGCAAAGAGCATTTTGGCATCAAGACTCTTCAGGCCTGTGATTATATCCTCAGTGTAGGCCCTGTTGAACCTGGTTCATCAGTGAAGACTCCAGTAAATAGCAAGGTCAGAGCTTTGGTTCAGGAGGTAGGGACAAAGGATGCTGAGATTGCAAGGCTTCAAGCTCGAGTTGTTGAACTGGAAGAAGAGAGGAATGGGTTAAGAGCTGAACTTGCAAAGGAAAAATAAAAGAGTGAAGGAATGCTCCAAACCATGCTTAATCTGCTACAAACCCAATCCTCTAGCTCCTCAAAGCCTTAGGTTTCCTTGTCCTGTTCTAAACAAGTTTAGAAAACCCCCCAGTGACCCAAATTCGGGACTTTCTTTTGTTTTTGCTCATGGTTGGTAGTTTTTGTTCTTTCTTTTTGTGGACTGTTATGTAGAAGCACTGCTTATCAATGACAATGTGCATTTCTCTTGCTTTATGTTAATTCTGATCTTTATAGTTATTTTTTGTCAAGATGATTTTTGATTAACTAAAGCATGCTTTCACTTGCAGTTGCCCCAGTGGCCATGAGTACTAATTAATATTCTAGGATTCACATTATTTATGCAACTTTTCGATGATGCCAAAAGGGGGAAGATATTGTGCTTAAACTCTATTATCTGAACAGTGATGTTTATGACCTAATTAAATCTGGCCCTTAATGATAAGTTAAAATTTTAAGTGTTGATATTTCAGCTGAGTTCCGCAGGTTCTCTGATCAGTAAAAGCACAGAGTTTGTCATCATCAAAAAGGGGGAATTTGTTGGCCCAAGTTCAGTTGAAGTTTTGAAGATTGACAAATGAACTCAGTAATGGACCTGGTCCATCTGGTGAAACACAGTGTTTATCAACTATTGCATATGAGATGCACGTGAGGAAGATATACCGTAGAGATCAAGCAACAATGTCTTCTGAACTAAATCGAAAAGATTGCAGTTGGGATAAGGAGAACAGTCTCCTTATGAGGAGAGAACACAATCCTAATCTAGGATAAGGGTTGGAGTTTGTATTGGTCAAGGACTCAAAATCGTCTAAGGATAAGCAATAGAGTCTCAATCAAACTCTAATTACTAACTCAATAAATAACTGAGTTTGTTCTCTATTACAGGTATTGTACATACGCAGAAGTAAAACATAATTTAGAGCAAAAGAGCAAGTCTGTTTTGAAAGCAATATATGTGAGATATAAGTGTGCACTCCTGAAGCTACTTGAACGAGAGAGAAGAACCAGTTCCATTGTGTTTATTCTTATTCTAGTTCAATTATAGTAGGAATTTCTGTTTGTACCTTTCAGCTTATTTAGAAGCAATTGTATTAGGTACTTTGAGTATTCAAGTTAGAGTTAACTTGAAAGTGTCGCAACAGTTGAGGATGTGTGCCACACTGGGATTAGAGTTAATCCTTAGGTTTACAAAGAGTTTTTGTAAATGCTGTTTTGGCTCAGGTATTTTAGTGGAAGTTTGAAAAAATCCTACTGAGTAGTAGGTCATGGTTTTTTCACCTTTTGAGCCAGGTGTTTTCCACGTAAAAATCTCTGTGTTTTTTAGTTTATGCATTTATTATTCCGCAAACTGCAATAGTTAGAACACCTAGAAGAACCAGGTTCTTCTAGAGCGAAAATTGGGTACCACACAAATCACCCCCCCCCCCTCTTGTGTGGTATTGACGTTTAGAACTTCATCGCGGATCATACGTATGACGACGCGGTTACACATAGATTTCTTAAGGTTTAGGAGCGTGTTTGGATTGTGTTTTGGAGGTCCGTAGCTTATTTAGGCTTGAAATGCAGAAAGTTGAATTTTTGAAGTTTCCGGTTCGATAGTGAGTTTTGATATCGGGGTCGGAATGGAATTCCAAAAGTTGGAGTAGCTCCGTAGTGTTGAATCTGACGTGTTTGCAAATTTTAGGTCATTCGGACGAGGTTTGATAGACTTTTCGATCGAAAGCGTAATTTGGGAGTTTTGGGAGTTCTTAGGCTTGAATCGGATGTTAAATTGGTGTTTTGATGTTGTTTTGAGCGTTCCGAAGGTTGGAACAAGTTTGAATGTTGATTTAGGATTGGTTGGCATGTTTGAGGTCCCAGGGGCCTCGGGTGAGTTTTCGGCTACTTAACGGAAGTTGAATTGAACTTAGGAAAATTTGATGTTGGCTGAACCTGTCATAACCGCACCTGCGTGAATGGGACTGCAGGTGCGGCGCCGCAGAAGCGACTTATGGACCGCAGAAGCGGAATTGGCTAGGCCCCAGGAAACCGCAGGTGCGGCTGGGTGACTGCAAATGCGGGATCGCAGATACGGCCAATGGACTACAGATGCAAACCCAGCCAGTTAAGTGATTTACGCACCTGCAATGCCTTTTCCGCAGGTGCGGTCAGTGGATCGCAGATGCGGAAATAGGTGGGCGGAAATAGGAAATTTTGAGGGTTTGAAATCAAAACTTGGAAAAACGATTTGGAGCTTGGTTGACGGCGATTTTGGGAGGATTTTGAAGAGGAAATTAGTGGGTAACGATTCCTAATCCCTTTCTAGCTGTATTCCTATAATCTAATCTTAGTTTTGTCATTTAATTTCGGATTTGGGAGGAAAAATTGAGGAAAAATGGAGAAAAGTTCTTAGGCCTAATTTTGGGGTTTTGATTTAGATTTTGATGTCGGATTGGAATAATTTTGGTATAAATGAACTCGTGAGAGTATGAGGATTATGAATTTGTAAATTTTACCCGATTCCGAAACGTGGGCCCGGGGGCGTTTTGGTCATTTTTCCTAATTTCGCGTATTAGCTTAGAATTAATTAGTTGAATTAGTTACTTGAAGTGTTATTTACATTATGCAATTACTTTGAATAGATTTGGGCCATTTGGAGTCGGATACTCGTGGCAAGAACGTGGTATAGACTTGATTGAGCTGGTTCGAGGTAAGTGGCTTGTCTAACCTTGTGTGGGGGACATTCCTCCTAGGATTTGGTATTGTTGTTATATGAATGCCGTGTAGGTGAGGTGATGAGTGTGTACATGTGCTAATTATTGGAAACCCATTTTTCATTAAGTAAATTAACTATGTTTCTCTCTTCTTGAACATTACTTGTATTTGAAGCCTACTGCGTAGTTTAGGGAAGCATGCTTAAGTGTATTAATTGTCCTATCTGCTTAAACTGTTTATGTGAACTCCGTGCAGCATGTTAGAATAGAAATCTCTGTTTCATGGTACGGACTTGAATGAAATTGTGGGTTCTTTCCTTGATATTGTTGTGTTTTTATTTTGGGACTACGGATGAGTATTCCGGGAAATCCCCTGCACATATATTGATTTTGACTGTAGTGCGGGATACCAAGAGATCCCCAGCATATTGAGGATACCAAGAGATCCTCGGGATACCAAGAGATCCCTAGCACACATATTGAGGATACTGAGAGATCTCTGGAATACTGAGAGATCCCCGAGTATTTACGTTTGGGACTACGGGACGGGATCCTGGGAGATCCCCTGGCGATGTTTCTGTGTACTGAGTGTATATTTGTCTCTTATTTCTTCTCATTTTCTGATATTGTTTTGATTATACTGTTGCACCTTACACCGTCTTACTTTGCTTTATATTTTGTTTCCGGTAGGGCCCTGACCTTCCTCGTCACTACCCGACCGAGGTTAGGCTTGGCACTTACTGGGTACCATTGTGGTGTACTCAAGCCCTTTCCTGCACATGTTTTCCCGTATGCAGATCCAGGTACATCGACTCAGCCATATCGTTAGCGAGGCGAAGCGATCTCTAGAGACTTTGAGGTATATCTACTGCGTTCGCAGACCGAGGAGACCCTATCTACTCGCTTTTAGTTATAGCCCTTCTGTACTTTTCTTTTGTTTAGACACTCTGGAGTTAGAACACTGTAGTTATTCCACGGCTTGTGATTTCATGAGATTCCGGGTTTTGGGAAATGTAGTTTCAGTTTGAGAGTTTGTATTGTATATGCCGAGCGGCATCTTAAATGTTTCATTATGTTATTCTGCAGTTTTTGGCTAGTTTTATTCTGTTGTTTCTTTTTCTGCAATATGTTAGGCTTACCTAGTCGTAGAGACTAGGCGCCATCACGATAGTTCACGGAGGGCGGGTCGTGACACCCTTCTGACGACTCAAATCGATGCTCAACGCTCCAAAACTAGCCAATAATTATGCAAACCCATTAATCTATACTCAAATACTCATTATAATCCAATTTATAACAATTTCCAACCCCGATCGAAAAGTAGATAAAAATCACCCTCGGGCCCACGTGCCCAGATTCCGAAAATTTTTGAAGATAAACTTTACCCATGACACCACGAACTCGAATATATAATTTATTCCAATTTCCATGACCAATTTCGTGGTCAAAATCCAAAAATATAATTTCTAGGTTTTTCTTCAAAAACCCTAAATTTCTACTAATGTCCATGATTAAATCCTGATACAAACCATGTATTTAACTTGTGATAGGCGAGAATCACTTACCTTGATATAGATGATGAAAATCTCTCTTCCAAGAGCTCCTAAAATCGCCCAACCGAATGAAAAATGGAGGAAAAATTGCCAAATCCCGTTTTTAAAACAATCTGCCCAGGCCAGGCCCTTCTTCGCGTTCACGATCCCCGCCCCGCGTTCCCGAAGGCCAAAAACCCGGCTGCCTCAAATTCCTCTTCGCGTTCGCAGTCCCATATCCGGGTTCGTGAAGGCTAATCACCTCCAGGCCCAGCTCCATTCCTTCTTCGTGTTCGCGACCACAGCATCTCGTTCGCGTAAGCTTGACCAGTTCTTGCCTCGCGTTCGCATCTACTGCTTCGCGTTCGCAAAGGCCAAATCCAGTACCCCTAAAATTTCTTCTTTGCGAACGCGGGATTTCCTTCACGTTCGCAATTTGGCGGGTCGATAGCGCGATGTCATGTCAGAGAGGAATGATGAACCTTGGTGGGTTTCATAGTAATGTAGTGGTGGCTTCGAGCTAAGTGGGAGAGGCCCATCGCCTACGATTGGATTGCATAGTATCTATTTGTGAGGTTCCTGGTTGGCGGTGTATTAGTGGGTTATTAAGACTAAGTAAAGAGAACATCAATGGTGATTTGAGCAAAGGATTTGAAGAATATGTGCTATAATTGGCCTTATCAATTTGTGTTCTGGCTTTGGAGAGACTCAGGATGTATGCTTCGTGTAGAGGTGATCTGCAAGGAAAGTGATCTAGCCGGGTGCTTCTTTGAGAGGGTGTTCAGGTGCTAGTGAAGCCTTGGAGTTTGATTATATTCGGGACCAATCCATAGTGGGTGACTCTCAACAACGGTCCTAGCCAATTTAAAGGGTAAAGTGCGGAGCCTAAGGATTTCGAGTCCATAGTATGGTTGAGTATCGAGCTTTTGCAGCGGATTATGATAAGAGAGCTTGGGGTGTTCTGCATTATCTTCGGTCTGCGGTGTAGCTATTCTCAAGGCATAATAAAGTCAAGATATATTGCTTCCAATTCAATTCACAGCACAAGGTTTCCTACTCCTAACAAAATAAAAAACTAACTACACTCGGTTCAAACAAAACTCTTGGAAAAGAACCGCGACACAAAGATAAACCAAGGGGGAATTATTACACTACCTACAAAAGAAAATCTTTTTCCTTTCGACTTTAATCCCTCAAGAAACCAGTCGATATGATAACCATCGTCGAGAAAAAACAAAAATTTAAAAAATTTATGTTTTTTCAAATTTTCTATTACTCAAACTAACTAAAGCAAAAAAACTAACACATATACATACAACATACAATTATCCTCCGCTCCACACTTTAAGTTGTGGAATGTCCCCATGACACACAATTAAAAAGCATAAGGTAGAGGAAACTTCCCTGAATATCTAGTCAAGGTCTGAATCAAAGTCAGGATCCATTCCACACGCCCGAACTAGTGCACACATCCATGCAGACAGCTTCTTCTAAGCCTTCTTGGGGTACACCCCACACTTATCTTTCTCACTCAATGCAGATTTTTCTTCCACGCCCTTCACCTTCCACTCAACACTTGCAGCTAGTTTCTCCTATTTCACCCCTGTTTCTACATCCATCTTGAAGGTTACAATCTCCTCACCCACTCTCAGCATGAGCTTCCTCTCGTGTATATCTAAAATGGCTCTACCCGTTGCTAAGATTGATCTTCCTAGGAGGGGTATCTCCTTGTTCACATCCATCTTCACTACTATAAGGTCTACAGGAAATACGAACTTTTCTACCCGGACTAAGACATCTTCAACTATCCCCTTGGGTATCACAGTTGTCTGATCTACCAGCTGCAAAGATATTGGTACAGACCTTATCTCTCCAAGCTCATTCTCCGGCTTCATGTAAATAGACAAAGGCATTAAATTAATTAACCACCAGAATCACATATAGATTTAACAAATTTAAGAGTGCCTAAAGAGCAAGGTATGGTAAAACTCCCTGGATCTCCACACTTTTATGGGAGTTTGTTTTGCAAGATTGCACTGCAATGCTCTGTGAGCTTGACCACTGAGGTCTCTTCTATCTTCCTCTTCTTTGTAAGGATCTTCTTCAAGAACTTTGCATAAGCTGGCATTTGTGAGAGAACTTAATTGAATGGTAGGTTTATATTAACCTGCCTCAGCATATCTAGAGATCTCTCAAACTGCTTGTCCAGGTAGTCTTTATAGAGATTTGCGGGAAAGGTATAGCAGGCATATGCTCGCTCACATCATGTTCCTCCCTTCTTGAAGTTTCTTCCTTCATCTTTTTCTCAGCTCCGTTCTTGCCTTTCTTCTTCTTATCATCTTCAATTTTCAGATCCTTCCCACTTCCTTTTTCAGGTGTCACCTCTTTTTGGACTGGATTAGGTTCTTTCAACACTTGCCCGCTTCTCAAGGTCACAGCATTTACCGTTTCTTTGGGATTCTTCTTAGTATCAGCTGGGAGAGTACCTGGGATTCTCTCAGACAATATATTTGCAATTTGTCCCACTTGTCTCTCCAGGTTTCTCAAACTTGTCCCAAGTTCTTTGATAGCTGCACCATGAGCATCTAGGCTCTCATCTATCTTGACAATGAAAGACTTCATCAAATCTTCTAACCCAGACTTCATTGGCTGTTAAGGCTGAAACCGTGGCCTCTATTGATTTTGGAAGCCTGGAGCTCCTTGTCCCTAAAATCTGGAGTTATTTTGTTGCCATGCATTTGCTGTACCCCCATGTGAACTCCATGAAAAATCGGGGTGCTTCTGACCCATTGCATTGAAGTTATAATTATCCACAGCTTCACTTCCTCCATTGAAGCTTGACACTCATAAGTAGGGTGTCCTCTTCCACATATATCACAGACTGCATGAGGCTCATGATGTATCGAGGCTAAGGACATCTTCCTTATTTCTTTGGCCATCGCATCAAGTTGTACCTACATAGATGTGTTAGCATCAACCTGGTGAACACCAGTTGATATTCTTCTTTAAGCAATCTCATAGGGCTACTGATTTGCTTCTTCAAATAACTCATCTAGAATTGTGACTATCTCCTCTGGAGTTTTCTTCATCAGCGGGCCTCCAGCTGCATTGCTCAATGTTCAACGTGAGGCCGGTGTCAAACCATCCCAAAAGTCCTGGAGTTGCATCCAGAGTTCAATTCCACTGTGTTGACACTTTCGTACAATCTCCTTAAACCCCTCCCAAGCTTTAAACATAGTTTCCATCTCGTTCTGGCAGAAGTTATAGATTTCTCTTCTAAACTTGCCGTCTTAGCTGAGGAGAAATATTTAGCAAGAAATTTTCTGGTCATCTCCTCCAATGTTCTAACTATTCCCTGAGGCAAGCTTCGAAGCCAGTTCTTTGCATCATCTTTGAGAGTGAAGGGGAATGCCCTTAAGTAAACTGCATCTTGTGACACACCATTATATTGAAAGGTGTTCATGATCTCCTCGAAGTCCATTAGATAGTTGGTTGGATCTTCGTTGTTCTTTCCTCTGAAGACGCAACAATTTTGAAGGGTTTGAATCAACCCTTGCTTCAATTCAAAATTATTAGCTGCAACTGGAGGGGGTCTCACACTTCATAAACCTTGGTTGTAGACCGGTCTAGCATATCGCCAAGTGGTCTTCCTTGGTCGGGAGCTATGTTTCCGAACTGGTCTGCACCCAAAGGCTGATTCTGAGCCGTTCTCCGAGCCCTCTCTTCTTCATATGCAATTTCTGCATCTCTAACAGCTGCTTCTTCAGCATCTCGAGCAGCTTTTCTCTTATTTGGGCTGCCTCTCTCGCAGCCAAATCAACATTATCATCATCTCCTGCCATATCTTCTTTGGTTGAGGATTGACCAACCTTTTTTATATTTTTGGAGAGATTTCTTTCCTTCCTCAACTGTCACAGTTGTTTCTCGATTTCTGGTTCGTATGGTTGCACTTCCTTCCCAGAAGATTGAGTCATGCACCAACCTAACCTGTAGCCTGTGCACAGTCAAAGAACACCAAACGTAAAAAGAGAAAAATAAAATAAAAAGAAAAATTCCTAAATTAGCACTACAAACTATTTCAAACACTATTAATTGTCAATCCCCAGCAACAGTGCCAAAACTTGACATGCTTGAAACACACACTTAAATATGCTCGCTAGTCGAATATAGTAAAATATAATATCATATCCGCAGGAATTAGAGTTAAACAGTGTTATCGTAGTTTGTAGCTAGATTGCTATCCAAGATGATCAACAATTTTGAGTTTTATGATTAAGAATATAATTAACTAAGAGTCTAAACTACTGACTAAGACAACCAACGCAAGTAATAAGCAAATAAGGTTATGAATGGTCTGGTTCCACTTAGTAGCCCAAATCCGCCCCTTTAACACGCAAGTACGCTTTAGCTACTAAGCTTCGAAACAACCCATAGGCTTACTTCGAAGTAGGAGCTTGAACTCAAGTATTAGAATGTGTCTTATTAGGTTTTCCCTGGGGGAAGGCTCCCCACAACCCCAGTGAGTCTGAATTGTGCAGGATCGAGCCCTGGCCTTGGAAGCCATCCATTCAAGCCTTCCCAGTCCTTTATTATTGTTTTTGATCGGTCTTTCTAAATCCATATGGTATTATATGGCTTTCAAGCTTCCTAGCCTGGGTTTGTGTGAAGCATGAGAACATGAGCAAGCTCAGTCTTTCGCTACTCGTGTGACCCCGCAGGTTGATAGGATAGGTGCAAGACAAATGTTTGGGATCTAACTCTAGATAATTCACTTCTAATGTTCAAGTAAGTCTATCTAATTCACTTGGTTATTAATTCACTTGTTTAGTAGAAACTCTTCTATCGATTAAGTCTCAACCTCACAAGATGAACCAATTTTAAGCACGTAAAGATATGTAAGAATTCGTAGTGGATTAGTCTTTAGGAGAACCTCTCTCGATATCCTCCTAACTAGGTTTAATTAACAACTCAACTAGCCTCTTCCTTACTAAGAAGAATTAATGAGTTCAACCAACAAAATATAATGCAAAGATATCACAAGGTATGCCTCTCTCGATTACATGAACTAGTGAATATAGATGCAATGGGTAAAACATCCAAAATGATTTCAATACATAAAACTAGAGTTACATCCATAAAAAAGTATCAATACACCAAATCCATCAAACCCTAAAGAGAACTACTCCATAGGCATGGAGCAATTCATCACAAATAAGTCTATATCAAAGGAAAACATAAAACGATCCAAACTCTTATCTTGAGTGAGGATTGAATGATGAAATCCTTGTGCTTTTGCCTATCCACCTCCTCCTTAGCTTCCTTAGGTCTAAGATGTATCAAAAGTCCTGAAAATAACATTTTTACATGTATTTATACTAAGTAGGGTCGGGCCCAAACGAAAACACCTTTTCCTGCACGAACTAGGACAATAACTCTGTAAAAATTGCACAGGCACGCCGCATGGGGCGACGCACCATGCGGGGCAGCAGTGGAGATCTTCAGAGAGCAAGCAAAATTCATCAGGAAGCATTTTACACGGTCGTAGTGCGCCACGTGCCGCGGTTGTGTATTTTTCTTAGAGTACGGATTTTTCTTGGATTTTTTATATTCAGACGTGGTTCTCGACCCCCGAACGCGATCCTCGCCTAATCTTTGGGCTTTTACTCAAAATTCAAAGCTCCAAATTGCTCGAATTAACTCCATAACATCTACATCACTCGAAATCACTCCTACAATGCATAAAACACGTAATTAATGCAAAACACTAGCGATTAAAGCTCAAACTCAATTAAAGTGCAGTAAATTAGGGTGTAATATGAGACTAAATATGGGATTATAGCCTACGATCAGGGACCTCTTGCATTAGATGTTCAGGCTTTTTCCAATCAGTTCGCGGGGTTAGATATTTCAGAGCACAATCGTGTTATAGCATGTATAGTCGCTCGATCTTCCTTGAATGAGCGCATCATAGAGCGGCAGTATGATGACCCTCATTTGCATGTCCTCAGGGACATAGTGCGGCACGGTGGTGCCAAGCAGGTTACTGTTGGAGATGATGGAGTTTTGAGGATGCATGGTCGTATTTGTGTGCCCAATGTAGATGGACTTCGTGAGTTGATTCTTGAGGAGGCCCACAGTTCCCGGTATTCTACTCATCCGGGTGCCCCCAAGATGTAACAGGACTTGAGGTAGCATTATTGGTGGAGAAATATGAAGAAGGATATAGTTTCATAAGTAGCTTGGTGTCTAAATTGTCAGAAAGTTAAGTACGAGCATCAGAGACAGGTGGTTTGCTTCAAAAGTTTGAGATTCCCGAGTGGAAGTGGGAGCGTATCACTATGGATTTTGTTGTTTGACTCCCACGGACTCAGAGTAAGTTCAGCGCTATGGGTCATTGTAGACAGGCTGATGAAGTCAGGGCATTTCATTCTTGTGACAGTTACCTATTCTTTAGAGCGTTTGGCTGAGATTTACATCTGTGAGATCGTCCGCCTTTACGGTGTGCTCGTGTCTATCATTTCTGATCGAGGTACACTATACTGCCCTCTAGAGGGCAGTATAGTGTACCTCGATCAGAAATGATAGACACGAGCACACCATAAAGGCGGACGATCTCACAGATGTAAATCTCAGCCAAGCGCTCTAAAGAATAGGTAACTGTCACAAGAATGAAATGCCCTGACTTCGTCAGCCTGTCTACAATGACCATGAAGCGCTGAACTTACTCTGAGTCCGTGGGAGTCTAACAACAAAATCCATAGTGATACGCTCCCACTTCCACTCGGGAATCTCAAACTTTTGAAGCAAACCACCTGGTCTCTGATGCTCGTACTTAACTTTCTGACAATTTAGACACCAAGCTACTTATGAAACTATATCCTTCTTCATCTTTCTCCACCAATAATGCTACCTCAAGTCCTGTTACATCTTGGCGTCACCCGAATGAGTAGAATACCGGGAACTGTGGGCCTCCTCAAGAATCAACTCACGAAGTCCATCTACATTGGGCACACAAATACGACCATGCATCCTCAAAACTCCATCATCTCCAACAGTAACCTGCTTGGCACCACCGTGCCGCACTATGTCCCTGAGGACATGCAAATGAAGGTCATCATATTGCCTCTCTATGATGCGCTCATACAAGGAAGATCGAGCGACTATACATGCTATAACACGATTGGGCTCTGAAACATCTAACCCCGCGAACTGATTGGAAAAAGCCTGAACATCTAATGCAAGCGGTCTCTGATCGTAGGCTATAATCGCATATTTAGTCTCTTATTACACTCTAATTTACTGCACTTTAATTGAGTTTGAGCTTTAATCGCTAGTGTTTTGCATTAATTACGTGTTTTATACATTGTAGGAGTGACTTCGAGTGATGTAGATGTTATGGAGTTAATTCGAGCGATTTGGAGCTTTGAATTTTGAGTAAAAGCCCAAAGATTAGGCGAGGATCGCGTTCGGGGGTCGAGAACCACGTCTGAATATAAAAAATCCAAGAAACACCAATTCATAGGTTTGTATACTTTAACTCATTTTCTTCCATTTCTAACATCACCCATTAATTTTTAGCCCTAATCTTTGTTCTTCCATGGTAAAAATTGGGGATTTGGGTAGAATTAGGAATTTTCGTAAAATTAGAATTTAGAACTCAAATTGAGGTCGGATTTCGAAACAAATTGCATAACTGGGCTCGGGGTGAATGGGGTAATCGGGTTTTGGTCCGAATTTTGGGTTTGGACCAAGCGGGCCTGGGAGTTGACTTTTGTTGACTTTTTCAATAATGACCTAAATTGAACCCTTATTATTTGGGGGTAGTTCCTAAGACTTATTTTGAATTGTTTGGTTGATAATTTGCTAGATTTGGTTGGCTCGGAGGCTTATTTGAAAGGCAATGTCGTGGTTGAGCTTTGTGTTAATTTTTGGAGCGAGGTAAGTGTTATGGTTAACCTTGATTTGAGGGATTAGGACTTATTTGCCTATTCTCTATGTGTTTAAATGTGTGAGTACAACGTATATGTGAGGTGACGGGTACCTATGCATTGTTGTTAGGTTAAAGCATGCGGGTGAGACTTGTTTCCTTGTAATTTATTGTCTTTTTTTTTATGATATCCATTTTTAGACTAGTTTATTACTTAATTGATCGTTCTTTCCGCATTTATGAACTATTTGTGATAATTGAGTATTTTTGGAAGTTGAGGTTTGGTATTTTGGAATCGTTGTTGACGTAAGGTTTAGTCTTGCTTATCCTATCTCCCAAATATTTATATTCGTTGCTACATGGAAAGGAAGAGTGTTAAAGCATGAAGGGTGATGTCGTAACGTTTATTGCTTAATTTACTGATTAATACATGGTGAGGAAGAGGGTTAAAGCACAAAGGGTGATGTCGTGTCGTATTTATCATTTCATGGAGAGATTGAAATTAAAAGCATGACGGGTGATGCCGTGCCATTATTATTATTATTTCATGGTGAGGTTGAAAGTAAAGGCACGAAAGGTGATGTTGTGCCATTATTATTATTTCATAGTGAGGTTGAGAGTAAAAGCACGATTGGTGATGTCGTGCCATCTTTATTCCTTATGTTTATCCATTTTCATTGGCTGATGGGTTATTTGATTGTCTCATATTGTCATTCCTGTTGTAGTTACCGTATCTTGTACCCCCCCCCCTTCGTATGTCCCTTCCTAATCGTACGTATTTAACATCTATTTGTTTTTATGTTGCACGAATAGCTCCGTCTGTGCAGGTTAAATTACGTGAGTGTCTTGTCATAGCCTCGTCACTACCTCATCGAGGTTAGGCTCGACACTTATGAAGTAAATTGGGTCGGTTGTACTCGTACAACACTCTGCAATTCTTGTGCAGATTTTGGTACTGTTCCCAGCTGTACGTGAGGTGCATCAGCTCGGATTGGCATATTTGGAGACTCGAGGTAGATCTGCTGGCGTCCGCAGACCTTGAAGTCCCCTTCCTCTTTCCTTATTTACTGTTTATTCATTTGAAACAATTGTATTTATTTCAGACTCTATTTGTAGAATCTCTAGAAGCTCGTTTACTTGTGACTCCAGATCCGGGTTGTATTTAGATATCCTGGTTATTATGCTACTTCGTACTTCATTTCAGTTTAAGTGGTTTATTTGTTGAAGTGTGTAAAATTGGCTTAAGAATTACTCTAATGTTGGCTTGCCTAGCGAGTGAAATGTTAGGCGCCATCACGGTCCCGAAGGTGGGGATTTCGGATCGTGACAAGGTAGTTCCTGGAGGCGGATCCACATAGTGAGTAATTCATGTGCTCTATAGCGGGATTGAATTTAGGTTCCCAATTACGGTCAGTAAGGTATTG
Source organism: Nicotiana attenuata (assembly GCF_001879085.1). Lineage (NCBI taxonomy): Eukaryota > Viridiplantae > Streptophyta > Magnoliopsida > Solanales > Solanaceae > Nicotiana > Nicotiana attenuata. Next base: position 58,821,655 of record NC_031999.1, on the reverse strand, counting down.
GGATCCAATAAACCAAGGTCCTTTATGGAGGGCTTTGGTATAATTATCATTGTAATGAAATTTGATAAGGTAATAATCAAATCCTAGATCGATAAGTTGTAATACTTCACTTGGTTGCCATAAGGAGTTTAATTTAGTCTTGAGGTTAGTATAGGATATATTTTTTTTTTCCAAGTAACTTAATAATAATTGATTGGTGCCAATATTTGTATAATCTTGTTTTTTCATCTGAAGAGAGGAATAAAATGAGGGTGGTTTGATGTTGGTTTTTTCATCATCTAAGGATAACTTGTTTAAGAAATCAATTTTAAGTTCATTGGGTATGACGGACGGTGGGGGATAGTGTGTCACAAAAACTTACCTTGTCAGGTGATGAAGGCTGCGTAGGTGTAGATTCATCTTTAGGCTTGTTTGTGTTGCGATCGAGTTGATCTTGTTCTTGATCGGTTAGTTCCATTTTTGATGTAGTAGTCATGGAATGTGGTGTTGGATTGGCTGGTTATAGCGGTTGTGTATTGATGGTACTTTCTCACTCTTCTTTCAAGAGAGAAGGAGGAGAAGATGGAGCATCTCTTTTTTTTTTGGTTGTAAAAGGAAGCTTTATTAATAAAACTACGTAATATTACAAAAGGCTCTATCAGCCATCCCATTGGGATCGAAACTGACAGGGCTTACCAAAGTAGTAGAGTTTTGCATGGCATTTACATTGCCTATACTAGCTAACATATTACAAATTTCTTCCGAAATAGACCTAGAGTGAAGATGGAGCATCTCGAAGATATCCATTCATAGGAGTTTAAATATAAAATATTGTACTTCAGATCATTGTTTTAAAAGACTCTTTTAGGATTTGCCTCGGGGTTCGCGCCGGAGCGGGATATTATCAAAATGTCCCGAGGCTCACGTGTGGGGCTTAGTTCTGTGAGACTTACGCCTCAAGCACTCGACTGTACGTCCGAAACACGTCTAACGCTCACCACTCTGGGGCTCGCCCAATAATTCCTAGCGTAAATCATGCATCAAATTTTCTAATTAGCACTGTTGATACTAAAAATTCTTTAACAAATGAATAATTAAAGTCTATTCATCTATAGAAATACGAAAATTGAAATTAACTTAAAAGAATAAGCCATAGTATTATATATTTACTAATTGAGAACATCGAAAAAGGAATATCATTTGAATGGCCAAAATTTATATATACCTCATTTACTATAGGTACTCATACTTTATTTTTATGTCTATCAAAATTATCAAACTTTTATTATTTTACTATTTGAAAGTAATTTTATATTTACTCATGAGGACCAATATTTTAAATTACAGTATTAATGGAGTTTATTGATTATTTACTTTTAGAAAGGTAAATTGTGTAGTTGAATAAAAAAAAATTGAAATATTATGATCGCCTAATCATTTGAAGGATAAGACGCTATAGTTGATTTTTATGTTATAGTAACTTTAACACTATTGTATTGTTTACATTTTAAAAAGATACTAAGATATTTCATTTTTGTGAGTTTTTTAACTTTTTTTAATTTTCTTAAAATTTTAGTATACTTTATATATTTTTTGTGGTTATTATCCTATTTTATTAATTTATAAACTAAAAAAATTAAAGATTGATGGGGCTTATGCCCCATGTCTCAAGACTTACGCGTTGTCCCATGTTTAAGTAAAATGTTCTGCCTTTTGCTCCCGCATTTTAAAGTACTGGTTCAGATGGATAATAGTAAGTATGATATTAGCAATAGTATAATTTAGACGTCATTTTGGTCAAGCATTCAGCTAAATGATGTATAAGCAATTGATACAAGTCATTTGGCGGCACCCTCAAATGTTTCATATGATACAACTTATTTATAATAGAACTTTTGAAATATAACTTTGCTACACGGAAATTAATAAAATTGGATCATGTAGCGAGAATTTGAATATACGCTGGCCAAGTCATAGTTTTATTAAAGAAATTTTGAAAGTCAAGGAAGTTCACACGACATTTTAAATCATATACGTAGGAGGTATGCATGCATAATCATAGAGTAGTTAAAAACTTGATATGGCTTGTGCACCCACTCCATCTTCTTGGGAAACTAATTTTTTCATTTGACGAATCAACATCTCAAAATCATGCTGACCCTTCAGCAGGCTGAGCCGAACATAACGATTTTCTGCAAAGAATTTGCTACCTGGACGACCTATGATTTTTGCTAATCTGAAAACTTGTGTGCAGTTTTTATCTTCTTTCCTCTTACACTTCACCCATGCATAAGCTGCCATCAAAGCCACAAGGAAAAAAGTTTTGTATATATTGTCTTGTAAATAGGTCTGATTTGATACTCTAAATGGTTTTAAGGAATTATTTACTTCCTATCTCATATTGATACAGTCAAATCTCTCTATAATAATCTTGCTTGTTCTAACATTTATAGGCTGCTATAGTGTTGTTATGTAGAACAAATACTATAACATACATGAAAAATAAGTTCCAAAGAAAACTAGGTTGTTATAGTAAAATATTGTTATAAAAAATGATTGTTATAGAGAGCTCTGACTGGACTGTATTATTTTCAATAAGTGAAAACTTTTTGTAGACAAAAAAAAGTCTTCTTGAGTAAAAAGAGTTTAAAACAAAGCTCTTTTTTTTATGTAAAGATAGCTTAGTCTTTTTATGTAAAAAGTTTTCTTGAGTTAAAAAAAGGTCACCTGGAGATGGTGCTCTGACTCTGTCAAGAAATGTGCAATACTGAGTTGGAATGCGTTGGAGGCTAAAACGTTTAGATAAAGAGAAAATGCGACTCAATTTTTCCCAGCGATCACTTAAGATTTGATGTGCAAAATTGAAGAGTTGCTTGCCATCTCCTTGAGCAACAACTTTCATTAGAGTTAAGGCTCTCAACTGACCATCTTTTGAGGTCCCCATTTCAGCAACATCAATAAACTCCATCATTCTTTTATATACATTCACGTCCTTCACTATAGCCCACCTACACTTGCCAATGGTGATAAGTTTTTTATAAAAAAATCCTCAAATAGATTAAAAGGCACATCATAAAAGAAAGGTAAGTGTATATAGATTATACACCGATTATATGCGGTTATACGCATATACATGTTTTTAGTTTAAGCAGTTGGGTGGCATCTATTTCTGTTAAATTCTTCAAGAATAAACTATCATGATATGATTATTTTTCTTAATTTTCTTTTTGACTTTTTTGTATCACTAATTGGTTAAAATTATTTTTAGGATTATATTTTATAATTATGCTATGCATGGCAAAATGACCAAAATATGAAACTACATGAAAAGTATTAGTACTCCTTTAATAAAAAAAGGTTTATCTTTTTTTAGTTATATTAAAACTTACATAATTCTATATTTAAAAAGATGCATTTGATTTAAATCCTTGACTTTTGAAATTCAGCATGGAGGAAATTTGTGAGATATGAGAAAAAAAAAAGTTATTGCTTTTCCTACAAAATAATTTCCAAGGAAGTGGCCAAAAATCAGATCATCATTTTTTTCTTTTTCCTGTTTTCCTCATTTTGATATATATGAATGAGTTAACACATTCAATGTTGACAAAAATGCATGAGAATTGTGTATAAAATTTGTTCTTGTTAACACTGCTCTATTCTATAGTACTAATTTCATGCAAAAAAAACAACTTTCATTTAAGCATTGGATATTGTTTATTACCCAACTCTGCTTCCAGCATGACCAGTGAGCTTAGACATGGAGAAAATCATGAGATGTTCATCAGCTGGAGCTGGAATTGCAGTGTAATGAGGCCAATAATAAGCATGATCATAAATTGTCTTCACATTTGGACCTTTTAAAACTGAATTTCTCAAATTCCCATCTGGATTATTTGGTGAAGTCACAAACTCAATCACATTTCCACCAAAATCTGACTTGTTCTTTAACATCGATGAATCTCCTTCAAATTCATAATGAAGTGTTTGAAAGAACTCCGTTTGAAACTTATAAGGCTGAGAAAGTTAAAGCAAATTAGTTAGTTTCAAGTATGCTATATATATATATATATATATATATATATATATATATATATATATATT
>NC_031999.1:58804202-58814835 GCF_001879085.1 Nicotiana attenuata | reverse complement strand
GCCATTCAATCTTTTCTTCATCTTCGCGCAACTATGTCTTCTTCAAACCCTGATCCTCAGAAGGTTCTTATTGTTGAAGAACTTCCCCTCGCTCCTACTAGAAGCAAGAGAAGAGGTAGGCTACGTAGTTTAGGATCAATTTCCGTTCGAGGTTCTCCTTCTCAACCTAGTCTTACTCCCCCATCATCTTCTAGAACTAGGCCTTCTCTTTCTCATAGGTCTTCTGCTAGAGGTAGGGATTCTGGTGAGCAAATTCGTGAGCCTACTGTAGACAAGATTATTCCTGCTTAACTCTCTTTTTATACTGACAAAGAGTCGATTAGAAACCAGGTCTCCTCTATGTCCTCTCATGATCGTGCCGATGTTTACCCTTCACAGATTACTGAAGGTTTGATCTCTGTTGTTTGTAAAGATTGTCATTGGAAGTTTGATTTCCCAATTCTGATCCCTAATGCAAATCAAAGGATTACTTCTTTCAAAGGTGGCTTTTCTTTTGTGTATACGTACCCCTTTACGTTAGACTTTAGACCCACTATTGATCCAGTCATTATTGAATCTTGCCGCTTCTTCAATGTGTATTTAGGACAAATTGGCCCTATTGTATGGAGGGATGTTGCATGTTTAAGGTATTGGCTAATTTGGCTCAATTGCCTTTCACCTTTTTTCATCTAATCCATCTCTACTCCCCTAAGTTATTCCGTCATGGGATTTTTAAACTGGTGGCGAGGAGTAAGAGAGTTTTAGTCAGCCCTAAGGACGATAAAGATCGTGGCTGGTACGCCTAATTTGTTGCTGCTTCTACGAAAGGGTTAGTAGGTGAAGAAAATATGTCCTTCCCTAAGAAGTGAAATTTTGCACGTAAGTTTTCTTTACAACTTTCTCTTTTTTTTTAAGAGTTTCTACTTCCCGTGACTGTTTCACTTTTCTTTTTCAGCAACCATGGGAACTGTTGAAGAAATTCCCAATTTCCGTGGTTGGGTAGAAAAATTGTTGACAATTGCTCCGATGGAAGTTGGATCTTGGAAGTATCTTTCGAATAGGTTTGGTTTGAAGGTCAAGACTCACGGTAAAATTTTTATTTCCTCCTTTTTCTTTCATTCATACTCTCTTTAGAATTTATTAACCCTTCTTTTTATCAGGGTTTCCTATTCGAGGTGTGAGTGATGAGTCAATCGCAGCTTCTAGACTTTCTTTGGCAAGAGCTCAAGAGATAATCTTGAGTTCTTAATCGAAAAGAAAAGATGATAGACCACAGGATTATGAAGATGAAGAAAAGCGGGATGGAAGCTCTTTAGTGCGTAAGTCGGGGGCTAGAAGGTGTGTCATTTCAGATGACGAAGCTACTCCCCCTCCTCGTTCTGTTTCTGTGATCGAGCCTACTGAAGCTACTTTATTGAGCTCTGATGAAGAGACGCTTGTGGCACCTCAAGACTCTGCTGAACACCTCTTTTCACGTGGTTTTGACAATGAAAGTTTTGACTTGGTTGCTGAGGAAACGCCTCTTGCCTCTTTTCCTGTGTCTGTTCCAATGGAATCCCATGTGCCCGTTCCTACCGTTGCTATATCTGCTCCGCCCGAAGCTATTATAGCCTCTTCGACCGTTCCTGATGCCAATACTTCTCGTAATGAAATTGGTTCTTCAAGTAGTAGCAGGGCAATGAAGCAAGTTACCATTGATGTTCCTGCTGATGGTAATCTTCTGAAAAAGTCAGGCCAGGTTGATGTATGGCTGAAACCCTTAATAGGTCCGATGGAAAAGTCAAAACTTGAAAGTCATAGTTCCTTGACTTGGATGAACGACATTGTACAATCATCATTGAAGGTATAGTCTTCTCTTTTTACCTTATGTAATTTTCCTTTTACTAGTATTTTCACCCTTTTCTCTTTACGTAGATCAATCTCATTGGTACGGAGATGATGAAAAGGGTTTCCCATACGGAGCAGTTAATGCATGACTATCATATTGAGGCTGATAATTGGAAAGAGCAATATGAAAGTCTCCAGGTTGAGATGGAAGATTTAGAGGAGAACAAGTGTACCTTGGAGCAGCAGATAAAAGTCATGGCAGCGGAGCTAGCAGTCGAGAAAGCCTCTTCCAACCAGGCGGACAAGGACAAGCACCTTCTTGAGTCATCTTTTGCTGAATAACTCTCTAAGGCTACTGAAGAGATCAGAGGTCTAAAAGCCTTGTTGGATGAGAAAGAAGTTTATGCAGGCGAGCTTGTTCAAACACTCACCCAGAACCAAGAAGATCTCCGAGCGTCTCCCGATAAGGTTAAGTTTTTGGAAACTTCACTTGGTCCCTTACAGATTTCTTACGATGCTGCATTAACTGAGAGAGACGAGCTCAAGAGTGAAATTGATCGTTGGGAAAAAGACTACGAAGCTCTTGAAGACAAGGCCGCTATTGAAGTAAGTTGGGTCATTTTGAACACGCACCATGATACTCTTATGGAGGTAAGCCTGGAAGGTTTTAACTTGGACGCTGAGTTAGCAAAGATTAAGGAGACAATTGAAAAAACTCAACAAAGCCAAAGTTTTTCTTCACCCAAGGCTGATACTCCCGAATGTGTTGAAGCTAATCCTGGTGTAACGGATGTCCAAGCTTCTTCTGATCAAGTTGAACCTTCTGCTGCTGATGGCATTACCTTGAATTCTTCTTCAGAACCTGCTCCACAGTGAAAGTTTGTTTATGAATTTTAACTGTTTTTTTTTTGGTGGAATATTTGGTGGTATTACCCCTGGTACCATTTAGGGGTAATGTTTTTCGGTAACATCATACCTCCAGCCCTTTTCGGGGGGGTTTATATAATGACAATTAAGTTAAGACTAAGTTCGTACTTAGTTTTAGCTAAGTTATTTAAGATATCAAAAGTTTGTGCTTAACTTTTATGATACCTTTGACTTGAGTTTATGTCTGCTCTTTTTCTGATTTTTCCTTGCCTTTTTAAGTTTAAGGCTTTGTTTTTCCTTTCAATTTTAATATGTGGGTTTTTGTTTTACCCTTTTAACTTACGCATTTAATAATGCTTTACTAAATTTCGTGGCTTTTTACATCAAGCACGAACTATAAAAGAGGGCCCTTTTATATACGACTCTTAGTGAAGAAGACGTCTCAACTTCATAATGGTGTAAACATACGAAAGAGGAAATAGGAACACACATGTTTTTTGGAATAACTTTGAGAAAAGTTTCATTTTATTCGAATAAGATCTTACATGTATTTAAGTATCAACTATAGCTCTTCCGTAACTGTTTTCTTTGCAACAGATTTGTAAAAAAGAAAATCCAAGGGTTTCTTTATGACCCTTGACTAAATACTACCTTTAACCTAAACATTCGTAAAACTTCAATATTTACACCCACGAATATATTCTTCATAGGTTTTTGAATCAGGCACGTGTTTTTGGCTTGTGACTTTTGCTCTGAACTTGATATTTGTTGAGGAGACTTTAAGCTTGACTTGAAATTGAATTGTTCCAGTCTTCTTTGCCTTCCTTATACAAATATTATATGTATAATATATAGTCCCCCAAGTGTTTGAGCTTTGAAGTATGAAATCTCGAGCACTTGATTATTCCTTCCATTCGGTCCTTTTCCTGAAAAGGAAAAACATACGGGACTCGAAGGTATAATTTAGATGAAGACTGCTTAACCCATTATATTTCCATTAGAATAGTTGTAACCCTAGACCGGGAATTATGTTTTTTCCGTGTGTCATTCAGGTCTAATTTCACCATTTGGTGTGGGCTAGCTTTTTGCCTATCATCTAAAATTGTTAGTATAACTTTAACAATTCAAAAACAAAAAATCGTAAGTGGGGATACCTGACCGTTGGTATTTCCTTTCCTTAGAAATAGTACTTCTTCAGATGAACAGCATTCCAACTTGAGGGTAGAATCTTGCCATCCATGGTTTCAAGCTCATATGCATATTTTCCTGCAATACCATGAATCTTGTAAGGCCCTTCCCAATTTGGACTTAACTTTCCTGCATTGGCTGCTCTTATGGATTGGAAAACTTTCTTGAGTACGTAGTCCATAATCTTGAAGTATCTGAGACGAGCTTTTCGATTGTAATATCGCTCAATAACTTGTTTTTGCGCTGCCATCCTTACTAAAGCAGTTTCTCTCCTTTCTTCAAGCAAATACAGATTTACTCGCATATCTTCTTCATTTGACTCTTCAGTAGCTAGGGTATATCTCGTACTTGGCTCCCCTATTTCAACTGGAATTAAGGCTTCAGCACCGTACACAAGTGAGAATGGTGTTTCTCCGGTACTTGTTTTTGTTGTTGTTCGGTAAGCCCACAAGACTCCAGGTAGCACCTCTGGCCACTTGCCTTTTGATTCTTCTAGCCTTTTCTTCAAGTTGTTGATAATAACTTTATTTGTTGATTCAGCTTGTCCATTGGCCAGTGGATGATAAGATGTCGAGGTAATCCTTTTAATTTGCCAACTTTAGAAAAATTCTGTGATTTGTGCGATTTGTGCACCAATGAATTGCGGGCCATTATCACACAATCTCTTTTGGAACACCAAACCGGCATATGACGTTTCCCCAAATGAAGTTTCTAACCTCTTTTTCTCGTACCTGTTTGAAGGCCCCTACTTCTACCCACTTAGAAAAATAGTCAGTCAGTAGTAATAGAAATCTTACCTTGCCTTTGGCTTGCGGTAGTGGACCTACGATATCTATCCCCCACTTCATAAAAGGCCATGGTGCAACAACCGGATGTAATAATTCAGCTGGTCTATGCATGTTGTTACCATATCTTTGTCACTTATCACATTTAGTCACAAAATTTTCAGCCTCTTCTTCCATTTTTGGCCAGTAATAGCCTGCTCTAATTATAGTTTTTACCAAAGATCTTCCTCCAGCGTGATTTCCACAATGTCCCTTGTGTATTTCTTTTATTGCGTATTCCGTTTGAGAAGGTCCGAGACATCTTGCTAGAGGTCCACCGAACATTTTCCGATATAAATTGCCCCGATCTAAACAGTAACGAGCAGCTTTTCGAAGAAGTGCCTGAGCCTGTTTCTTATCTTCAGGCAGTATTCCGTACTGCAAAAAATTTACAATCTCGTTTCTCCAATCCCAAGTTAGATTATTGAAATTTACCTCGTTTTTATCTTGATCAAGTACGGAACGAAACAAATGTATTACAGAGGCATTTTCTTCATTGGTTACTTCAGCGGCAGATGCAAGATTATCCAAGGCATCTGCCTCGACATTCTCTTCTCTTGGCATCTGCGTAATTTTCCAAGTTTGGAATTTTCTAACTAAGTCCCGTGCCTTTTCTAGGTATTGCTGCATTCATGCCTCTCTGGTTGTATAAGTCCCCTGCATTTGGTTAACTACAAGTTGCGAATCGCTTTTGATCACGACCTGCTCTATTCCAAGCTGTCGTGCCATTTCTAGACCTGCAATCACAGCTTCATATTTTGCTTCGTTATTAGTAATGGGATGGCATTTTATAGCTCTTCGTATAATCTCTCCCGTAAGTGGGACCAGGACAATACCCAAACCTGCACATTTTACATTTGAAGAACCATCGGTAAATAAGGTCCACGTACCTGGGTTAGACCCGTTAAATATTTGCTGTTCTTTTTCTGCCTCTATTACCATCCCTGGGCTAAAATCTGCCACAAAATCTGCTAAAACCTGTGACTTTATTGCAGTTCTAGGTTGATATGTGATGTCATATTCACTTAGCTCTATTGCCCATTTGGCTAACCTGCTTGATTACTCTTGTTTATGCAATATATTACGTAAGGGGTAGACAGTTACTACAGAGTTAGGGTGACTTTGAAAATAAGGTCTTAATTTTCTAGATGCCATAATCAATGCTAATGCCAGTTTTTCTAAATGAGGATAACGAGTTTCAGCATCCAATAAAGATTTGCTAACGTAATAAATTGGAGATTGTTTACCTTGGCCCTCTCGAACCAATACAGCACTTACCGCTACCTCCGAAACAGCAAGGTAAATGAGCAGTTTTTCCCCGTCCTTAGTTTTAGCAAGCAATGGTGGATTTGACAAGTATGCTTTTAAATTTTTGAGTGCATGTTGACATTCTTCGGACCATTCAAATTGATTTTGCTTTTTTAATGCTTTTAAATCATTTTTCTGATGATTTGGAAATAAATCTCCCCAATGCTGCTATTCTTCCTGTCAATCTATGTACTTCTTTTTTGCTTGAAAGTATATCTGGTATTTCTTCAATAGCCTTAACCTACACAGGTTTTACTTCAATGCCACGGTTAGAAACAAGGAATCCCAAAAACTTACCTGATGATACGTCGAATGCACATTTTTCTGGATTTAACTTCATGTTAAATTTGTGAAGAATCTCGAACGTCTCTGATAGGTGCTGAATATGATCCCCTATTTGTTGTGATTTTACTAGCATATCATCTATATAGACCTCCATTGGTATTTCCTAGATGTTCTTGAAACATCTTGGTCACAAGCCTTTGGTACGTGGCTCCAGCATTCTTTAAGCCGAATGGCATAACTTTATAACAGTAGGTCCCCCTGCCTGTAATAAAGGAAGTTTTTCCTCATCTAGAGGATCCATTTTAATTTGATTATATCGTGAATAAGCATCTAAAAACTTAATAATTCATGTCCTGCAATAGCGTCAATTAGTTGATCTATGCGCGATATTGGAAAAGAATCTTTAGGGCAGGCTTTATTTAGATCAGTATAATCTACACAAACTCGCCACTTACCATTCTTTTGGATACTACTACAGTATTAGCTAACCAATCTGGATATTTTACTACGTGGATAGACCCGATTTTTAAAAGTTTTTGTACCTCATCCTGAATCACCTGATTCTTGAAGGAACCTTGCTTTCTTTTCTTTTGCTTGACAGGTGGGTATGTTGGATATTCGTTCAACTTATGGGTCATCATCTCCGATGGTATACATGACATGTCTGAATGCGACCAAGCAAAACAATCTGCGTTAGTGTAACAACCCGGCCGATCGTTTTAAGAATTTACGCCGCGATCCCTTATTAACTGCTTTCCCCGTGTTTGTTTATGCTATTGTGAGTTTCTGGGAGGAATTTATGGGAGTTTTGGAGAGTTTTGGGTCACTTAGTCCCTAAATGAGAGCTTAAGTTTTGGAAATTTGACCGTAGTCAGAGCTGTGTGAAGACGGCCTCGGAATAGGATTCTGATGGTTCCGTTAGCTCCGTTGGGTGATTTCGGGTTTAGGAGCGGGTTCGGATTATGTTTTGGAGGTCCGTAGCTAATTTAGGCTTGAAATGCCGAAGGTTGAAATTTTGAAGTTTCCGGTTCAATAGTGAGATTTTGATCCGATGGGTCGGAATGGAATTCCGGAAAATGAAGTAGCTCCATAGTGTTGAATGTGATGTGTGTGCAAAATTTCAGGTCATTCGGACGAGGTTTGATAGACTTTTTGATCGAAAACGTATTTTGAGAGTTTCAAAGTTCTTAGGCTTGAATTCTATAGTAATTGGTTGATTTGATGATGTTTGAGGTGTTTTGAGGATTGGTATAAGTTTGGGTAGTGGTATATATGTCTTGTCTGTGCTTTTGGTTGAGGTCTCGGGGGCCTCGGGATGATTTCGGGTGGTTAACGGAAAGGTTTGGAGTTGAGAGTTGCAGCTGAAACTTCAAGTCTGCTGTCATAACCGCACCTACGGCATGGGGACCGTAGGTGCGAGACCGCAGAACCGGTTGAACGGCCGCAGAAGCGGTTTGAGGCTAGAAGAGAGTTGACCGCAGATGCGGTCAGGGCACCGCAGAAGCGGTACCGCATCTGCGGTAAAGCAGTTGCAGGTGCGGAAGTCCCATTTAATGAAATGCCGCAGATGCGACCATGTCTCCGCAGAAGCGGGACCGCAGGTGCGGTCCCAGGATAGCAGATGCAGTTTCACTGGGCAGAAAAGGGGCAGAATTGAGGGTTTAGTTCAAAACTTGGAGAAATCAAATTGGAGCTCGGGGTAGGGAAATTTTGTGGGGTTTTTGAAGAGAATATCATTGGGTAACAATTCCTCATCCCTTTCTAGTTGTATTCCACTAATCTATTGTTAGTTTTATCATTTAATTTCGGATTGGAGACGAAAATTGGGAAAAAATTGGAAGAAAGTTCTTAGACCTAGAATTCGAATTTTGATTGGGAATTTGACCTTGGATTCGGATAATTTTGGTATGCATGAACTTGTGAGAGTATGAGGATTCGAAAAATATAAATTTTACCCGATTCCGAGTCGTGGGCCCGAGGGGCGTTTTGGTCATTTTACCTAATTTCGCGTATTAGCTTAGAATTTATTTGTAGAATCAATTACTTGAAGTTATATTTACATTATGCAATTGAATTGAATAGATTTGGGCCATTTGGAGTCGAATACTCGTGGCAAGAACGTGGTTTCGGGTTGATTAAGAGCCGGTTCGAGGTAAGTGGCTTGTCTAACCTTGTGTGGGGGAAACTCCCCTTAGAATTTGGTATTATTGATGTTTGAAATGCCTTGTACGTAAGGTGACGAGTGCATACTTGTGCTAATTGTTGAAAAATCCGGTTTCCATTAAGTACTTAGAATTGTATTTTCCTTTCCGTTTATACTACTTGCAAGTTAAGCCTGTTGTTATCTTAGGGAAGCATGTCTAATTGATTTAACTGCTTATTTGTTCTACTGCCCTATTTGAATTATGTGCAGCATGCTAGGTTAGAAATATCTGCTTTACCTTGGTGTGAAATTTTATTGAATTGAGTATTCTTCGTGTTGCTGCTGTGTATTTACTTTGGAACTACGGGACGGTATCCCGGGAGATTCCCATGTATGTTTAATTTGGGACTACGGATTTGTATTCCGGGAGATCCCCCTGAACTTTTACATTGGAACTACGGGATTGCACCCGGTAGATTCCCCCAGTATTGAGTATTTATATTTGGGACTACGGATGTGGTATTCCGGTAGATCCCCGCGCATTTATGAGTTGGACTACGGGACTGCACCCGGGAGATCCACCGGATATTTATAATTGGGGACTATAGGACGGTATCCTGGGAAATCCCCCGGTTGTTATCTTTGCGTTGAGCTGTATTTGTTTTTCCATGATTACTTTGTTTCTGTTTAAGTTGTTGTTGTTCTTCTATCATGTGTTACCTTTTTACTATTGCACTTAAGTATACTGTCTTATTATACACTGTTATTATATCTTGTATTTCCTTTAACCTCAGTAGGGCCTTGACCTTCCTCGTCACTACCCGACCGAGGTTAGGCTTGGCACTTACTGAGTACCGTTGTGGTGTACTCATGCCCTTCCTGCGCATGTTTTTCATGAGCAGATCCAGGTACTGCGACTCAGACTTATCACGCTTGAGGCGAGGCGCTTGTAGAGACTCCGAGTTATATATGCCACGTCCGCAGACCGAAGAGTCCCTTTCTACTCTTGCTTTAAGTATTAGCCTTTCTGTATTTTCCTTTCTTTGTTAGATATTTGAGTTAGATACTATTAGACATTCAAACGCTTGTGATCATGAGATTCCGGGTTTTGAGAAATGTTATTAGTTTCGAGAGTTAATATGTTTGTCGAGCGGCATTTCAAACACTATTTTATTTCTCTATTTCGGTTTTAATCTATTTCTTCCGCAAATTTGTTCATTTTTCCGCATTATTAGGCTTACCTAGTCATAGAGACTAGGTGCCGTCACGATGGTTCACGGAGGGCGAACCGGGATCGTGACAAGTTTGTATCAGAGCACTAGGTTCATAGGAGTCATGAATCACAAGCCGATTTATTAGAGTCTCGCGGATCGGTACGGAGACATCTGTACTTATCTACGAGAGCCTATGTAACTATTAGTAAAATTCCACTTCATTTAATTTCCTTGCCGTGTGAGATTTTGATATCACAGTTCTAAACTTCTGTCTTCTATTCTCTCACAGATGGTGAAGACACGTGCTACCCGAGATGATCAGGCACCCGCGCCCCCTACTGGAGCCGTTAGAGGCCAAGGCTGGGGTAGAGGCCGAGGACACGCTCGTGGTGCAGCCAGAGCACCCGCGCGAGCTGCCACCAAGGTGCCACCAGCAGTTCCAGCCGGAGTCCAGACACCTGATACGTCTGCTACTACTACTCCAGGAGACTCTGACGCAGTTTATGACTATGTACACCACTCTAGCTCAGGAAGGGTTGCTTCCCCTTGCTGCAGCTACATCCCAGGCCAGGGGAGGAGCACAGACTCCTGCTGCCCGCAGTCCTGAGCAGCGAGTACATGTTGATCAAGTTCCAGAGATTATCCCTGTACAGCCGGTAGCCCCAGCTCAGCCCGAGGAGAGAGCAGTAGCTTCAGAGGAGGAGCAGAAGAGGCTTGAGAGGTTCAAGAAGTATCAGCCTCCTACATTCAGCGGACTAGCCTCAAATGATGCTTTTGGATTTCTAGAAGAGTGCTATCGTATCCTCTGTACCATGGGTATATCAGGATCGAGCGGGGTTTCTTTCACTACCTTCCAACTTCGAGGAGCCGCCTATCAGTGCTGGCGTGCTTATGAGTTAGACAGTCCGGATGAGGCAGCTTCCCTGACTTGGGCTCAGTTTTTAGATATGTTCACGAGAGAGTATGTTCCCCTAGAGCCTCAGGGGTACACTTGGCGT
>NC_031999.1:58753723-58802271 GCF_001879085.1 Nicotiana attenuata | reverse complement strand
ATAGTTTGGCAGCTGAAACTTCAAGTCTGCTTGTCATAAACCGCACCTACGGCATGGGACCGTAGGTGCGAGACCGCAGAACCGGTTGAACGGCCGCAGAAGCGGTTTGAGGCTAGAAGAGAGTTGACCGCAGATGCGGTCAGGGCACCGCAGAAGCAGCACGCATCTGCGGTAAAGCAGTGCAGGTGCGGAAGTCCCATTTATGAAATCGCAGATGCGACCATGTCTCCGCAGAAGCGGGACCACAGGTGCGGTCCCAGGATCGCAGATGCAGTTTCACTGGCAGGAAAGGGGCAGAATTGAGGGTTTAGTTCAAAACTTGGAGAATTCGAATTGGAGCTCGGGGTAGGGCGATTTTGTGGGGTTTTTGAAGAGAAGATCATTGGGTAACAATTCCTCATCCCTTTCTAGTTGTATTCCACTAATCTATTGTTAGTTTTATCATTTAATTTCGGATTGGAGATGAAAATTGGGGAAAAATTGGAAGAAAGTTCTTTGCCCTAGAATTCGAATTTTGATTGGGAATTTGACCTTGGATTTGGATAATTTTGGTATGCATGAACTCGTGAGAGTATGAGGATTCTGAAAATATAAATTTTACTCGATTTCGAGACATGGGCTCGAGGGGCATTTTGGTCATTTTACCTAATTTCGCGTATTAGCTCAGAATTTATTTGTAGAATCAGTTACTTGAAGTGTTATTTACATTATGCAATTGAATTGAATAGATTTGGGCCATTTGGAGTTGAATACTCGTGGCAAGAACGTGGTTTCGGGTTGATTTGGAGCCGGTTCGAAGTAAGTGGTTTGTCTAACCTTGTATGGCGGAAACTCCCCTTAGGATTTGGTATTATTGATGTTTGAAATGCCTTGTACGTAAGGTGACGAGTGCGTACTTCTGCTAATTGTTGAAAAATCCGATTTCCATTAAGTACTTAGAATTGTATTTTCCTTTCCGTTTATACTACTTGCAAGTTAAGCTTGTTGTTAGCTTAAGGAAGCATGTCCAATTGATTTAATTGCTTATTTGTTCCACTGCCCTATTTGAATTATGTGCAGCGTGCTAGGTTAGAAATATCTGCTTTACCTTGGTGTGAAATTTGATTGAATTGAGTATTCTTCGTGTTGCTGCTGTGTATTTACTTTGGGACTACGGGACGGTATCCCGGGAGATCCCCCTGTATGTTTACTTTGGGACTACGGATTTGTATTCCAGGAGATCCCCCTGCATTTTTACAAAGGAAATACAGGATTGCACCTGGTAGATTCCCCCAGTATTGAGTATTTATATTTGGGACTACGGATGTGGTATTCCGGTAGATTCTCGCGCATTTATGAGTTGGACTACGGGACTGCCGAGGATTGATGATTTGTTCGATCAGCTTCAGGGTGCCAAGGCATTTTCAAAGATTGACTTGAGATCTGGCTACCATCAGTTGAGGATTAGGGCATCCGATGTCCCTAAGACAGCTTTCCGCACTCGGTACGAGCATTATGAGTTCTTAGTGATGTCATTCGGGTTGACAAATGCCCCAGCAACTTTTATGGATTTGATGAACCGAGTGTTCAGGCCTTACTTGGATTCGTTCGTGATAGTCTTCATTGATGATATTTTGATATATTCCCGCAGCCGGGAGGAGCACGAGCAACATCTTAGAGTGGTTCTTTAGACTTTGAGGGATAGTCAGTTGTATGCCAAGTTTTCAAAGCGTGAGTTCTGGTTGAATTCAGTTGCATTCCTGGGTAATGTGGTGTTAGTGGAGGGTATTCAGGTTGATCCGAAGAAGATTGAGGCAGTCAAGAACTGGCCTAGACCAGCATTAGCTACAGAGATTCGGAGTTTCTTGGGGTTGGCTGGCTACTATCGTCGGTTTGTGGAGGGGTTTTCATCTATCGCAGCCCTGATGACCAGGTTGACCCAGAAGGGTGCCCGGTTCAGATGGTCGGACGAGTGTGAGGCGAGCTTTTAGAAGCTCAAGACAGCTTGACTACGGCACCGGTATTGGTTTGGCCCACAGGTTTAGGGCCATATACAGTTTACTGTGATGCATCTCGTATTGGGCTTGGTGCAGTGTTGATGCAGGATGGAAAGGTCATTGCCTATGCTTCGCGGCAGTTGAAGATTCATGAGAAGAACTATCCGGTTCATGACTTGGAGTTAGCAGCCATTGTCCACGCGTTGAAGATTTGGAGGCATTATCTGTATGGCATGACATGTGAGGTGTTCTCGGATCACAAGAGTCTGCAGTATTTGTTCAAGCAAAAGGAGTTGAATGTGACGCAGAATATATGGTTGGAGCTGTTGAAAGACTATGATATCACCATCTTATATCATCCGTGAAAGGCCAATGTGGTGGCTGATGCTTTGAGTAGGAAGTCAGCCAGTATGGGCAGTCTTACTTATATTCCGGTCGGTAAGAGACCGCTTGCTTTGGATGTTCAGGCTTTGGCCATTCAGTTCGTGAGGTTGGATGTTTCTAAGCCCAGCCGTGTGTTAGCTTGCACACTCGCTCGTTCTTCATTATTGGAGCGTATCCGAGATCGGCAGTATGATGATCCCCAATTGGGTGTCCTTAGATACACGGTGCAACACGGAGGTGCCAAGCAGGTTACCTTAGGTGATGATGGAGTTTTGAGATTGCAGGGTCGAGTTTGTGTGCCTAATGTCGATAGTCTTCGAGTGTTGATTTTAGAGGAGGCCCATGGCTCCCGGTACTCTATTCATCCTGGCGCCGCGAAGATGTATCAGGATTTGCGGCAGCATTATTGGTGGAGAAGAATGAAGAAGGATATCGTTCGTCATTTATTGACGGATTTTTCGGGATTTTTCTTTCTTAGAATTGGAAGAAAAAGATTGAAATGACTGTTCCAAATTTCACCTATACCTTTCTTTGAGATTTAAAGAAAATATTTTTCTTTTCTTATGAAATGTTTATTATTCGTTGATAGATCTAAAGCTTATGCCGTAGAAGCTGACTTCAGGCTATTGGCCTTTTATCTGCATCTTCCCTCGTAGAGTGGCGTCTTTTATAAGATAAGACTTTCTTAGTGGAACTAAAAAAAAAAAAGAGTTTGAGCTCTTTTTTTTGGTTGACCTTTAGCCACGCGGTTGCATATGTGGCTCGGTGTTTGAATTGCCAGCAGGTTAAGTACGAGCATCAGAGGCCTGGTGGTTCATTTCAGAAGATTGAGATTCCTGAGTGGAAGTGGGAGCGTATCACTATGGACTTCGTTATTGGACTCCCACGAACTCAGAAGAAGTTCGATGCAGTGTGGGTCATTGTTGATAGGCTGACCAAGTCAGCGCATTTCATTCCTGTGGCAGTCTTATATTCTTCCAAGAGGTTAGCTGAGATCTATATCCGGGAGATTGTTCGTCTTCATGGTGTGCCCGTGTCTATTATTTCGGACCGAGGTACGCAGTTTACCTTACATTTCAGGAGAGCAGTTCAGCGAGAGTTGGGCACACGGGTTGAGTTGAGCACAACATTTCATCCTCAGACGGACGGGCAGTCCAAGCGGACTATTCAGATTTTGGAGGATATGCTCCGAGCTTATGTCATTGACTTTGGAGGCTGGTGGGATCAATTTTTTCCTTTAGCAGAGTTTGCCTACAACAACAGCTACCAGTTAAGTATTCAGATGGATCCTTATGAGGCTTTATATGGTAGGCGGTGTCGGTCTCCAGTTGGATGGTTTGAGCCGGGGGAGGCTCGATTGTTGGGTACGGATCTGGTTCAGGATGCCTTGGACAAGGTCAGGATCATTCAGGATAGGCTTCGTACAGCTCAGTCCAGGCAAAAGAGTTATGCTGACCGCAAGGTTCGAGATTTACCCTTCATGGTCGGTGAGCGGGTATTGCTTTGAGTGTCGCCTATGAAGGGCGTGATGAGATTTGGGAAGAAGGGCAAGCTTAGCCCTAGATTCATTGGCCCGTTTGAGATCCTTGATCGAGTGGGAGAGGTAGCTTATAGACTTGCATTGCCGCCTAGCTTATCAGCCGTGCATCCAGTGTTTCATGTGTCCATGCTTCGGAAATATCACGACGATCCATCCCACGTGTTAGATTTCAGCACTGTCCAGTTGGACAAGGACTTGTCTTACGAGGAGGAGCCGGTAGCTATTCTAGACCGGCGGCAGGTTCGTCAGTTAAGGTCGAAGAGTTTTCCTTCTGTTCGTGTTCAGTGGAGAGGTCAGCCTACTGAGGCATCGACCTGGGAGTCCGAGTTCGATGTGCGGGCCGTTATCCCCACCTTTTCCCCGACTCAGGTACTTCCTTCTTATGTCCGTTCGAGGACGAACGGTTGTTTTAGAGGTGGAGTATGTGATGACCCAAAAGGCCACCACTTGTTTTTAAAATGAATCTATGTTTTGAGGCCTTAAAAAAACCTCTCTTAGCTTCACCTCGATTTGCGTGCACAGTCCGGGCGCGTCGCCGGAAAGCTATTATGTGAAAAATCTATGAAAATATTGAAATTTTGGCTTAAAATGCATTTAAGTTGACTTCAGTCAACATTTTGGGTAAACGGACCCGGACCTGTGATTTGACGGTCCCGGAGGGTCCGTGGAAAAATATGGGACTTAGGCGTATGCCCGAATCGAATTCCGAGGTCCCAAGTCGGAGAACTGAATTTTTAGAAGAAATTATTTTCTAAAAAATATAAAGGTTTTCGAAAGTGAAATGTTTTGTGAAACCTGTTTACTTGTTTATTTCTATTTTACTTTCCGTTGTATATTATATAACTGTACAGGCTTATTTGGTAGTCTGGTCCTAGCCTCGTCACTACTTCGCCGAGGTTAGGCTAGGCACTTACCAGCACATGGGGTCGGTTGTGCTGATACTACACTCTACACTTATTTGTGCAGATCCCAGTGCTATAGACTTCGGATCGTAGATTGGGTGGCTATCTTCAGTCCACGCGGAGATCCAAGGTAGACCTGCAGGCGTCCGCAGGCCCTGGCGTTTCCCTCTATCCCTTATCCTCTGTTCCATTATCCTTAATTCAGAAACATTGTATTGTCATTTTCTTCAGACTTTGTATGTAGTAAATCTTAGACCGTCTGTGACACTGTGACACCAGGTTTTGGGTGATTAAGGCTTGAGTAGTTGTAATAGATACAGATTTCAGAGATTATATTGTTTTCTTCCGCTTAATCTAAATTTTCCGCTGTTTATACGTTATTGCTTTAAAATTGTTAAAAGAAAATAATTGGATAATGAAGTAATTAGTTCAAGAAATTTAGCTTGCCTAGCTCACATTAGTAGGCGCCATCATGACTCCCGAGGGTGGGAAATCCGGGTCGTGACAAAATACATCTAAGAACAACCAGTGAAAGTCACCATAATAAATATTCATCAGTAAAATACAGATGAATACATCTAAATACAATTTAAAAATTCTAATTACATCTAAATACAATTTAAAAATTCTACCATAGAAACAATATACAATTTCACATTCAAAATACATAACCATAGATTTGAATATAACATGATGTTTAACAAGTTATAATTAAGAACACTCAAACCTGATAGCATTAGACCTATCAACCCGGAATTGAAACCTTTCAGATATTGCATAATGCTCCATCATCTGTTTCATTACAGCCTTATCTTTATGTACTTGTCTAGCCATAACCTCTCTTTGATTAGTTTTTGAAATAATCAAATCCGTGTCCAGTTCGAACACCTCAATTGGTTCGCCTGAATAGACAGACTCAATACCAAGTGTATCATCTATTTCAAAATTACACCTTTGATTTGCTTCGTCAATTTGCACAAGGTCGCCTTGAATTAAACTACCTCCAGGTACAACTTCTTTGTCAATTGTTGTTATGCACAAATGATACATCCCGAATTTTCAGTTCACTTTTTTCAACTCTACATACACCCTGTAGCCCATGTCGTTATGTATTTCCATTGGCGTGCAATTTTCATCTACTTTGTATTCAATTTTAATTGACTTTGAGCACAAATCTATGTCGAGTTGTTTCAAATTGAAGCAACCAAATCATTGTACGACGCATACTCCTTTATTAGTATCCCCTCAATCGAATAATCGACATTGTCACTCTCACTGTTCCACTTGCCAGAATGACGCAGTAGCACGGTTAAACTTGCCATATGTAAAATCGAATTATACCGATTTCTGTATACAATTGTATGAATCTCGAATTTTATTGGTTGAAAACAGAAAAATCCACGAAAGATAGCAACAAAAAAAGGTAGGATTATAAACTCGGAGATTGCTCTGTTTTGTTGTATTTTTCGGTTGGGAAAAATATTCAGCAGATTCGACGTCAAATACAAATTCTGGATAATATAATTGAGTTAGTTGAGTTATATTAGGAGTCTATTGTGTTAATTGATTCATTTTCAGTTTAAAAATAGCTGAATTGACCACGATTTATGCTATTTACATTAGTGTATTCACAAATACATATCGTGAATACAGTCGAATTCAATAATTGCCTAGTTGTACTCCCCTGTTTCACGCCGAGTTTTGCTATTGTATTCATGAATACAATAGCTTAAATACATCGAATACACTCTTAAAAAACTGAAAACATAGCTATAGGAAGTAATATAGTAAATGGTAGCTACAACTAGCTAATAACCACTAAATAATAGTGATTTGTGAAAATTTCTCTAAAGAGCATTCAATAGTCAAGATGTCACAAGTCGAATTGCAGGTTTAAAAGTTTGAACAAGACGGTCCAATCCTTCATTTCCATTATAAGCTTCATCCTAGATTCTCAATTGAGATAATACATAAAAAAAATACTTTACAAAATTTATATTTTTAGTCGGTATACATTGATTATACACTATATATATATATATATATATATATATATATAGTGGTAGGCTGTTTTGTAAAGAGATTAGAGAACTCAGTTTATCTCTTTTAATAAAATTCCCTTTTTCGATCTCTCTCAAAACTAGGGTTCTGATTCGTTCTCTTCTCAAATTACTTCGTTTATTTGATTGTAACAGAGTGCAAGTCAAAAGTTATTATTAAGCATTTACATGTTATCTTTAATAAGGTATCTTTAATAAGGTGCTTCCTAGCTTTCTCTCTTTAATGTCTACATCTGCAAGAAACTAAGGGCTAAGGAAAATATAATACTCGGCGTTAATACTACTGTGTCTGTCTTCAGGTACAAAACATTTCATTACTAATACAATACAACATTACTAATACATCATTTGGTTTTAGCCTTTTAGGTAAAAAAGAACTCTGCACAAAAATACCTACATAAGTTATACCAGGGCCGTATTTGGGGGGGTTCCATGGGGCACGTGAACCCATGCTCCCCTCCCTAAATCATGTATAGTAATGTTATATTTTTTTTTAAAATGTTAAATATATGTGTGTGTGCACCCAAGCTCAACGTATCATATGATGCGATGATAATTGGATGCACCTCTCTGAGTGGATTATGAGATCAAATCTCATGTCAATCTTTTTTTTTTTTTTTAGAACTAGGCGTCCAAGGGAGATGGACATGTCAGGTGTCACTTTTTGCATATTAATTAAGTACTTCTTCTTTTCTTTCTTTCTCTATTTGATTTATTCTTTTAAACGCTATATTATTCTTTTGTTACCATAAAATTTTATATTGATTAAACGAAANCTAGATTCTCAATTGAGATAATACATAAAAAAAATACTTTACAAAATTTATATTTTTAGTCGGTATACATTGATTATACACTATATATATATATATATATATATATATATATATGCGGGGCTATTTATAACTTCATTCTAGTTTTCTTTCAAAAGGTTTATGAGCTAATAAGGCTGAGAACTAGCTTGAATTCTCACTTGTTCCTTTCTACCTAAAAGGTTATATATGCCAACATGACTCCCTTTATTAATTACCTCAAAATAAAGGCAACTTTTCTTTTTCTTTTCACTAAATGGTTCTCAATTTCTTTAGACAAAAATAAAGCTCACCTTTTTTCCAAAAGGCCAGCTCAGTACCTATCGCTTAATGGTCTATAATCACATGATACAACAGTAGCTGCGCATATTTAGCATGTTAATATATAATCTTAAGAACTATAATTAATTTCGATAGGATCTCGTGTGTTAGCTAAAAGTGTTGGGGTCAATCACATTAATTGTTGCATTATTGTTTACTTTTTATAGTTGGACACTCCTGATTGTCAAGTTGTGATGCATGAAATATCCATATGCAAATAGGTAGGCCATACACATTAATTTTTTTTTTGATTTCCTACCTGGTGTTTGGTATTTGTATTGGAGCCCGACTATATCAGGATTCGCGCCGCGTAGGGCTCCATTCGGGGTGAAGCGCTCCTTGCTAAGAATTTTTTCATACCCAAGGCTAATCTCTAATTAAGGGAAGAACAACCTCATGCGCTACATCACATCCTTTGATGGTCATAGACATGAATAAGATGCCCTTTTATTTGGAAGGATATAAGAAGATTTTCATTCTTTTCTTCAGTCTTTCTTTAATGTCAATAAGCTAATTTTTCTTTATAGTTTCCATGCAGATTAAATATGATAGTGCATGCCAGTAAGTTAATTTCGACTATAATATTTTGCTAATGGTAGTTGTCTTTAGCATATTTATATATATATAAAAAAAAAAAAGCACCAAAAAAAGGTGAGTTGTTTGGCTAGAGAGAGAAGTTGTGTTTTTAGATTTTAACCAGCGGAGAAACAAAAAATACTGTGCATGTGCCAAAGAATGTATTTAAGCTTTTATGCGATTGTGCTAATATTGTACAAATTGCAGGATCAAGATTTGGTATTAGATTTTTAGTTATGTTTATCCGAAGGCGATGTATTCATTCTTTTCTTAAAGGATTTAATTCATTCAAATCCTCATCTCTAGCAATTATTTATTCTATTGTTCATTCATTTATTAGATTAAGTTGTAATAGTTATTTCTTGTTTGTTCTTTTTGTTTTCCGAATGCCTTAAGCAATCCTTTTTTTGTTTTTTTTTTGTTTTCTTTTAACGATCACATAAATCGATAGGTAACCGCATCTTATGCAAAGACGCGGGATTTAAGGATGGCTTACGCCTTTCAATTAATCAATACATTTAGTATCCTCTTGGCTATGGCCTGGGTTCATCCATAACTTTTGACAGTATATATATATATATCCACTAAAATCTCAACAAATATTAAATTTCAACACATATAATTGTATTGGGGGAAAATCGATATTACACTTGGAATTAATTATGTGGCTGACATGTCAAGACATATGAATTATTATGGGAGTGACAGCTGCAAAGAGTACTTAAAGAGCCACGAGTCTTAACATGTACGAGTGAAGTGTCATGAAGGCAAGAAAGAACGGTCACCCGGGTCTCTTGATAATTTGAGAGGCACCGGTGGAATGAATCAAGACAGCAGAAAGTACAGATTCATAATATCTTCAATTAATGAGCGTGAATGATAGGGAACGTTATGGAATCTTCACGAAACAGTTACGATTGCCAATCATAACGTCTTATTAATGTCATCAAATGCTCATAATGGCTCTATTATGAGAAGAAAGAAACGTTGTACTTGGAAATAGTATAAAAGGAAGAGAAATAACATTTGTATGGATACACTAATTATTATTAGAATATACTTATTTACATTGCTTTATATTGCTTACTCGGTTACTTCTCAGTCCAATTTTCCTTTCTTGTTATACAATTATCTCTTTATTAGATTATCAGTAACCCGAGTTCTTCTAAAATTACGCTTTGACCAAAATTCCTATTTTTTGGTTAAACAAATTGGTTCCGTTACCGAAAATCTGATAATCTTTTACTTTCTAAATCAATTCTTCTGTCAAAACAATCATGTCGAACGTCAATGACAACAACGAACAAAATCAACAACAACAGTTGAATAAGCAAAATCAACAAGGAGATGGAACTCCAATTTCCTCACCATGAAACTCCCCTCGACAATCTCACGAAGGGAGCGTTAACATGGTATTCTCTTTTACCTGAAAATTCTATCGATTCTTTTGCTGAGCTTGCAAATTCATTTACAAAGCACACTCGGGAGCTCAAAAAGTTAAATAAAGAATGGAGGGCATTTTCAAAATAAAACAAGGGGATATAGAGTTGCTTAGGGAATTAGTAGACAAATTCTAGCGTGAAAGGATGATGTTGCCACGCGTACCTGATAATTGGGCGGCTATGGCCTTTGCCATTAATCTGAATGAAAAAAGCTAAGAAACCACAAGAAGACTCAAGGAAAGCTTACGAGAATTTCCTGCAATAACTTGGAATGATGTTTACAATAGATACAACACAAAGCTGCGGATAGAAGAAGATACCATTACTCAGTCTCGAAAAGATGAAAGAGTAAGTTCAAGGCGGGTAGAAACTGAAAAAAGGTCCGGTAAAAATAGGTACGAACCTTATATGGGACCACTAGAAAGGGATTCACGTTCAAAATAGGAAAACCCAAGGTATGATTCTTGATCAAAGGATAGAGAATCAGGTTCGTCGTCAAGGTTCGGAAAAGAGCGAAACATGAGGGACATGCGAGACAACGGCTAAGGTTCAAAAGCAAACATTGGTGGTTACAGTTTTAACGTACGCACGTCCGAGTTGGTGGCTGTTCTAAGAAGCATGGGAGATAAGGTACGGTGGCCAAAAGAAATGAGATCGAATCCAAATAGGAGGAATCCTGAATTTTGGTGCGAGTTTCACAACGATCACGATCATAAAACGGCGGTTGCAAATTATTACAAGGTGAAGTTGAACATCTATTAAAGTAGGGGTACTTGACAGAATTGTTTAGTGAAAAGGGAAAGCAGGCTTATATGAAGAATAGGCAAGAACCGCCGAAACCTCCATCGCCAAAATGAACGGTTAACGTCATAAGTGGGCGAGAGGAGATCAATGGCGCAACATACACGACAACAAAGAAGGTGTCAAAAATCACAGTCACCCACGGGAAGCGAGTCCGTCAAGTCTTGGAAGAGGTCAATATAACATTTGATGATGCAGATGCAGATGGCTTGCTGACCCCGCACAATGAGGCACTGGTAATATCTTTACTTGTACATGACATTAATGTAAAACAAGTTTTGATTGATCCAGGTAGTTTTGTGAATATCTTTCTGATGAGAGTGGTAAATGAGATACAAGCCGATGAGAAGTTGATACCCAAAGCACGCACCTTGTTTGGTTTTGACAACTCAAGCGTCGTAACAAAAGGGGAGATAATACTCACCACATTTGCAGAAAAAGTAGTCAAAGACACCAAATTTCAAGTGATAGAAATGGACATGGCTAACAATATTCTCGGCAGGCTATGGATTCACAAAATGGATGCTGTTCCGTCTACCTTACATCAAGTTATCAAGTTTCCTTCACAATGGGGAATACGGAAAATCCGTGGTGACCAACAGGAATCTCGAAGCATTAACTCAGTGGCAGACACAAGCACAAAAAGCCACGAGAAATAGCAATTACAGAATTCAGTTGAGGATTCAACAATACAAGCCTCAACTGTAGACGGGCAAACAGATGTAGACTCGAGACCTGATACTATTCAAGAATAAGAAGAAAATGAAAACATCAAAATAACGACCGAGGAACTAAAAGCAGTGATATTATTCGTACATTGGCCGTACAGAAAAGTCTACATTGGAACCAACCTCAGCCCTGAGATGAAAAGTAAGTTAATTGAATTTCTAAAAGCTAACTGTCACGACCCCGGTTCGCCCTCTGTGAACCATCGTGACGGCACCTAGTCTCTATTACTAGGTAAGCCTAATAGTGCGGAAAAATGAACAAATTTGCGGAAGAAATAGACTTAAACCGAAATAGAGAAATAAAACAGTGTTTGAAATGCCGCTCGACATACACAACTCTCGAAACTAATAACATTTCCCAAAACCCGAAATCTCATGATCACAAGCGTTTGAATGTCTAATAGTATCTAACTCTAGAATATCTAACAAAGAAAGGAAAATACAGAAGGGCTTATACTTAAAGAAAGAGTAGAAAGGGACTCTTCGGTCTGTGGACGCGACAAATATACCTCGGAGTCTCTACAAGCGCTTCGCCTCAAGCGTGATAAATCTGAGTCGCAGTACCTGGATCTGCACATGAAAAACATGCGCAGGAAGGGCATGAGTACACCATAGCGGTACTCAGTAAGTGCCAAGCCTAACCTCGGTCGGGTGGTGACGGGGAAGGTCAGGGCCCTATTGAGGTTAAAGGAAATACAAGATATAATAACAGTGTAGAATAAGACAGTATACTTAAGTGCAACAGTAAAAAGGTAACACAGGATAGAAGAACAACAACGACTTTAACAGAAACAAAGTAATCACGGAAAAACAAATACAGCTCAACGCAGAGATAACAACCGGGGGATCTCCCAGGATACCGTCCTGTATTCCCCAATTGTAAATATCCAGTGGATCTCCCTTCGGCAGCGGATACTTATTCTTGATTGTAACCTTATTCAATTGCCGGTAATCAATACATATCCTCATCGATCCATCCTTCTTCTTAAAAAACAACACCGGCGCACCCCAAGGCGGAACACTGGGTCTAATAAAACCCTTTTCAAGCAAGTCTTGCAACTGCTCTTTCAACTCTTTCAACTCCGGAGGGGCCATACGATACAACGGGATAGAAATGGGCTGAGTGCCCGGAGCCAAATCAATGTAAAAGTCAATATCTCTATCGGGTGGCATACCCGGCAGGTCTAAAGGGAATAACTTAGGAAACTCACGAACAACGAGCACAGACTCAATGAAAGGAACCTCAGCACTAGAATCACAAACATAGGCCAAATAGGCCAAACACCCCTTCTCGACCATACGCCGAGCCTTCACATAAGAGATAACACTGTGGGTAGAATGACCAGGAGTCCCTCTCCATTCCAAACGAGGTAAACCCGATAAGGCTAAGGTCACACTCTTGGCATGACAGTCCAAGATGGCTTGATAAGGTGATAACCAGTCCATCCCCAATATGACATCGAAATCAACCATATCCAGAAGAAGCAAATCTACACGAGTCTCGAGACGTCCAATCACAACTATACAGGAATGATGGACTCGATCTACCACAATGGAATCACCCACCGGTGTAGACACATAAACAGGAACACTCAAAGTATTACTAGGCATGACCAGGTACGGTGCAAAATAAGATGACACATACGAGTATGTAGACCCTGGATCAAATAATATTGAAGCATCTCTATCACAAACCAGAACGGTACCTGTAATAACTGCATCGGAAGCCTCAGCCTCGGGCCTGGCTGGAAGAGCATAACATCGAGGCTGGGCCCCACCACCCTGAACTACATCTCTGGGACGGCTTGCTGCTGGCTGGCCTCCACCTCTAGCGGCCTGAGCTCCACCTCTAGGACCTCTACCTACACCTCTAGCACCTCTACCTCCACCCCTAGTTGGATGGGCGGGCTGTGGAACACTCGGTGCATGTACCATGGCACGGGAACCCTGATGCTGAGAGCTACTCGGTGCTCGAGGGCAATACCTAGAAATGTGCCTTGTGTCGCCACAAGTAAAACAAGCCCTCGAATGCTACTGCTAGGGCTGACGATCGTGAAAACTCTGAAGCGGCGGTGCACTAATAGGAGCTGGTGGTGCACTGTAGGACTACTTATCAGAATGCTGCATCTGAGAACCACGGCCACCTGAAGCACCGTGAGAAACCTGAAGTACCGACTGAAAAGGCCTAGGAGGATGGCCTCTACCATACGAATCCCTACCTCCAGACAAGGTACCACTGAATAGGCCTGAATGATGGGGCCTCTTGTCCAACCCATGACCACATCCCTGCGATAGAACCATCTCAAATCTCCTGGCCACATTGGCCGCCTCCTGAAAAGAGATTTCACTCCTTATTTCCCTAGCCATCTGAAGCTGAATAGGATGGATAAGACCCTCAATGAACCTCCTAACCCTCTCTCTCTCTCGGTGGGAAGTATGATAAGAGCATGACGAGCCAAGTCGATGAATCTGGTCTCATACTGGGTAACGGTCATAAAACCCTGTTGGAGACGCTCAAACTGCCTCTGATAGACCTCTCTTTGAGTGATAGGGAGAAACTTCTCCAGAAATAGCTGCGTGAACTGCTCCCAAGTCAAAGCTGGTGATCCGGCTGGTCTAGCCAAGCAATAATCTCTCCACCAAGTCTTGACAGATCCAGACAAGCGAAAAATAGCAAAATCGATCCCGTTGGTCTCAACTATCCCCATGTTCCTAAGAACCTCATGACATTTGTCTAGATAATCCTGGGGATCCTCAGAAGATGTACCGCTGAAAGTGGTAGTGAAGAGCTTGGCGAACCTGTCCAATCTCCACAAAGCATCGGCAGACATAGCTGCGCCATCACCGGTTTGGGCTACCACACCCGGCTGAGCTGCTCCAACTGGCTGAACTGCTGGAGTCTGAAACTGGGGAGCTACCTGCTCCGGAGTGCGAGTAGCAGGAGTCTGGGCTCCTCCTCCAGCCTAAGAGACGGCTAGTGCTACAGGAAGCAAGCCTGCCCAGGTGACACTCTCCATAAGGCCCACTAGACGGACCAGAGCATCCTGGAGTATTGGGGTAGCAATAAACCCCTCTGGGACCTGAGTTGGGCCCACCGGAGCTGCTGGGGCCCGAACGTCATCATCAAAGTCAACCTGAGGCTCCGCTGCTGGTGCTGCTGCTCTGGGCTAAGCTTTGCCCCTATCTCAGCCTCTAGCACGGCCTCGGCCTCGCCCTCTGCCCCTCGTGGGAGCTGCTGCTGGGGGCTCCGGATGCTGGTCAGCGGATGAGGAAGCGCGTGTTCTCGGCATCTGCGAGAGTATAGAATAGAAATTCAATCAGTCATTGAGAAACCAAACCGCACGACAGGAAAGAAAAGATGGGAAATTTTCCTAACTCTGTAGCCTCTGGGGGATAAATACAGACGTCTCCGTACCGATCCCTCAGTCTCTACTAAGCTTGTCTGTGAACTGTAAGACCCATGTAATCTAGAGCTTTGATACCAACTTGTCACGACCCGGATTTCCCACCCTCGGGAGTCGTGATGGCGCCTACTAATGTGAGCTAGGCAAGCCAAATTTCTTGAACTAATTACTTCATTATCCAATTATTTCGTTTTAACAATTTTAAAGCAATAACGTATAAACAGCGGAAAATTTAGATTAAGCAGAAGAAAACAATATAATCTCTGAAATCTGCATCTATTACAACTACTCAAGCCTTAATCACCCAAAACCTGGTGTCACGGTGTCACAGATGGTCTAAGATTTACTACATACAAAGTATGAAGAAAATAACAATACACTGTTTCTGAATTAAGGAAAATGTAATAGGGGATAAGGGATAGAGGGAGACGCCAGGGCCGGCGGACGCCTGCACGTCTGCCTTGGATATCCGCGTGGACTGAAGATAGCCACCCGATCTACGATCCGAAGTCTACAGCACTGGGATCTGCACAAAAGAGTGCAGAGTATAGTATCAGCACAACCGACCCCATGTGCTGGTAAGTGCCTAGCCTAACCTCGGCAAAGTAGTGACGAGGCTAGGACCAGACTACCAAATAAACCTGTACAGTTATATAAAATACAGCGGAAAGTAAAACAGTAATAAACAAGTAAAGATGGGAGGGGGAAAGCATGCTTACGGGGAATATCAGGTAAAACAGAATATCAAGAGAATTATAAAGGAACCAAAATCCAACTACTAACAAGGATAAGGAAAACAAAGACAGAATTCACTTTTATTTCTCATCTTGTTGCAGGCGTGCAACCCGATCCCATTTCGTATATCTCGTGGCAGGCGTGCCACCTGCTCCCATTTCATATATCTCGTGGCAGGCGTGCCACCCGCTCCCATTTCATATATCTCGTGGAAGGCGTGCCACCCGTTCCCATTTCATCTATCTCATGGAAGGCGTGCCACCCGATCCCAGTTACAAATCAACACAACCACAAAGAATCCCGCCAAGGGAACAAGAAAAATATAACAACATCCAGGCAAGGGAACAAGAGCAATATAACAACATCCCGGCAAGGGAACAAGAGCAATAATACAACATCCCAGCAAGGGAACAATAATATTTCAACAACATCCCGACAAGGGAACAATAATATCAAAACAGACATCCCGGCAAGGGAACAATGATGATAGTAACATGTGAGGCACAATAAACCACAACAGAGTCATAATAATTATAATACACGACTCACGGGCATGCTTGACACCGGCGTATAGATACTTGTCACCTTGCCTATACGTCGTACTCCACAATTAACACGTAGCAAATAAGACACGACTCCTAATCCCTCAAACTAAGGTTAGACCAAACACTTACCTCGAACTTTCACAGCCAACTCAAGCCTCAACACCGCTTTCCCTTTAGAATTGGCTCCAAATCAATCGTATCTAGACATAATCGACTTAATAACATCAATAAACGCCAAACAATCCAATTCCAATGCTTAATTATAACTTTCCAATCATTCTTTCCAAAAACCCAAAAATTAACCCCGGGCCTGCTTGGTCAAAACACGAGGTTCGGAGCAAAACCCGATCACCCATTCATCCATGAGCCCAAATATATAATTTGTTTTGAAATCCGACCCCAAAACGAGATCAAATTCCCAAATAATCAAAAAGCCCTAACTCTACCCAATTTTCTACCCTTAATCTCATGTTTTAGGCCTAGAAATCTAGTGGGTGTTGATAAAAATGGAAGAAAACGAGCTTAGGATTACATACCTATGAAGCTATGGTGAAGTTCCTCTTAAAAAATCGCCCAAGAGGTGTGGATGTCGACGCCCCCTTTTTCCTCGCGGAATCGGGTTCACGACATTCAGGAGGACAACTCTATTCCATTGCGAGAATTGGGTTTCTTAGTTTGAAGAGTCGCCACCTAATGATTATAGTGCATTAGGACACTTTAAGGAAGAATTTGAGATGAAGAACCAGAGTTTGGGTAAGGGCTAGAAATTATCTCGAGGGGAAGGTGTTAGGCACCCCTCAAGATCCACTAGTGTGGTTCCCGGCCATTCTACAATTGTGACTTTGAATGCAAACAAACAAGTAAACAAGCAAGCATTGCAAATACGAGAAAACTATTACAAATAAGGAGCACACAAGGTTAAAAAAGTGGTGAATTTTAGGGAAGGAGCAGTTTAGTTAAAAGTGCAAGTAGGAAGAAGTCAAGTACTTAGTGCGGACAATCTGAAAATTATGTGAAAAACAGAAGTCGAAAGTGCAACAGCTTTTTAAGATTCAGAAAATTGTTAAACTAATAAAGAGGGAGGGGGGTCCTAGGTTTATATATTACATGGATCATTCGCACAACACTGGTACTCAATTGTACGCATAGTGTTATCGTGTAATCATCATCTCCATGTCTACCCTTTCCCACCCCGTTAAGGTATTGGAGCGCGGAATGGTATCGTTTGCCTATTGCATGCTATTACCCGTCCCAAGCTATCAGTCCCGGGGCATTAGGACTTCTAATCCTAAAAGGGGAAGAAAGGGATGGGGGGCCTTTATGGAGTTTAAAGGACAAAAATTCTAATCGACATTCAAAAATAAGTAACAAGTAGGGGAATGAACAGACAAACAGGTAAGACTCACATAAACCCCGTAAATCAGATAACATATAGTTTAGCATACCTTTACACATACTGGTTTAGTCTTTAAAATTAAAAATTAAACAGCGAGCGGAATGGTTCGATACATACGTTTAGACAAGAAGCCCACATTAGGCAACTTGGATCCAATTGTCAGAACTTAAGGTATTTTAAGCGAGTGATTTAGAAAGTACTGGTTCTAGAAAAGTAGTCTAATGCCGGAAAGTACAGACTGCAGTCAGTTTAGAAATAAGTTTTAGAGAATCATGAGTATAAACCATAAAAGGAGTTCCAGAGTCAGAAATACTTAAGGAAAGAGTAAACTGCAGAACTGTTTTAAAGACAATTTCAGGAAGACCAAAACTTAGTTGGAAAATGTTTAGGCAGAATTTTAGAAAGAAACCATTTCAGAAGAGGTGCTGATTTGAAGGACTATAAAGTAAACTGATTCAATAGAGTTTTTGTCAAAAGATTGAGGCTGAAAACATTAAGACATTAGAGACCAGTTAACAGATTGTTATTGCTTAAGAAGAATAGGA
This sequence comes from Nicotiana attenuata, assembly GCF_001879085.1. Taxonomy (NCBI): domain Eukaryota; kingdom Viridiplantae; phylum Streptophyta; class Magnoliopsida; order Solanales; family Solanaceae; genus Nicotiana; species Nicotiana attenuata. The sequence continues at coordinate 58,784,104 of NC_031999.1, read as the reverse complement.
CGAACTTGATGCGGAATCCTATGATATCTATATCTGATTAAAAAAGTCTGTTAAGAACTGGTAAGAAGAGGTAATTATTTAATTACCCTACAGTTTGCCTAATGCATATGCATTCCCTATAGGCATGATTTCTATATGCACTGATTACATGAACGTTAAGGTCCTATAGGCAGGATTTCTAGATGACTTATATCATAATTAAACGTTAAACCCTATAGGCATGGTATCTAGGTGACTTGAATCAGAAACATCGAACTTATGTGCAGTATTTCTTGTGAAATAATTAAAGTCCCAAAGTCATGATATCTACCCTTTATTGATGCAAGAAAGTAAAACCCCTCCCACACCCTTTTACTAGATTCCCCGAGTTCTATACAAGTTATTACAACCCAATGAATCAACTGAAATAATAAAAATACATCAAAAACTAACAGCTAGATCCAAGCAGCCTAATTCAATCCTAATGTCCAATAATATGTATTTAACCAACTCCGGGGTCCAGATCTCCAAAGCCTTCTCATTATCCAGGGTGTTTCAAAGTTTCAAGGAACCTCAGGGATTCCAGGCATTGCTTACACCCAGGATGCCATTATGAACAGGATGGTGCAGTGTGGAATAGCCAGCCCTCAGGCATCCAAGTTCAGAGAGAGCTCAGGGGTCCCAAAGCATGGCTTGCAAGAGAGGGGCAGAACTTATAGCTAGGAGTAAGTGCAAAGTGAAAGGGAATTAGGGGGCCATGACAGGTGGTGGTCATACCTAGCCATAAGGTAGGCTGGCACACCCCTGACCACTTGCTAGATGAACAAGTTAGGAGCAGACCTTTTGATGGTCAGACGAAGGTCTGGATAGTGATTAGGACACTATCAGACCTAAGTCAAGGCTCAAGCACATAATGGGGACAATGGGAAGTGGGAATTGATTGAGTTAAGGAGTTCAATGAACCTAGTTCAGGATCATAGACAGCAATATTGGGGTGCTGCTATGCCCTGAACAATAAACTCACATACAAAGGGGTAAAAGGGTAAAGGGGATTCATAAAGCATCATATTCACAACAAACAAACAACTGCACAGATTATTTAAATGCTGGACTGTAAGAGAAGGGGAAACACGTTATAATATGCTAGAAAACATGTGGACAGAATTAAACACATTGTTCTTGGGGCGTATAAACTAATTGAAACATACCGGTATAGAAGTAAAGAATGCAGAAGAAAGCGAGCAAAGTCCACAGCAGTGTGAGTATCAGAAAGAGAGAGTGAAAGTGAATTGTGAACTCAGATGGTGTTCTGTGTTCGTGTGTGTTCAAAGAAAAGGGAGGAGAGTATTTATAGCTTTGAAAACGTGTAGAGAAATAAGGTAACAAGTACAAGTCTATCACAAATATGGCAAGGTCACAAATCAGAATCAAATTAGTATAAGACTCTCCTTTAATCAGGGGATTCTTATTCAAACAGATACTAACAGGATTTAAATAAGGAAAGGGAGAATAAGCCTTGTAAATAGAATGGCTGTTGCCATAAGAGAAGCAGTAAGGTAATACAATGGGCAATTAAGTCTAAGTACAAGGTTTGAAATTATTTTTCGAAAGATTCAGGGAGGCCAATCAAGGAAAAGAATCAATTACTCCTTAACAAGCGAGTAAAAATCAGCATCTCACAAAGGAAAAGTTTTGAAAATTGATCACAAGTTTTGAGAATCAATCACAGGAGGAACTCAGTATATATAAATGAATGCACAAGTAATAGACACGTGAAGCCAAGTTATGGCAAAATAACAGCATATAGTAGTAACCAAAAGAAGACATTCGAAGCATGATGGTCAAGTTTTAGTGTTTTAACAATAAAGAAGAAGATCAGAAGCATGCAAAGAACTCAGAACCAAAATAGTCAAGAGAATTGAAGCATACTGCAATTTCAACTGACGAGTTGCACAAACAACTTCAAAGAAATTGAATAATCCCCAAAGAGACTAGGGTTTTCAAAAATCAATCGAATTTAGAGGAGATAAGCAGATGTGTAAATGTGAAAATAAAATGAATTATTCACCAAAATGATAATTTTGGAAATAATTATTGGATTTTGTTGTGTAAAAATAGGCGATAAATTGGTTTTTAAAATCATCAAAAAAAAATTGTCAAAACTCTTGGATGTGCTTATATATGCACCAATATGCTATTTTTAAAATATTTAGGTATAAGAAATACTTAGGGAAAAATTGGGTATCAACAGTGGAGAAGATGAAGTTTATGAAAAATGGTGGAATTCCCGTAATGTGTTTTGTTTTTGAACTTAAAAATAACTGGGCGAATTTGGTCTATGCGTTTGCAATAGGCTCATCGCGTTCGCGATGAGTTAGGCCTGACAGACCTTCGCGTTCGCGATAAAGGGCTCGCGTTCGCGGAGCTTTGACCCCTCGAGCCTTCGCGTTTTTGGGCCAGTGGCTGCATTCGCGTAGTGTAAAAAAGTGAACCCCTCCCCCGGGCCTTTACCTTACACGTTCGCGAGTGCTTGGCCGCGTTCGCGAAGGGTATCCCCCCTTTATCCTCATGTTCGCGTCACCAGCTTCGCGTTCGCGAAGAAGAAATTTGGCAGCTGGGAGATTTGCCTTACGCGTTCGCGAGTGGGTCCACGCGAACGCGAAGAATAAAATCCCTGGGCACTGAACAGCAAAAACCTGCAACTTTTTATGAGTTCAAAACCTTCAAAAACTCACTCGAGCCCTCGGCGCTCCAAACCAAACATACGTACTAACTCAAAAAATATCATATGAACTTATCCGTGCGATCAAATCGTCAAAATAATCTCTTAAATAACGAATTAAACCTCAAAATCAATGAAATTTCTCAAAACTTCTTTAAACATCAATTTTTGCATTTAAGGTCCGAATCACGTCAAATGGATCCCGTTTCTAACCAAACTTTACCGACAACACATATAAATCATATTGAACCTGTACCGGGCTCCGGAACCATAATATGGGCCCGATACCACAGGTTTCACAAAACATTTCACTTTCAAAAACCTTTATATTTTTCAGAAAATAATTTCTTCTAAAAATTCATTTCTCGGACTTGGGACCTCGGAATTCGATTCCGGGCATACGCCCAAGTCCCATATTTTTCCATTGACCCTCCGGGACCGTCAAATCACGGGTCCGGGTCCGTTTACCCAAAATATTGACCGAAATCAACTTAAATGCATTTTAAGCCAAAATTTCAATATTTTCATAGATTTTTCACATAATAGCTTTCCGGCTACGCGCCTGGACTGCACACGCAAATCGAGGTGAAGCTAAAAGAGGTTATTTAAGGCCTCGAAACGTAGAATTCATTTTAAAAACAAGTGATGACCTTTTGGGTCATCACATATTTATACGTATTTAGATGCATATATATAATTACAGTCGTACTCATATGTACATGTGTGTATTTTGAATTTTTTATATATTGTATTCATGGTAGAATTTTTAAATTGTATTTAAATGTATTTAGATATGTTTGGATATATTTACAGACATTCATTGTTGTACACATGAATAATTCTGTATTTCGAACACATGTATTCATATGTATTTTACTGATAAAATAGATATTACAGTGGCTTTCGCTGTTTGTTGTTAGATGTATTTATACGTATTTAAACGTATATATAATTACAATCGTATTCACATGTATATGTGTGTATTTTATAATAATATATACATATGTAACAATGTATTCACATGTATATTAGTGTTATTTTAATCATTTATACTGATCGTATATATTGCGAAAAAAATATTTGCAATTATACATTATTATGTATGTCAAAGGATTGTGAATGGAGATTTAAGGCTTCTAGCATTAACAAATCACAAATGTTCAAAGTAAGAGAGTTCAATGATAAGCATACATGTCAGTTGAAGGACAATGTATATGAGCAACGTCAAGCTAGTAGTAGTCTTATCGGTGGTATGATTAGGTCCAAGCTTACTAATCATAAGAGGAAATACACCCCCCAAAGGATATAATTGATGATGTGAAATCAGATTTTGGTGTAGATGTTAGTTACATATTGGCGTGACGGGCTAAAGAAAAGGGAATGAATTTTTTGAGAGGTGAACCGGCTGATTCATACAACAAATTACCAGGGTACTTATATACAATGGATATGACATATCCCGGTTCGCACATTAGAATGGTAAAATCGCCAAAAAATGAGTTCATGTATGTGTATATATCTTTGTATGACTTTACAAAGGGGTTCGATCATTGTAGACCTATTGTGCTTGTGGATGGAAGCCACCTAAAATCAGCTTACACAGGGACATTCGTCTCGGCCAGCACGTTGAATGGTGTAGGTGAGTATGGGGATTATAATAAAATCTGTTAATTTTATTGCCTATTAAAGATTGAAATACATATTTTTAATATGTATGCAATTGTATTTACAGGTCATATACTGCCACTAGCATATGGTGTTATTGATTCAGAGAACGATGCTGCTTGGTCGTGGTTATTTGAGAAATTCAAGGAAGCATATGGTGAGAGGGAAAACATGTGCATCATTTCTGTCACGACCCAAATTTCCCACCCTCGGGAGTCGTGATGGCGCCTACTTGTGAAAGCTAGGCAATCCAACTATTAAGGTTCTACACATTAACAATCAACCCAAACAATTATAAACAGTAACTACATCTAAACAAATGAAAAGCACGGAAGAGTTAAAATAAATCCAAATACTCCAATACATATCTACCTACGAATCTGGTGTCACAATTCACGAACATCTACGAATTACTACAAACACTGGTCTGAAAAGAAAAGTACAACTATTCTCGGAATGAAAGAGAGAGCAGAAAGCTAAACAGGGAAGGGGGACTTTAGGCTCTGCGGACGCCAGTAGATCTACCTTGGTCTCCCTGGACTGAAGGCAACTACCTCAGCTACTCACCCGGTCCTGTACCGAAATCTGCACAAAAGAGTGCAGAGTGTAGCATCAGTACAACCGACCCCATGTACTGAGTAAGTGTCGAGCCTAACCTTGGCGAAGTAATGACGAGGCTAGGACACGACAATCATATAAACCTGTGCAGTTAAATCATATACAAACAGAATCATAATAACAGAAATAAACCAATAAAGAAGCATCAATAAGGAAGCATAATGAACATCATATATATATATATATATATATGAACAAGAATAATGAAACGGTAACACGTGCACGACATCACCCTTCGTGCTTTTACTCTCGTCCTCACCATATGAAACAACAGAAACGGCACGGCATCACCCTTCGTGCATTACCTCACATAATCATGGCACGGCATCACCCTTCGTGCATTATTCCTCACAATATCGGCACGGCATCACCCTTCGTGCATTAACACTCATAATATCGGCACGGAATCCATAGAAGGAACCTTAGCACTAGAATCACGAACATATGCCAAATAGTCCAAACACCCTTTTTCAACCATACGCCGAGCCTTTATATAAGAAACAACCCTACTGACAGAATGACTGGGAGTCCCTATCCACTCGAAACGAGGAAAACCCGGCAAGGCTAAGGTCATAGCCTTGGCGTGACAGTCCAATACAGCATGATATGGGGATAACCAATCCATCCCCAAAATGACATCGAAGTCTACCATATCAAGAAGTAGGAGATCTACACGGGTCTCAAGACCCCCTATAATAACCACACACAAGTAATAGACTCGATCTACAACAATAGAATCACCCACCGGTGTAGATACATATACTGGTGCACTCAAAGAATAACGAGGCACAACCAGATAAGGGGCAAAATAAGATGACACATAGGAATATGTAGACCCCGGATCAAATAGAACTGAAGCATCTCTATTGCAAACCGAAACCGTACCTGTGATAACTGCATCAGAGGCCTCAGCCTCAGGTCTAGCTGGAATAGCATAACATCGGGGTTGGGCCCCACCACTCTGAACTACGTCTCGAGGACGGCCTCTTGCTGGCTGGCCTCCACCTCTAGCTCCCTGACCTCCACCTCTAATGGACTGACCTCCACCTCTAACGGTCTGACCTCCACCTCTAACACCTCGACCCCTACCTCTAGCTGGCTAGCGGGCGGTAGAACACTCGGTGCTTGAACCATGGCACGGGAACCCTGATGCTGAGAGTTGCTCGGTGCTCGAGGGTAAAATCTAGCAATATGCCTTCTGTCTCCACAAGTATAACAAGCCCTCGGCTGCTGGAACTGCTGACTCTGAAACTGACCCTGACGGTCTGAGTAACCACCCTGAAAACTCTGGAGCGGAGGTGCACTGATAGGAGTTGGTGATGCACTATAAGGTAGCTGATCCGAATACTGCATATGAGAACCACGGCCACCTGGAGCACCATGAGAAGCTTGAAGTGCTTAATAAAACGGCCTGGGAGGATGGCCCCTACCAAAAGAATCCCTGCCTCCAGACAAGGCACCACTGAATCTGCCCGAATGACGAGGCCTCTTGTCTAACCCCTGACCACTCCCCTATGATAGAACCATCTCAACTCTCCTGGCCACATTGGCCGCATCCTGAAAAGAAATCTTGCTCCCTGTCTCCTTAGCCATCTACAATCGAATAGGTTGAGCGAGTCCCTCAATGAACCTCCTCACTCTCTCTCTCAGTGGGAAGTATAATAAGAGCATGATGGGCCAAGGCAATAAATCTGGTCTCGTACTGAGTGACGGTCATAGAACCCTGCTTGAGACGCTCAAACTGCCTCTGATAGTCCTCCCTCTGAGTGATAGGAAGAAACTTCTCCAAAAATAGCTTAGAGAATAGATCCCAAGTCAAAGCCGGTGACCCAGCAGGTCTAGACAAACAATAATCCCTCCACCAAGTCTTGGCAGAACCTGACAGAGGAAAAGCAGCAAAGTCAACCCCATTGGTCTCCACTATCCCCATATTCCGAAGAACCTCGTGACAGCTGTCCAAATAGTCCTGGGGATCCTCTGAGGATATACCACCATAAGTAGTAGTGAATAGCTTGGTGAACCTGTCCAACCTCCACAAAGCATCAGCAGACATAGCTGGTCCATCACCGATCTGAGCTACCACACCCGGCTGTACTACTCCAACTGGCTGAGCTGCTGGAATTTCAGATAGGAGTGAGAACATCATCAAATCTGTATCGAGAGTGTATCTAGTGGTACCACATTTTGCTTGTATACGGCATCTATGGAACAACGTATATAAGAAATTCAAAAAGAGCCATTCAAAGTTGAGCGAGATATATTTCTCGATGGCAAAATCATACACGCAGGCTAAATTTGACAACCTAATAGAGAAGGTGGAGAAGGTAGACATTAGAGTAAAAGAATACCTGGAATTAGCTGGATACAAAAAAGTGGGCTAGGTTGTATGCACCTGTTAATAGGGGATGGACCATGACGTCAAATATTGCTGAGTCAATCAATGCCCCACTTGTATCAACAAGGGGATTGCCAATATACTGTAACGACCCGGCCGGTCGTTTCATGAGTTACAGCCCCGTTTCACCCATTTTTGCTTCTTTATGTGTTGTTCAGTTGTATTTCATCGTATCGTGTTGGTTGGTTCTGGTTCGGAGTGGTCTTGGAGTGGAATGAGACACTTAGTCTCTTATTCGGAAGCTTAAGTTGGAAAAGTCAATCGGATGTTGACTTATGTGTAAAAGATCTCGGATGTGAATTCTGATGGACCGAATAGCTTCGTTAGGTGATTTTGGACTTAGGAGCGTGTTCAGAATGTAATTTGGAGGTCTGTGGTAGATTTAGGCTTGAATTGGCAAAATTGGAAATTTTGCATTTTCCGATCGACAGTGGAAATCTTGATATCGGGGTCGGAATGGAATTCTGGAAATTGGATTCGGTTTGTTGTGTCGTTTTTTATGTGTGTGCAAAATTTCAGGTCATACGGATGAGGTTTGATAGGTTTTGGCGTCGTTTTCGAAATTCAAAAGTTTGGAAATCCTTAGGCTTGAATCCTAGGGTGATTTGGTGTTTTGATGTTGTTTTGAGTGTTCCGAAGGTTGGAATAAGTTTGAATGATGATATTTGACTTGTTCGTATGTTTGGTTGAGGTCCCGAGGGCCTTGGGTTGATTTTGGGAGGTTGACGGATCAAGGATGGGATTTGATGAAGTGCTGAAGATTTCCTTCAGCTGTCATAACCGCACCTGCGGAGTGGGAACCGCAGGTGCGAGGTCTGCAGAAGCGAGGGAGCAGCCGCATATGCGGCATAGGCGAGAAGGCCAGGAGTCGCAGATGCGGAAGGAAGAACGCACCTGCATGACAGCAGGTGCGGGTATGAGGACGCAGATGCGGTTAAGGGAGAATAAGTGAAAACCGCAGATGCAGTTGGTTTGACCGCAGAAGCGGGGTCGCCGAAGCGGAAGTGCTGGGCAGAAAAGTAGTCCTCCTTCGCGAATTTCTGCCATTTCTTCACCATTTTTGGACGAGTTTGGAGCTTAGGGCTGTGATTTCAAGAGGGAATCAAGTGTTTTCAGTGAGGTCAGCTACTTGGGCTTTGTATTTAGTGTTTGTGATGATTTTTCCACTACCTAATCATGAAATTAGTGGGTAATTTGGGGTGAAGTTGAAGGTTAGGGCTTGAGTTTTGGAGAGCTTTAATTGGGGATTTGAGGGGCCATTTGAGGTCCGATTTTAATTATTTTGGTATGTTTAGACTCGGGAGTGAAAGTAGTTCTAGTTTTGTAATATTTATCGAATTTCAAGACGTGGGCCCGAGGGTCGGGTTTGAGCCAAATTCGGGATTTTTAGTATAATTTGATAATTTTCGTGTGGGTTCCATTCCTTTAGCGTGTATTGATGATAATATACTGATTTTGGTTAGATTCGGAGCATTTTGAGGCCGGATCGAGAGGCAAGGGCATCGCGCGTTAGAGCTTTAGCTTGGTTTGAGGTAAGTAACGCTTCCAAACTTGGTTCTGAGGGTTCAAAACCCCAAACTATGTGTTCTATGATTAAATATTGAGGTGACGCAAATGCCAAGTGATGGGCGTGTGGGCGTGCACCGTGATCATTGCGGCCTGGATCATTCCATGGTACCGCGTAGTGACTCTTTCTTGCTGATACCTGTGTAGTGATTATGGGGCTAAGTTAATGTGCTGTAAATCATGCTAATTACGATGTTAAGGCTTCACGCCGATACTGTTGAGACCCGAGAGGTCGTTTCTTGCTGTCATATCATTAGCTTCATTGATATTTTGTACTCAATCTTATTCATGCATATCATATCATGTCTCAGTCTCGGTTATTGTTATTTGGCACATCATATCATTGTTTCGGGCTGGTTTACTGGCATTGTGAGCCCGTGTGTGTGAGAGTAGAGAGTGTTGATTGAGTGAGGCCGAGAGCCTGATTATGAGTGACAGCATGGAATCGGGTTGCACGCCGTAGCAGATTATTGATTATGCCTTCGATGGCTTGTTATAGTGCTTGGGCTGAAAGGAGCCCCTCAGGAGTCTATACACCCCCAGTGAGCGCGGATGATACTATTAAGGGATGGATTTCCCTGGACATGGATTTGTCCGAAGTACTAATACCTGGAGATGGATTTCACCTCAGGGTTGGATTACCCTTGTTCCTCGGTACCAGTTGACTTGAGGTCAGCGTTGTTTATATATATTCCGGGTTGGATTTCCCTGGGTCGGATGGCCATATGCAGTACAGAGTGGTTGAGCACTTGAGAGTGGAAGCACACGGTGAATTTTCATACATTTCTGGCATCGACATATAGATTTTTACTGAGCTTTATACTTCACATTGTTCGGATTAGCGCTTTTCTTTATTGTCAAGTTAAAAATATTGGATTGCCAACATGCCTACTTTCCTGTACAATTTAAATATGTTATAATTGCTGAGGTTTAGTGTGTCACTACCTATCAGTCCATTGTTTTGACCTGTTACTTACTGAGTTGGTGTACTCACGTTACCCCATGCACCTTGTGTGCATATCCAGGTATCTCAGGCTACGGTAGCGGCTATTGACTGTTCCAGACGCAGATTTCACCGGAGATAGTGAGGTAGCTGCCTGACGTTCGCAGTCCCGCCTTCCTCCTTCTTTATCTTCCTTCTAGTATATTTTGGATATTTCAGACTATTTTGGTCTAGTTGTGTTTTGGAACAAATGTAGTATTGCTCATGACTTAGTGACACCCGAGGTCGGGCTTTTATTTTTCCGCTTTTATTTTGGTTTTAACTTTATATCTTTTATGGAATTTCAATTGAAAATGTTATTATTTAAGCTTTAAATGAAATGTTGAACTATTTCGGAAATGTGTCGGCTGGCCTAGTTTCACGATAGGCTCCATCATGACCGAGTCTTTTTTGGGGTCGTGATAAGTTGGTATAGCCTAGGTTACATAGGTCTCACGGGTCAAGAGCAGGTTTAGTAGAGTCTCGCGGATCGGTGCGAAGACGTCTGTACTTATCTTCGAGAGGCTGCAGAACCTTTAGGAAAAACTTCACATTCTTAAATTCTTGTCGTGGGAATCAGTTGATTCTGGTAACTAAACTTCTGTTATTCTATTCTCTCACAGATGGTGAGGACACGTGCTACCGGTCAGGCGGACGACCACCAGTTGGGGCCACTAGAGGCCGAGGTCGTGGTTGAGGCCGTGGTAGGAGCCCCGCACAGCAGATAGGGCGGCACCTGCAGATCCACCAGTCGTCGCAATTCATGATCAGGTCCCAGTTGCGGATGCTCCAACGGGACTAGCTCAGGCAACGGCTGTGCCTATTGTTATTCCAGGTCTTCAGGAGACCTTGGCTCAGATCTTGATCGTGTGAACTGGTCTTGCTCAGGTGGTCGCAGTTTCTACCGCAACAGCTACTTCTTAGGCCGAGGGAGGCACTCAGATTCCCGCCACTCGTACACCCGAGCAGGTTGTTCAGGGACTACAGACACCGGAGGCACCACCAGCCTAGCCGATTTCACCTGCTCAAGATTATGATATACCAGTTATGCCTGATGACGAGCAGCGTCGATTGGAGAGGTTTGGTAGACTTCAGCCTCCGACTTTCAGTGGTGCAAAAGGCGAGGATGCCCAGGGTTTCTTGGACAAGTGTCAGAGGATTCTTTGTACAGTGGGTATTCTGGAGACCAGTGGGGTCTCATTTACTACTTTTCAGTTTTCTGGAGTTGCCTTCACTTGGTGGGAGGCTTATGAGAGACGTAGGCCTATTAGTGTAATGCCCCTTACCTAGCATTAGTTCTCCATTCTCTTCCTGGAGAAGTATGTACCGCATTCCCATAGAGAGAAGCTGCGTAGGCAGTTCAAGCAGTTGCGTTAGGAGGATATGAATGTGATGCAGTATGAGATGAGGTTCTCCGAGTTAGCCCGTCATGCTATCTGGCTGGTTCCTACAGATAGGGAGAGGATCAGGAGGTTCGTTGATGGCCTCACTTATCAGCTACGGGTTTTTCTGACCAGAGATAGGGTATTTGGCACTTCTTTTGAGGAATTAGTTGACATTTCCAGAGAGATAGAGTTAGTTTGCCACCAGGAGCGAGTTGAGAGGGAGGCCAAGAGGCCTCGGGGATCTAGTAGTTTTGGTGGTGTTCCTTCTGGAGGTTAGTTTTAGCAGTCCATTCAGACATGCTCAATCAGCTCGTTCGGGTCACCATGGCGGATCATCTGGCCATGGTTCTCACAGTTCGCATCAGGGCCACTCATCTCTCACTGCCCTCCCAGCTCAGAGTTCAACTCATGCACCATCAGTTCAGGCTTCATCTATGACTGGTTCTTCTAGTGGGTATCCTGGTGCTCGGGGCTCCCTTCAGTCCTCATTGCCAGTGACCGGTAGAGTTTCCTTCGAGTGTAGAGATTTGGGTCATATCTAGAGGTTTTGTCCCCGTCTTACGGGAGGTTCATCCCAGCAGAGGAGTCAACCTTCGACGTCAGCATCAGTTACTTTCCCACTCGCTCAGCCAGCTCAGGGTTGAGGTTAGTTAGTTAGGGGTCGTCGTAGAGGGGAGGCCGATCAGGTGGTGGTCAGGCCTGTTTTTATGCACTCCCAGCCAGACCAGATGTTGTCGCTTCAGATGCTGTGATTACAAGTATTGTCTCAGTCTGCCACAGAGATGCCTCTGCATTATTTGACCCCGGTTCCACTTTTTCATATGTGTCATCATATTTTGGTCGTTATTTGGATACGCCTGAGTCTCTTGTTTCATCTGTTCATCTACCCACTACGGTGGGCGATACTATTATTGTGGGCCGCGTATATCGGTCGTGTGTGGTGACTATTGGGGTTTGGAGACCCGAGTTGACCTTTTGTTGCTTTGTATGGTGAATTTTGATGTGATATTGGGCATGGATTGGTTATCTCCGTGTCGTTCTATTTTGGATTGTCATGCTAAGACAGTGACGCTGGCTATGCCGGGTGTGCCACGAATTGAGTGGCGAGGTTCGACGGATTATGTTCCCATTAGGGTGATTTCATTTTTGAAGGCCCAGCGAATGGTTGGGAAGGGTTGTCTTTCTTATTTGGTCTTCGTGGGGATGTCAGTGCAGAGACTTTTACCATTGATTCAGTCCTGGTGGTGAGGGATTTTCCAGATGTGTTTCCTACAGACTTGACGAGCATGCCACCGGACAGGGATATTGACTTTGGTATTGATTTGGTGCCGGGCACTCAGCCCATTTCTGTTCCACCGTATCAAATGGCACCGGTGGAGTTGAAGGAGTAGCTTCAGGAACTCCTTGATAAGGGGCTTATTCGGCCTAGTGTGTCGCCATGGGGTGGGCCTGTTCTATTTGTGAAGAAAAAGGATGGCACAATGAGGAACTGCATTGATTACAAGCAGTTAAACAAAGTCACAATCAAGAACAAGTATCCTTTGCCTCGTATCGATGATTTATTCGACCAGCTTCAGGGAGCGAGAACCAAGATTGATCTCAAGTCAGGGTATGACCAATTGAAGATCAGGGACTCGGATATTCATAAGACAGCTTTCAGGACCCGATATGGTCATTAAGAGTTCCTTGTGATGTCTTTTGGGCTGACCAATGCCCCAGCAGCATTCATGCATTTGATGAACAGCGTGTTTCGGCCCTATCTCGACTCGTTCGTTATTGTATTCATTGATGATATTCTAGTATACTCGCGTAGTCAGGAGGAGCACGCCGAGCATTTGAGAGTTATATTGCAGCGGTTGAGGGAGGAGAAGCTTTATGCAAGGTTCTCCAAGTGTGAGTTTTGGCTGAGTTTAGTGGATTTCTTGGGGCACGTGGTGTCCAGTGAGGGTATTCAGGTTGATCCGAAGAAGATAAAGGCGGTTCAGAGTTGGCCCGGACCGTCCTCAACCACAGAGATTCGCCGCTTTCTTGGTTTGGCGGGTTATTACCATCGGTTCGTTCAGGGATTTTTATCTATTGCATCACCCTTGACTAAATTGACTCAAAAGGGTTCTCCTTTCATGTGGTCGGATGAGTGTGAGGCGAGCCTTCAGAAGCTCAAGACTGCCTTGACTATTGCTCCAGTATTAGTTTTGCCATCAGCTTCAGGTTCATATACGGCATATTGCGATGCCTCAAGAGTGGTATTGGGTGTGTGTTGATGCAAGAGGGTAGAGTGATTTCTTATGCTTCTCGTCAATTGAAGCCCCATGAGAAGAACTATCCTGTTCACGATTTGGAGTTGGCTGCCATTGTTCACGCGTTGAAGATTTGGAGGCATTATCTCTATGGTGTCTTGTGAGGTGTTTACTGATCATCGCATCCTCCAGCACTTGTTCAAGAAGAAGGATCTCAATTTGAGGCACCGGAGATGGTTGGAGCTACTGAAGGATTATGATATTACTATCTTGTACCATCCGGGGAAGGCCAATGTAGTGGCCGATGCCTTGAGTAGGAAGGTCGTGAGTATGGGCAGTTTGGCATATATTCCTGTTGGGGAGAGACCTCTTGCAGTTGATGTTTAGGACTTAGCCAATCGGTTTGTGAGGTTGGATATTTCGGAGCCTGGTCAGATCTTAGCTTGTGTGGTTTCTCTGTCTTCCATGTTTGATCGCATCAGAGAGCGCCAGTATGATGATCCTCATTTTCTTATCCTCAAGGACAGAGTTTAGCACGACGATGCCAGAGATGTGACTATTGGTGATAATGGGGTATTGAGGATGCAGGGCCGGATATGTGTGCCCAATGTAGATGGGCTTCGGGAGTTGATTCTGGAGGAGGCCCATAGCTCCCGGTATTCCATCCATCCGGGTGGCGCGAAGATGTACTAGGATTTGATATAGCACTATTGGTGGAGGAGAATGAAGAAAGATATAGTGGGATTTGTAGCTCGGTGTCTCAATTGTCAACAGGTGAAATATAAGCATCAGAGACTGTGTGGCTTGCTTCAGCAGATAGATATTCCAGAATGGAAGTGGGAGCGGATCACCATGGATTTTGTAATTGGACTCCCACGGACTTTGAGGAAGTTCAATGCTATTTGGGTGATTGTGGATCGGCTGACCAAGTCCGCACACTTCATTCCTATGTGTACTACCTATTCTTCAGAGTGGTTAGCTGAGATTTATATCCGAGAGATTGTTCGCCTGCATGGTGTCCCAGTTTCCATCATTTCAGATAGAGGTACTCAGTTTACATCGCAGTTTTGGAGGGCCGTGCAGCGAGAGTTGGGTACTCAGGTTGAATTGAGCACAGCTTTTCACCCTTAGACGGATGGGCAGTTCGAGCGCACGATTCAGATATTGGAGGACATGTTGTGCGCTTGTGTCATTGATTTTGGGGGTTCATGGGACTAGTTTCTACCGCTCGCGGAGTTTGCTTACAATAACAGTTATCAGTCGAGTATTCAGATGGCTTCATATGAGGCTTTATATGGGAGACGGTGTAGATCTTCGGTAGGTTGGTTTGAGCCGAACGAGGCTAGGCTTTTGGGTACAGACTTGGTACAGGATACTTTGGACAAGGTGAAAGTGATTCAGGAGCGGCTTCGTACAGCGCAGTCAAGACAAAAGAGTTATGTTGACAGGAAGGTTCGTGATGTGTCTTTTATGGTTCGGGAGAAGATTCTACTAAAGGTTTCACCTATGAAGGGTGTTATGAGATTTGAGAAGAAGGGAAAATTGAGTCCTTGGTTCATTGGGCCTTTGGAGGTGCTTCGGAGGATTGGGGAGGTGGCTTATGAGCTTGCTTTGCCACCTAGCTTGTCGAGTGTGCATCCGGTATTTCATGTTTCTATGCTCCGAAAGTATATTGGCGATCCGTCTCATGTTTTGGATTTTAGCACAGTTCAGTTAGACGGTGATTTGACTTATGGTGTGGAGCTAGTGGCTATTTTGGAGCAGCAGATCCGAAATTTGAGATCAAAGGAGATAGTTTTAGTGAAAGTGTAGTGGAGAGGTCGGTTCGTGGAGGAGGCTACTTGGGAGACCGAGCGGGAGATGCGGAGCAGATATCCACACCTGTTTGAGGCTTCAGGTATCTTGACTCATTCGAGAACGAACGTTTGTTAAAGAGGGGGATACTGTAACTACCCGGCCGGTTGTTTCATGAGTTACAGCCTCGTTTCCCCTATTTTTGCTTCTTTATGTGTTGTTCAGTTGTATTTCATCGTATCGTGTTGGTTGGTTTGGGTTCGGAGTGGTCGTGGAGTGGAATGAGACACTTAGTCTTAGGGGTGTGCATTCGATTTATCGATTCAATTTTGACCCTTATCGATAATTACTTATCGATTATCGATTTGTACATATGCTTATCGTTATCGTTTCAATAAGGTTTCGATTTTTTCGATTTCGATTTATCGATTTTTGGGGCTTATCGATTCGGTTATCGATTACACCAATAAGAAAATTTGCGGGATTCAACGGAAAGTATATCACTATAAACACGCTTAACTAATATGGACCAAAAGAAGCTAAAATAAGACGAACACCGTTTATAACATAAAAATTGTGTCAACAAGCACATGCAACGAAACTAAAGTAAGGGATCAAATGTATGCCACCAACACTCCAACGGTATTAAAAAAAATACATTATCATGGCTAATTCTATTTTCCATTAATTTGAACTTCATTTCCTTGAGCTTTAAATATGATCATTCCTTAAATGTGGTAGATGAAATAATAGGGTTAGGGACTTAGGGTAAAGGAAAGGGTATTATAGAATAAGGGAGAAAAAAAATAAAAATAAAAAGTAAAAAAAAAGATTTAAAAAAATTAATTTTTTTTTAGTATTTCTTATCGGTTTATCGATAAACCGATAAACCGAAGAGGACAAAATCAAAATCAAAATTGATAACTCGATAAGGAAAATGTCGAAATCGAAATCGATAAATCGATAAACCGATATCGATAAACCAATAACAAATAATCGATTCGATTTATCGATAAACCGATTCGAATGCACACCCCTACTTAGTCTCTTATTCGGAAGCATAAGTTAGAAAAGTCAACCGGATATTGACTTATGTGTAGAAGATCTCGGATGTGAATTCTGATGGTTCGGATAGCTTCGTTAGGAGATTTTGGACTTAGGAGCGTGCTTCGAATGTAATTTGGAGGTCCGAGGTAGATTTAGGCTTGAATTGGCGAAATTAGAAATTTGGCATTTTTCGGTCGGCAATGGAAATCTTGATATCGGGATCGGAATGGAATTCCGGAAATTGGATTAGGTCCGTTGTGTCATTTGTGATGTGTGTGCGAATTTTCAGGCCATTCAGATGAGCTTTGATAGGTTTTGGCATCGTTTGCGGAATTCAGAAGTTTGGAAATCCTTAGGCTTGAATCTGAGGGTGATTTGGTGTTTTGATGTTGTTTTGAGTGTTCCGAAGGTTGGAATAAGTTTGAATGGTGAGATGTGACTTGTTCGTATGTTTAGTTGAGGTCTCAAGGGCCTCTGGTTGATTTCGGGAGGTTGACGGATCAAGGATGGGATTTGAAGAAGTGCTGAAGATTTCCTTCAGCTGTCATAACCGCACCTGCGGAGTGGGGACCGCAGGTGCGAGGTCCGCAGAAGTGAGTGAGCAGCCGCAGATGCGGCCATAGGTGAGAAAGCCAGGAGCCGCAGGTGCAAAAGGAGGAACGCACCTCCGTGACCGCAGGTGCGGGTATGAGGACGCAGATGCGGTTAAAGGAGAATAAGTGAAAATCGCAGATGCAGTTGGTTTGACCGCAGAAGCGGAAGTGCTGGGCAGAAAAGTATATAAGTCCTCCTTCGCGAATTTCTGCCATTTTTGGACGAGTTTGGAGCTTAGGGCTGTGATTTCAAGAGGGAATCAAGTGTTTTCAGTAAGGTAAGCTTCTTGGGCTTTGTATTTTGTGTTTGTGATGATTTTTCCACTACCTAATCATGAAATTAGTGGGGAATTTGGGGTGAAGTTCAAGGTTAGGGCTTGAACGTTCGCAGTCCCGCCTTCCTCCTTCTTTATCTTCCTTCTAGTATATTTTGGATATTTTAGACTATTTTGGTCTAGTTGTTTTTTTTTTGGAATAAATGTAGTATTGCTCATGACTTAGTGACACCCGAGATCGGGCTTTTATTTTTCCGCTTTTATTTTGGTTTTGATGTTATATCTTTTATGGAATTTCAATTGAAAATGGTATTATTTAAGCTTTAAATGAAATGTTGAACTATTTTGAAAATGTGTCGGCTGGCCTAGTTTCACGATAGGCGCCATCACGATCGGGTCGGTTTTGGGGTCGTGACATATACGACTTCCTCGAAGAAGTTAGGAAGATGTTTGGATGTTGGAATTGCAGCAATCGGAAAGAAGCTTCACACACGTACACAATGCTTGGAAAAAAATACCAGGAGATGCTTACTTTTGAATGAGGCAATGTCTAAACGTATGAATGTATCTTTTTTTTAAGTCATTGTATCATATATTTAGCCCTGGTACAAGGTGTATTTATTTCTGATACAATTTCTACTATTCAAATACAGAATGCTCATTGTACCGTTCGTTGAATTCAATGGTTTGTTTCTAACTAGATGCATTTCATAAGCAGATAGTTATTGTATATCACTGTATTCTTCAGTTAAGATGTCATCATTTTTAATATTCTGCCAGCCTACATATAGATGCATTCCACTCTATTCGATATATTTCATTGTATACAGATGTATGTCTTTGTATTTTATATATATATATATATATATATATATATATATATATATATATATATATGTATGTATGTATGTATGTTTGTATTCAATACATATTTGTTTGAATTCAATATATATATGATGATTCTGAAAGATAAATAAAAGTTTACAACTGTATATTTAAATTGTATTTTAATTGTATATATCTATACTGTATTTAATACGTCTATTATTTGATATATATATATATCAAATAATACTTGCATACGGTGAACGATGAAGGAAGGCATTACACTGTGTGCCTCTTAGAGAGAAAGTGCAGTTGTGGGCGGTTCCAAGTTGATGAATTACCTTTCACTTGCTTGGGATGTCTTGAAGAGCAAGTTTCTAATGCCAGAAGATTATTGCTCTGACTATTACAAACCAAAGTCTATTGTAATGACATACGAGGTGCCCGTGTATTCGCTGCCTGACCGAAATGATTGGAATATACCAGCACATATATCAGAGGAAGTTGTCTTACCACACAAATGGAAAAGACCTCGTGGAAGGCCAAAAAAGAAGCGTGATAAGTCGTTCAGTGAATTATTGCAGAAGAAAAATCAACATTCGTGTAGCATATGTGGGCAAGGAGGACATAATAAGCGTACTTGTAGAAATGCTCCACGTATGACTTAGATCACATTCTGACTTGTATTAGTGCAATAATGATGTGTCACAGATTCCGCTGTCATTTTGAAATAATACATATTGATTAGTTGGTGCATTAGATTTTTGCGTGAATACATTTTGGATATAATTAGTTGGTGTATTGGATTATTGCGTGAATACATTCTGCTGAATATAATTTAGTAAAATGTTGAATACATATTGCATTTATATTTTGAATAAATATGAATACATACAGGTGCAGTTATATCTGAATACATAATTACAATCTGCTAATACATATCAATACAAAATGGCTTGCACATACAATACAATCTAGAAACATTTGAATACTTATGAATACAAAATGCAATACACATATAGCATAATCTGAATATATTCGAATACATCTGAATACAAAATGTAGATCACATACAGTACTGATGTGTGGCTATAATTCATGGTTTAGCACATTATGTGCCTTGCATTTTACATGCTTCAATGATAAATTACACTTTATTTGCGCGTAATGGAGTCTATTTTATGTGTAGGTGAATTGGAGATGAAAGTAGAGCAAAAGGGATACTTAAATGTTGAAAGTGTGCTCGAGAACAGTAAAAAGGAGACACATGGCGAGGCCAAGCAAAGGCCAGCTTAACCAGGCTTTAGCTTGGCGAGGCCTGGCAAAGGCCAGCTTAACCAGGCTTTAGCCTAGCGAGGCCAGGCAAAGGCCAGGCTGAAGTTGGCGTTATGCTGGCGAGGCCAGGCCGAAGCTGGCGTTAGGCTGGCGCTGCAAGGCAAAGGCCAGGCTGAGGCTGGTGCTGCAAGGATAAGGCCAGGCTTAATTTTGAATACAAAATGCAATACAATCTGGAAACATTTGAATACTTATGAATACAAAATGCAGTACACATACAGCATAATCTGAATATATTTGAATACATTTGAATACAAAATGTAGATCACATACAATACAGTCCCTTGAATATATATTAATATATGATGCATATACAACCCTTGAATATATATATATATATATATATATACACACACACATATGAATAGAATCTGCTAAAGGACCATTTTTAGTAAAGTGATGAATGTATATTGTATATATACATCTGATGAATACATATGAATACAACATGCTGAATAAAATGAAACAACATGACTATTTAAAATTATCATATATAAACACTGTGGATACAGTGAATAAAATGAAAACATGATTTTTTCTTAACTGAACACCATCTTTACCAAAACAATATTAAAAAAGCTGTATTCACATAAAATTATCTTCCAAAACTATATTCACCTAAAACTATCTTCACCGAAGTATCCGAATCCGTGATTTGCCTAACAATCTTTGAGGGTGCTTCGTTCTCGCGTATGGCATCATCGTTTATCTTCCGCATAGCATAGTCCCAAAGGAGGGCTCCATATCTTTGACGGAGTAAATTGGCATCAAATATTATTTGTGGAACCAAACCAAATATGCTGAGAAACTCTGCGTATGCCGCGACATGCAACGCACAATCCCTGAAAATGTAGATTGGACAATTAAAAATAATTCATATTATTAGATTTATATATGATACAAGCAAGAGGATTGAATACATACATGCTCCCAGATTTTTGTTGAGGCAGATATGAAATGAAAATAACATCAAAGGGATCAGTTTGTGCCTTGTCACTGTATGATGACTCATGAGACCAATATATGCCTTGCTTATCTCTGTAAAAATCATTGATCGATAGATACAGAGGTACAAGCTTAGAAATCTTATCTATCTCAGAAGCCACATAGGCATCATGACCTGCTGATCTGTATGAGTCATGTACTTTGATACATCTCTCCTTGAATGAGACAACTACCAATATCCAATGAAGTTTGTCCTTCAAGTTGACTGGTATCAAGACATAGTCAACAGTATGCCATGGTACATTAGCTAGCAATCTGTAGCCCTTTATGTACTCACATACCATATCCTCTTCTTTGGCTACATTTGCATTACTATCTGTATCAGCATACCTGTCGAAGATTTTAGCAATTCTTGTCTTGAATATACAATCAACAGTTGTATACATGAAGTTGGTTGTTTGGCTGTACTTGCCCTTCTTTCTCAGGTAGTAAATTATGACATCAATATGCTATATATATAATTGAATACATAGCGTCAGTACATTGAATGAAATCAAGGAAAACAAACTTCATTGAAGAAACTTTATATATATAGGTATTGTATGTTGAAGAAAGTGAATATAGAAGTATCTACTGCTGAAAACAAATTAAATATATTGTGTCCAGTTAGATACATACAGCTGAATACATTTGACTATTTAATATTGAATACAGTAAAATGCATACTGATAACTAAATATATTGCTCTATATCAGTCGTACAGTTAAGAAACTAATGAGGAATACATACTATTTTTAACAAACTGCTAGAGAAAACAGTGAAATAAATATAAATATGAATACAGTTAAATACACTAGATACCCAGAACTCATTGAATTGACCCCAGCAACAGATACAAATTAACAACAACAGATACAACAGAACTCATAGAATACATCTGTTTATATACCACATCAACAATATAAATACAAATGAATACAAAATTTGTATGAGTTCTCAAATTGTGAAATATACAATTAGATAAACCAAACAGAAAAAAATGAACCTAACTGAATTTAAAAGGGTCATATCTTACATTGTCATTCCATTATTTACCGTCAAATAATAGTAGGTAAAACCAATTTTTTGAAGTGACCTGATCAATTCCAAAATCCAACGGTATATGCAGTGTTGACTTGTTTTTCTTGCAATGGTCTTCCAAATCATTTCTTCAAGGAATTAAAAAAATATTTATATCCACTTTCTAAATGATAAATACATGTTATACATACCAAATTTACTTTTGATCATTTTTAGCGAGAAGATCATCACGAACCCATTTCTCGTATTCCTGAATGACTAATGTAGGATGTGGCCCCGATATTAAATCATCTTCAAATGGATATTTTTTGTCAAATATGGGAGTCAACTTTAATGAGGTACCTATTGTTCATTGAAGTCATTAATAGAGACATTTAATTTTAGATATCATAGGGAAATAGATCATAACTTTATAATACATTATTTTTGTTTAATAATTTACTAACCGGCGGAGTCGAAGTTTGACCGTAAGACGAAGAGTACCATCGACTAGAACGCCGATTCCTATGAGAGGGTAAAGGAGTTGAATCAACATTTTTTGCTGCATGATGTATCACAATTCTAGTTTCTGGAATTTGACTTGGAAGAAACTTATTCGCCTACTCAAATTGTGGTACATGTACTTCTCTGGATACACCCTCGTGGCATATAGGTGGTATGGTACACGGCACCTCAGATTTAGTATTCCCCTCCATTCTTACTTCACTACAAATAGGATTAACCTCTGTAGATGCATTTAACGTGTCTCCGATTGAAATATCATATGGGTGTTGATAGGCATGAATGTCGGTGTTCAGCTTCCTTTTCATGGCCTAATAATATAACCAATAGAATATATTAATTTAACACCATAATCAGACGTGTATTCTGTTAATGTATACATATGTATATGAGGGTATTATAAAAAGATTTCATATGTCATCAGCGATACATAAACTCATTCATGTTTTTGAATACATCTAAATACAATACAAAGACACTGGAGGAAGCACAAATCAATGATGGAAATTTTGAATACATATATACACATCTACATACAATATGCAAAAGTAATTGTACTAAGTACAACACAGTGAAGGCACATTTGAATACTTATGAATACGTCTACATATAATATGCAAAGATCAAAGGAATAAGCATAAATACAGTGCATTTAGAATACATATAAATACATCTGCATACATGCTTCAGTTAAAAGTATATACTAAAGAGGTTAAAAAATGTTAATCTCTGAATTCACGCCAACAGCTATATCACTCTGTGTTTGGCCTTTAGGATTATCTTGCAAGTTGGCATCAGATGACATTTGAATACTACCATCACGTCTCCCTGTGTTTTCTTTCTCTGGTATACCGTTTCTTTATGCTAATTGGCTTTAACCTGGTCAGAAAGCTTTTTAAAGTTTCCATTGATCAATGTTCGTAGAGAAGTGAACTCGCCGATCACCTAATCAATACAAAAATAATTAGAGAGGTTTTAGAAAAATATATGAAAGTTAATACGTAAAATGTAATGTTTAATATGTTTTAACAAAACTTACATAATCTTTGATTGAATTTAGATCCTTCCTCAAAGAAGACACTTCATCTGTTTTAGAATCTGCTGGCATCTTATCATGCAATAAAGTTTCTTTGATTTCAGATATGCCAGCAAGAGGAGTCTTGGTTTAAGTCTCTGCAATTGAGGGATCTATAATATGTTCTTTGAGCTTTTTGTGAGGCGGTGATGAAGATGGACCAACACTTGCATCATGTTTCTTCTTAGGCTGAAGAGGTAGTGTAGGATTAAAGTCATCCGAATCATCTTCATTTTTATCTGAATGAATAGGACTATTCTCTATATCAACGCCTTCTGGAGGAATCTGAATAACAGCAAGCTCTATATCGCTTGGTTGGATGTCATTGTAAACAATCTGAAAATCGAAATACACTCAAAGTGAACGACCTTGCTGTATGGTTACAAAATTATGCTCATTGAATTAAATATGTATCTGTAAACTGTTTTCTGTATTCCAATGTATTCAAGTTAATTTGGAAAATATGAAAAAATAAGATGTAGGTTGTATGCAACTGTATTTAATAGTTAATTCTAACACTGTATTATGTATTATACAGTATTTGGCACAATTTTGAAACAGGGCCATTGATATCTGATGCATTGAACTATATTTCAATGAAAATTTTGAACAAATGATTTCACTAACAGAAATATATTCTTAAAAAAATTATATCAGCCACTTAAAGAATAGTAAATTACCATGTTTCCCTGATCATTGAACATGTCGTTCATCATATAAGCATAAGTTGGTTGGTTGACAGTGGATTTTCAATTGAGTATTCTGGGTATCCGATTATCAACTCACAGTGCAATTTTGGGGTCAATCTTTGAATAGCACTCGTAAACCATACTTGCATAGCGAGAGGCATCCCAGCTATCCTATAATACTTCTTCTGAGAATCCATCCTCTTGCTAATAGATTTAATAAGGTTCCCAAATGCATCCTTACCCCATGGATAATCAGAATATCTCCCACTCTTGACCAAGTTAAAATGTAGTCTTGGGATGGTTGTTCTATTCTTCTCGGAGGAAAATATGAAAGTGTGTATGAAATATAACACAGCAATCTTGATGGCATCCCCATAGTTGTCATGATCCCAATTCTTGTCACCAAAGCATGTCAATAAATCTTTCTTCTTGACATTCTTTGCACCGCCAAATTATGATCAACGATCCTGTTAGGAACCTTTGTGTTGAACTGAAAATCTTCAGGGTCACCAACACACTTGAGACTAGTGACAAGCGCAAACTCCTTGATTGAAAAGGATAATGTTGTACCATTGACGTATATTGAAAATACATCGTCATGACTTCCTTCCAGCTGCAGAACTATGAAGCACCTGAACAATTGATGTTGGACCTTACAACGCTTCATATCAAGGAAACTTCCAAAACAAGTAGTACCCAATATTTTGTACTGCTCTGGAGTAAGTTTTTCTTTAAGGACGAAGATGTCTGTGTTAGTATAAGAACTGATATGCGGTGATAAAATAGGCGGGTGTTTCACAAATAATTTAATTTCCTGCATACAACAAGAATTTCAAAAAGATTTCATATGTCATCGGCAATATATAACTCATTCATGTTTTGGATACATATAAATACAACTAAATACAATATGCAAAATACACTAGGAGTAAGGACAAATCAGTGATGCAAATAGTTGTATACATATAAATACATCTACATATATAACATGCAAAAGTCATTGTAATAAGTACAAAACAGTGAAGGAACTTTTGAAATACTTATGAATACATCTACATACATTATGCAAAGGTCACTGTAATAAGTACAAATACAGTGAATGAAGTTTTGAATACATCTAAATACAATATGCAAACGACACTGGAATAAATAAGCACAAATCAGTGATGGAAATTTTGTATACACACACACACACACATATATATATATATATATATATATATATATATATATATATATATATACATGCAAAAGTCATTGTAATAAGTACAAATCAGTGATGGAATTTTTGAATACTTTTGAATACATCTAAATACAATATGCAAAAGTCAGTGTAATAAGTACAAATACAGTGAAGGCAATTTGGAATACTTATGAATACATCAACATACATATAAATCAAATTAACAAATAAGAAGAGAAAGCTATGTATCCACTATTGCACACATATAAATACAATAACATACAATAAGAGAAACCCATTGGAGAAGGTAATACTCAATGTATGAGGACTCAAATACATATTGATACATCAACAATTACCTTTTCGTCCCGTGTATCCGAGCTAGTTCTTGTATCGACCTCCTTTCCCTTAACACCTGAAGCATCATCCATAGGTTTTTTTCTCTTTTCCACAACAGGAAGTGTTGATTCTTTCAAAGATTTTTCAACTTGGGCTTCTTTCAATGTGTCATTGCGTATTTTTGTTCTCCTCTCTGCAACTGTATTTGCTGCTGAACCTGCAAATTCCAAGTGATTTGCAAAGAGAAAGAGAGCCCATCGAAATTGAGTACTTTGGTGGGTATACCTCTGGTAACCCTCTTCTGAGATGTTGAATCATCCATTGGAGAGAAAATCTCAAGTTTTCTGTTGAAAGCATAACAATAGTTATTGTTTATAAAAAATTAGTAGAGATAAACAGAAGATACAAAATACAAGCGAAATTCTAACAAGTTAAATATTTACCACAACTATTTGGAGCAAAAACTATAAAAAATTGAGATAGACAATGCAGATGAAGAAGTGAAGAATCGTGGTGACTGAGAATGGGGAAGAGCTAGGCGATGTGAGTGAGAGAAATTGGATTTGAAAAATCATGGTTTCTGAGAATGGGGAAGAGAATGGCGTGTATGAAATTAGAGAGAGAGAACGTGGAGAAAGAAGTTTACATCAAATATAGTAATTATGTGAGAGAAAAATCTGAAAAAGGATAGAGAAAAATAATACATAACGTATATAATGGCTTAAGGGTAGGAGGTAACCATAAATAGATATTTTGCTATAAAAATTAAAAGATAGCTATTGAATATAATTTTTGAAAGGGTACTTATTTAAAATAAATAAGGTGTTAACATTTGCTATAGGAGATAAAAATTCCTACTCATTACTAGGGCTGATGATTTGATCCACACACTCTTTGAGATTTGTTCTAAGAATTCCTACTCAGTTAATCTGTTGGGCTTTTTGATGAATTTAGTGGGCTTCATTACAGGTGAAACATTGCTGACAAATGCAAGTCACCAAAAGAGTCATGTTATGGGCTTTTCTTCTATTGGATCTTCTCTACTGATTAACAACTTCAAATTTTTGTTTCCCAATTTGTGAGGTAGTTTTTTATTTATTATATTTTGCGCAATTAACTTTGGAGGTAATTGAAAAATTATTCAATTCGTAACTAGAACATTTCGGACTAATATGTGCACAACGACATTCTATTTTGAATGTGTGCAATGGTTTGGATATAATTCACTCGTATCAGTATGCTCTTATAAGGAAGGTTACTGTTATGAAGTTAGATTTTAAGTAAAAATCTATGAAATTATCACTAAAATTAAATTTAAAAACAGAATTTTAACATTCAATTTGTCCTTCTTCGTTGTTAAACATAACACTGGAAAATCTATACTTTTTGTAGATTTGAAGAATATATGGGGGCATGTACTAATTTTCTAGTACAAGAACAGAACAGACAAAGTATATAAAAACTTTTTTCTCAAGAAAGAAATATTATTTCACCACAAATATAAAAAAAAAATGTAGTTAAATTGGTCATTAAATCCTTTTCCCTTTAGATATTTTTCCCCACGGATTTTCCTTTTTTTTTGGGGGGGGGGGGGGGTGTAAAATTGGCGAATTCAATTAAATATTAAGTAACATTACAAGCAGTAGAAGTGCTAGATGCACTAAAAGCAGGAGTACTAAACGCACAATAGTTACCTAAGTCTACTACTAACCGGCAAGTACTCAACAAGACATTCCTTGTAGATGTTTCCCCTTGCATGTCCCCAGTAACATGTTTATTTATTGCTACAGGGTAGGAGTGGCAAACGGGCGGGTCGAGGCGGATATAGTTCGGGTCGAAAATGGGTAATGAAAAAACAGATAAATTATCTGACCCGACCCATATTTAATACGGTAGTATCCATGACTTCTTGCATATGATCACTTTTGAGAGAATTCTTAGTCCCCCAATTTGAGGTTTTACAAATGTAAAAATTAGACTCATTGGTTATCGATTTTCTAAATGGATAATATGGTTCTTATCCATATTTGACCTGTTTAAAAAGTTCATTATCCAACCCATTTTTTAGTGAATAATATGAGTAGTTAACTATTTTGTTTGAACCACTTTGCCACCACTACTACAGGGGGTAATGGCAGATGGACAAAGACATTAAGGTTGGCATGCTTCATCCCCTCCTTTGCAACTAGATTTTGCTCCCGAAAACAGTGCTTAACCCAGCTGATGCAGTAGGGACCTGCATTCAAGGATTAAGTTAGTCAACTTATTTTGTCGTTGATTATCCATCTCCACTTCCAAAGGATATAATCTTTGTGATACAGCTAGCTTGAGTCCATGAGGAGAGCCAATATCTCTAAATGCTAAAGTAATACCTAGTGGCCCTTATGATTTCTAATTACACCTCCTAGACCCCCTAGCCCAGGATTACCCTTAGCAGCTCCATCCATCCGTATTGTGTTTGTATGAATCCCACCGATTTTGCAATATAATATGATTTGAGTTATTTTACCCATTATTTCACTCTCCAACCGTCCAAAACTTGCTCAAACTTTTCATTGGTTTCCTTGAGTTTGATTCCACGACTGAGGCAAAATTATAAATAAATAATTAAACCTCCACTAACAAATCAACACTTGTGAAAATATTAGGTAGCCACGATGTTACAGGTTAGACTTTAGTAATACTAAATTAATTGTAATCCTCAGCTTTCGGTGCCGACTTCTAACGTTTTCTCTAATTCTTTTTTTATATTATATAATAGTAATAATAATAATTAAGTGCGTAATAGAATTGTCTTACTTTTAATCAGGGAACTTTTCCCTTGTTTCAACCTTCTGGATTGTTCTATTGATTTTCAGAAGATTAGTGGTACTTTTAGTTTGGAATAATCACTTTTGTTCCCTCGGTTATTGTTAAATTCTTATTCGATCCTTATGATATTTCATTAAGCAGAAGATTTAATTTAAATTAGCTAGTATATGTGTTTTGGGTCCTTCATGACCATTTACATGGTGATATTAAAAAAATGTTCTTTTTAGATCTCTTATATGTAAAAGATAGATCTCTTATGTGTAAAAGCAATTCCCTCATGTCTAAAGTTTGACACAATATATGTGCAATTAAATTATTTAATAATTATTAAATTTGTTAAGATTCAACGAGCAAAACAATAAAAAAGTGCACATATCAAGTAATTGAAGGTTAAATATGTTGATTAGATATAACAAGAAACGATCAAAAATAGTTGATATTTCACGGACTAAAAGAACGAAAAAATTTCTTTTATTTCTAATTATAGTCGATACAATAATAAAATTTCATTGTCAATACAAATTTTTTTTTCAACACATTTAACCAAAATAAAAATAAAGGATTTTGAAATTTGTAAAAAAAAAAAAAAAAAAAATTCAAGTCATCAAACGGAAAGAAAGAGATTCGAATCCTCGGTGCGATTAACTCATACAAAGGATTAGCAGTCTACTCAACCATCTCTTCCAATTGAAAAAGTACAGTTTTAGTATATAACTTTAATTTTTATAGTATAACTGTGTAAGAGAATTCTCTTCATCACGGAAGTTCTCTCTTAGCTTGTTCCATCATTCTAGTTAGTTCCATTGACATTTATACGATTAGTGGCACTTTTATTTTTTTAATTGTGGTTGGGGAGGGTACTAATTTTTAAGAGGAGAAAGTATTAAAAATCTATTAAAACTCTTAGTGCTAGTTGACTACTTTTGACAATATGTTTTACTCCTATCTTTTTTTAATATCTTTAAAGTATCTCCTTTTGACTTTCATGGAATTAAGCTTAGTGGAAATCTATTTTCAGTTTCATCCAATAATTTTTTTATTTTTTTTACAATATCTTGGTGTTTGACCTAGAAGGCACTCATAATAGATTAATTAGTAGTAATTACTTTAGCAGTATATTGGTTTCTTATTTGCCTGGTGGTATCTTTTTACTTTTTCATATGTATGTATGTGCCTAGATAAGTTTTTCTTTTCTTTTTTGCATCTAAGTGAAAATGTGTCACTTCAATAATATCAACTCTTCCTTCACTTGAATAATTCATATATCATCTTCAAATAGAGTTTTCTTTCAAAAGAAGGTTAGTTAATAAATTAATTAGGGTATACACCTTTGATTTTCGCAGTATAGCAATATCCTCAACGTTCCACTTTTGATTAGCGAGTTAGAGATGAGTTTACAACCTTAGCCAACAATTGATCACATTGAAGTCAAAAGAGATTGTCAGTGGACGACACCTCTTTTCCTCACTATCTTTTTTTATTAAATTAAAATTTCTTAGCATTTTTTTCACAAATTAGGGATCGGGGAATTAGCCAATAAAAGAAAATATAAACAATGAGTTAAGAACCTATTTTTACGGAAAATATTTTTAAATTACTCCCTCCATTCATATTTATTTGTCCATTATACTAAAATATTTTCACTTCTACTTGTCAATTTTAGCAAATCAAGAGAAAACCATATATTTTATCTTATTTTACCTTTATCATTAATTAATTACTCATTTTAAAAATTATTTCTCAAGAGTTCTCAAAATACTATCATTATTATGGGTACTATGGTAAAATATGCACTTCATCTATTACTTTTTAAGGGGCATACTCAGCAATTAGACCTATCAAAAGAAGAGAATCCTAAAACGCTAGTGTTAAGTTATGCCCCTGGGGGGGGGGGGGGGGGCAGATTGACGTAGTAGAACGTCCAAGCTAAAGTGTGATCCGCTTGATGAATACAAAAAAGAAATAAGACCGCAAGCAAAGCTAGGCTAGGATGCGTACGACACTACCACCGCAAGCAAGCAAGGCAAGGATGTGTGACGATCTAGGAGGAGCTATGGCTGTCCAACGGGACGGGACGGGACGGCCCGTCCCGGTCCCGATCTCGTCCTGTCCCGGCCCACTTAATTCTAAACGTGATGGAGCCATATTAAACGGTATGCGGGATGGGACGGGCTGCCCATTTCGTTCCGTTTATCCCGTCCCGTCCCATCCAACCTATCCCGCGTGAAATTTTAAAAAAAAATTGAAATAGAGTTGTTGGGCAACAGCCTTGTTTGCAAATTTAGCCGTTCCCAACGGCTATAAACGGCCATACTGGCCCGCATTCCCCTCCCCTCCCCC
>NC_031999.1:58705092-58753703 GCF_001879085.1 Nicotiana attenuata | reverse complement strand
TTTAATTGAACGTCTAAGTTTATTAAATTACACTTTGGCCCTATTTAAACTACCCCCATCCTTCTTTATTTTATCCGTCAAAAATCAACCATTCTCTCTCAAATTTCTTACATTCTATCTATATTATTCTCTCTGTGAGCACGTGATTTTTGCCCTATATATGAATAATTCCCAAAATTTCAAGCAAAACAATTTTTCTAGTATTTTATAAATTTTTGTGAATTTTGTGGCATTCTTTGGTAATTGTTGCATTTTTATTTGTGCATTTTAATCCATATGAAAACACCAAAAATATGCATTGGCATTTAGGGATTTAATTTCACAATTTTAGTGTTAATTAGTTTTAGAATAAAATGTAAAGAAAATTGCAAGAAAATAGTTCTTTGCATTGCTAATTATTGCATTTGTCTTTAAATAGAGTTATAAGTAATTTTAGGAGTTAAATAGTGTAATTAGGTCTTTGCTTTGTTTTAGCATTTTATAAAATCAGAAAAATAAATAAATACAAAAATACAAAAAAGGGAAAAAAGAAAAATTAAAAAAATGGCCTTAATTGGAGACCAGATTTGGGCCAAAATCAGTCAGCCCAAATGAAATCCCCAATCCAGGCCGGTCCATACCCGTCCCCTGTAACCCGATCCAGCAACCCCATTCAAAACGACACCGTTCTGCCCAGGTGAATCTCATCCGTTGATCCTTCAAGATCCAACGGATGAGAACTAAGTCTCAAATCCCATAAAACTGTCCGAAATTAACCCAAAACCTAAAAACATTCTTTCATCTTCCTCGTACCTCCCCAGTAACGCCGGCGTTACTACCACCCTCCTCCGCCCTAGCCCCACCGTCCCTCCGCCGTCCGCCGCCGGCCGGAAATCGTCGCCGCCGGCGGCAATACTCCGTTTACCTCCAAAATTACACCATCGGTCCTCCTCGCTCCCCTCTTTCCATCCCTGCCCTTAGTTTCCCTCGAATCTCGCCGGAGCTCGTCGAATATCCCGACAAAATTTTTCGGCCAAGTCGCCGGTTACGCCAAATGGTCCCAAACTCACACCACAGAACCGCCTTAACTTCCTCTACCCAACCCCCATAGCCACTTGTCTCGAACATGGCCGGAATTGCTCAAATATCCGATCAAAAATCCGGCCAAAACCCTAAATTCTCCAAACCCCACCAAATTGATACCACGTGACCTCTTCACTTCCCTCATGAGGAATTTGTCATCATTAGCATTCAAATCTCACCGGAAATAGTCGAATTTTGAATCTGAAGAGCTATGCGACTTTAGTAGTTGTACAGATGAGTCCTCTTCCCTTTCGTGTTTGATTTTCTGTGCTGTTAAGATTAGATTAGTTTCTAATTAGTGTGTTAGGTTTTAGATTAGGTTTGTAATTACTGGTTCTGAAATCGGATAACTGTTTTGTCTAATTCTCCCCATGTTAATTGTATAGCTTAGTTCTCCTCACCTGATTAGTGTTCCCATGCCAAATGTTTTGTTTCGTTTTGATCCTTTATCTGGTTTAATTCTGTTTTGTGATCTCCATTTTGATTGACTGTCAGTTCGACCCTGTGTTTATTTTGATTAGGGAATGCATGTTTATGACTTAGTTTAATTTTAT
Organism: Nicotiana attenuata; assembly: GCF_001879085.1. Classification (NCBI taxonomy): domain Eukaryota; kingdom Viridiplantae; phylum Streptophyta; class Magnoliopsida; order Solanales; family Solanaceae; genus Nicotiana; species Nicotiana attenuata. The sequence goes on along the minus strand of NC_031999.1, from coordinate 58,752,087 downwards.
GGGAGTCACTCGACATGCTCAGTCGAATTAGTGTAGTTAACAGTCGTTGTTGATTTGATAATCCAATAATTTGCTTATTAGTCTATTTTCTTTTGATCAGCTTCAATCAATCTTGTGTGTATTGTTTGTTTCAGTTTAATATGTTTTGGTTAATCAGTGATTGCTGTTAACAATACTTCAGTATAATGCCCGGTTCAATTAGTTGTTAATTAGATGAATTTGGCCATAGCAGATGGATTCAATTAGGGTAGAAAGAGGACTAAAGTCATTTGGGACTATGATAGTAATTTCAGGAGGTTCAAAGGGTAGTTTAGGCATGGGAAAAGGGTACTTTTATCAGATTTGGTAATTTTTGAAGGGGGGTAAGGATAGAATAGGGATTGTAATGGGCATAGAACCTTCTAGGATGGGCTATAGTGTAGTTTCTAATAAACTTAAGGTAGTTACTTGTGACACAAGTCAGAAAATAAGAAGAAAGGTCATAAAATCAGGGACCTAAGGGGTAAATTAAAATCTGAAAGGTTGCCCTATTAGCTTGCCTATAAAGGCACTCTTTCTTGCCTTAGGGGGGAGCCAAAATTTGAGACCTAAAGAGAGAAAAGAGAGCTTACTAAAAATCAGAGAAAACAAAAACAAAAAAAAGGATTGCTAGGTTACTGTTCCATTGGAATTTTGCTTGAGCTTGGAGGTTTTGATCTTTTGAAATTGTGCTGCTTCATTTGGAGTCGAAATGGTTTGAAGTTGGGTTCAAATCAAGTCTGGTTTGGGGTCTGTCGACTCATTGAGTTTCAAACTAAAATCTGGATTGTTGCATCTCATCTGCTGGTTTCAAAAATAATCTGCTGGGTCTGAGTAGTCGAGTTGGTTTTGGATTGCATTGGTGCTTGAAATTGTTGCTGTGTTTTGTTTCATTACTAGAATTTCAAGCCTATTCATGACCTTGCTGTGTTGACTGAGCTGTTACTGGGTTTTAACTTATTCTTGGGCTGCTGTTGAGAGCTTTCACTGCTGCTGATCTTTTCCTTTTCTTATTACCAGGTACACATTTGAATCTGCCTTGCTATAACCTTAGCTTGAAATGGAATACAAATATTCATTTGTTTGGGCCTGAAAAATGCTGCCTGGCTGTGGTGCATTGTAGTTATATAGGTGTTAGATTTAATCGCACAGCATAATGTCAAATCGATTTGTATGTATGTAAACCCTGGGCTGTATAATTGGACTGTGTAACTGGATTGTACATCTGGACTGTGCAATGGACTTTGATTCTGATTATGTAATTAATTGCTGGGAAGATTGCATCCAATGATTAATCCTATATAGTATAGATCGCATCCAATGTTCAATTTCTGTATCTAAAATTGGGCATTATTAGGTTGACATCAATAGGACAACTTGAATAAATTTCTGAACTATTGCGATTCTTAGTTCATAACAATAAGACTGCATATTGGAGCTGAATTGGAATTGGGCCTAGCTTAACCGTTTGGACTCGATATCAGTCTCGGGGCCTCAATGAACAGCCCAGGCTTGGTTAGATGCTTGTGTACGTTTGGGCCTGGGCCTAGATCTGCTTGGTCAGTTTATGGGGTGCACATAGTCTTAACCTTTTCTTTTGTTGGGCTCGTCCTGGAGCCCAGAGGCTGCAACACAGTATAAAGTACTATTAGGCCCAGTAACAAATAGTTAAAGACGATCAAATATAGAAAGTCATAGATTGCCTTAAGATTTACCCTTTAAAATGAACAATAGACGAGACGAGCCTCGCCAAATAAACACACAAATTGCGGGGCCCTCATTAATTGCTTATATCAAAATATTTAGGCCTCAGGATGTGCCATTTAGCGAATTTCATGGCTCCCCACACAGTTAATAAACGCGTAGTTGCTTTAGGCACGTATTTTAATAAATTTACCTTCCTAAATACGGGTGCACATTTATGTGACCCAAATTCAAATCTCAACGAAGTCGAAATGTGTTAACAATCACGGGCGCACTGGTGCGACGTGGTTCGGAACGCATTTTTACGACGTTGCAATTCTTATTAAACATAAAAATAAAAACGGTTTACTAATAAAAGCATAAATTAGAACATGTTTTGAAATCTATTAAATCAAATACAACAGTTGAGCGACCGTGCTAGAACCACGGAACCCGGGAATGCCTAACACCTTCTCCCGGGTTAACAGAATTCCTTACCTGGATTTCTGGTTCGCGGACTGATAACAGAGTCATAATCTCCTCGGGTCGGGATTTAACCGGTGACTTGGGACACCATTAATTTCCTAAGTGGCGACTCTGAGAATTTAATAATAAATCCTGTTCCGATTGTCACTTCAAGTTGGAAATAACTCCCTTTATTATACCCTCTTCTGCGTGTGGTAGAAAAAAGGAGGTGTGACACTCTCAATTTCTCACAATCAACTAAGTTTCAAGTATTTGAGCAAATTTTTGGAGCAATTTTCAAGCTTCAAATTAATTCGTCAAGTATTTGGAGCAATTTTCTAGGCAATTTCTTCAAGTTTCAATATTTAATCACGGTGCACTCGTTCCATCTCCTAATTTTTGCATATCATTTAAGTGCTTAATTTTTGAGTTTACTCTATGTGTTCTATTTTCGTATTTCATTTGTGTGTTTAATTTTTGTGTTAACTTTTTAAATTTAATTTCATATTTAAATTATGGCTCCTAAAAGTGTATTTGGCATATTTAAAAAAAGTAGTAGAGGTGATAGTAGTAGTAATCCTAATTCTAGTCATAATCCTAATCCTTATCCTAGAATTAGAAAACATATAGATGAAATGACTCATGTTGATGAAACTTCATTTTTCCAACCCCCCGCGTGTTATATATTAATTTCGGAGAACAACTAGATCATGAAACTTTACAAAGACAATTTGACAATGATATTTTTATTGAGGACGAAGAAAATGAGGATGAAGAAAATGAGGAAGATGAATTAGTTGAAACACCCACTAGTCCCGCAACACAAGCTCCAACTCAGAGTCAATCTCGGTCTTGAGCTTTACCCCCTGTACCTCCTGTAAGGGATAAGCATAATGTTGAACGTAGCAATACATCACTTGTATGAAAAAAAATTAACATGATAAAGTCAATAAACTTGCTATATGTGAAAAATATAAGCAACGATTTGTACATATACCAAAGGTGGTGGGACGGGGGGTTTAACCAGTCACTTACATAAGGACCACAAATCTTTGATGCAAGCTCAAATAGAAGCCGAAAAAATTCCGGATCCTAGCACCGGTACTGGCACTCCTAGTGGATCTAGCAAGGGTTCTAACTTTTTACAACAACAGTTTGACCCTGCTTCTGGTACTATTTGACGCCCTTATTACAAAGATGGAGATCGTGAAACTTAGCAAAAATGGTGGTTGTCTATGACTTACCTTTTACTTTTCCTTCTCACCCTGCTTTTGTGCATTATATACAAGAAACTTATAGTTCTGCTTTTCAAGGTTTTCCTAAGACCACAATTAGAAATGATATTTTTAAATTTCAAACCGAATATCTTCAGTATATTCGTTGTGTATTTTTCCACTTAGATTGTAAAGTGTCTATCATATCTGATATAGGTCGCATTCCTAATGGTTGTAATTATTTAACTGTTACATGTCATTGGGTTGATCATCACTGGAACATGCAAAAAAGTATTATTGGTTATAAATGTATTGATTCAAAACACATATATTGCAACTACTGTTTTACAAATAGTTAATTTTTATGGGCTCATTGATAAAGCCTTAGATAATGCTTCTGCTAACACAACCGCAACAACTAGCTTAAGAACTAGAATTTGTCCAATTGATCCAATAATTTTTCATGTTAGATGTGCATGCCATATTTTTAACTTGATTGTAAAAGATGGTATTAATTTATTTTTTAATGCTTGTAGTAAAGTACAACATGCTTGCGGCTATATTTTTCGTGCTAATAAAGCGAGTAGACTTCGTGAATTTGTTCAATAATGTGCTAGTGCTAACCTTCCATATAGAAAAATTTCAAAAGATGTTTGTACTAGGTGAAATCCTACTTACGAAATGCTTAAAGTTGCTTATGATTATCGGGTGCCTATAGAAAAGGTATTTAATATGCATAACGGTATCCCGCTGATCAAATTGTTGATTATGATTGGGATGAGATCAAAAGCTTACTAAATTTTTAGAAAAATTCTATTATGCTAGAAAATAATTTTTTGGTATATATTATCCTACTGTTACACAAATATTATGGTATATTTGTGAAATTTCTGTTGTATTTGGTAAGTATAAAACAAATCCAACTTATGCACCGGCCATTAATGAAATAATTGCAAAATTTAAAAAGTATTTTTTGTCCTGTTCCCTAAGTTTACTTAATTTCTGCTCTACTTAACACATCTTTAAAATTAAGAGCTGCAAAGGGACTTGTTCGTCAAATTAATGGGAATTTAGCAATTCAAGAAAATGAACAGTCATCTCTCGAAGACTCCAAGCTAACATATATTCTTATGCTAGATCATTGTTTGATAAGTATAAATCTATGGAAATAACAGGTGGTGAAACTGCTCTTACTACTTCTAAGGCTAGAGTAGAATTTCTATGGGAAGGTGTGGATGATATAATAGGTTGTCACGACCCGGATTTTCCACCCTCGGGAGTCGTGATGGTACCTACTCGTGATAGCTAGGCAAGCCAAATACTATGATTTTAACACATTAGCAATCAACCCAAACAACTATAAACAGTTATTAAAGATAAACAGATAAAAAGCGCGGAAGAGTTAAAATAAATCCAAATACTCCAATACATGTCTACCCACGAATCTGGTGTCCCAAATTCACGAACATCTACGAATTTCTACAAATACTGATCTGAAAAGAGAAGTACAACTGTTCTCGGAATGAAAAGAGACAGCAGAAAGCTAAAACAGGGAAGGGGGACTTTAGGCTCTGCGGACTCCAGCAGATTGATAACTAGGGAATATGATGCATTTTACACTCCTTCATGCTCAAGTTTTGACTAGAAATGTGTACAAAATAGTCCCAAAGGCTCACTAGTTGTGCTTGATTGCAGGTTTGATCAACAAGGTGACAAAGTGTCAAAAAATCAGCTCAAAAAGGAGTGAAACTTGCACAAGTACCAAGACAAGACAAAGCTCAGTCAACCAGGGCCAGTGCGGCCGCACACCATTCTGTGCGGTCCACACAAGTGATGTTCAGAGAGGTTGTTATTCAGGCCAAAAGGCAATGCGGCCGTAAGGGGTTTTGTGCGGTCCGCGTTGGGATCATTGCGGCCGCACTCGATTTAGTGTGGTCCGCGGAGCCAAGGTTCAGAGAGTGGTGTTTTTGAGGTTGAAGCTCAATGCGGTCCGCGGTCCTTTTTGTGCGGACCGCAATGGAAGCCACCGCGGCCGCACTCGATTTCGTGCGGTCCGCACTGCCCAAGTTCAGAGAGCTGATTATTCAAGTTCAGAGCCTTAGTGCGGCCGCACTTGTTTTTGTGCGGTTCGCACTAGCCCCGCAGGGGTATTTTTGTTCGAAATTTTCAGCCTAGTATAAATAGATTCTTTTCCCATTTTTAGGGCATCAGATAGTTTTGGACGTAGAGCTACGCTCGTGACTTCGTTTGTTTTACTATTTTGAGTAAAAATAGCTTAATTTCACCATTGAATCTTCAAGTTTTATTTAGCAATTAATTATTATGAGCTTATCTTTATCTGTTTCTTTGTTTTTCTCCTTAATCATGAGTAGCTAGACCCATCAGCTAGGGTTGTGGCTCAACCCTAGTGTGGGTAATTGATGGGTCTTATGTTTTAAGGTTTGATTGTTTATGGGTGTTTGATATTTGGACTAATTTATGGTTTTATTGTTGAATCAGTGGTTGCAAACACTAGTTTATGCTTTGTTGATTTTTGCTCTTCTTGAGAAAGAGAGCCCAAGTCTCTAGAATTAGTCCAACAAGGAATTGGGGCATACTCAAGAGAATTGATAGCCCCAGTTAAAGGGTTAAACCGAGAGATCGTAATACCCAACTTGAACCTTAATTGCTTGCACAAATGTTCATACCCAATTGGTCTTGAGAAAGTTAATTAGGGCAAAATCACTCGAACTGCCGAGAGCCATAGAGTGGGTAGAATCGTGCAATGGTTATATCGTAATCCCTAAGTATGACAAACTAGCCTTAGACATAAGAATTCGTTAATTATCCACCTAGGTGAAGGTCACTTCCCTAGTGCCTTTTATCGCATTAGAACATCTTCAATAGCTTCCTCTTAGCATAACGTAGCTCAATTTAGCACATTGGTAGTATAAATTTAGAAGTTAATCAAAAAACCCAAAAATGTTTAGAAGTGCAATTAGGATCAATTACACAACTATAACTTAGAAAGAAACTCAATTCCAATTTCTAGCTCCCTGTGGATGTCGATCCCGACCTTATCGGGTAAAAGCTGCTACGACCTCTCTTGCTACTCTTTAGTAGTACAGGGTTGGCCTCGATCACAGATCTACCTTGGTCTCCCTAGACAGAAGGCAACTACCTCAGCTACTCACCGGGTCCGGCACTGAAATCTGCACAAAAGAGTGCAGAGTGTAGCATCAGTACAACCGACCCCATGTACTGAGTAAGCATCGAACCTAACCTCGGCAATGTAGTGACGAGGCTAGGACACGACAATCATATAAACCTGTGCAGTTAAATCATATAAAAACAGAATCATAATAACAGGAATCAACAGAATAATGTGGGAATGGGACATGTTGCGGGGAATATCAGATTCTAACAATAAACCAATAAAGAAGCATAATGAACATCATGTCTATATCAACAAGAATAATGAAACGGTAACACGCGCACGGCATCACCCTTCGTGCTTTTACTCTCGTCCTCACTATATGAATCAACAGAGACGGCACGGCATCACCCTTTGTGCATTACCTCACATAATCATGGCACGGCATCACCTTTTGTGCATTATTCACAACATTGGCACGGCATCACCCTTCGTGCATTAACTCTCAAATCATGGCACGGCATCACCCTTCGTCCATTAACACTCATAATATCGGTACGGCATCACCCTGCGTGCATTACACTCACTCACAATATCATACACGGCATCACCCTTCGTGCTTTACACTGTTCCTCACCCAAGCAATAGAAACAATACGTCCCGGCAAGGGAATCAACAATATAACAATAACCTCCCGGCAAGGGAATCAACAATATCAACAATAACATCCTGGCAAAGGGTTCAGCTATAACCAATCTCGTTTTCAACAATTACTTTACAAAATGAAACTCAACTTGAGCCAATGCTCAACAATAGTCAATTACCAAAAAACTTCCATAAGCTTTGTTCAACATTAATAATCATCAATTTGAGCATGATCGATACCTAATAGAGTTACAACAATCATGGTATAAGACTCACGGGCATGCTTGACACCAACGTATAGATACCCGTCACCACACCTATACGTCGTACTCATACTAACACATAGAAAATAAGACCACCTCCTATTCCCTCAAGCTAAGGTTAGTCCAAACACTTACCTCGAATTCACGGACAAGATTAAGCCTCAAGTACCGCTTTACCACTCGGGTCCACTTCCAATTCGCATGTATCTAGTCATAATTTACTTAATAACATCAATAAATGCTAGATAAACCAATTCTAATGCATGAAAAAAGATTTCTCAATGATTTCCCCAAAAAGTCAAAACCCGACCCCGGGCCCGCTTGGTCAAAACCCGAAGTTCGAACCAAAGCCCGATCACCCATTCACTCACAAACTCAAATATGCAATTAGTTTTTAAATCGGACCTCAAGTTGAGGTCCAAATCCCCAAAATTTGAAAATCCTAACTTCTACCCAAAAACACCCAATTTCCCATGAAAACCCCTAGATTTTGATGTGAAATCATGTAAAAAGATGTTATAGATTGAAGAAAATAAGATAGAAATCGTTTACCTATGATTTGGGGAAGAACTCTCTTCAAGAAAATCGCCTATGTGATGTTTAGGCTTGAAAAAGTTGTAAAATGAAGAAGAATCCCGTCAAAAATTCCACTTAATAGGTCTCAGATGTCGCAATTACGACCAGGGGTTCGCAATTACGAACCCTAGGAATTTCTGCCATCTTCGCAATTGCGAAGAAATTGTCGCATTTTGCGACTTCTGGGGATTTCTTAGAACTTCGCATTAGCGAAGAAATGCGAGCAAATGCGAGCAAGGCTGGCCAGGGCATATTTCGCAATTGCGATCCGTCCCTCCCAATTGCCAAGCCTGACAGACTCGCAATTGCGAAGCTTGACCTCGCAGTTGCGAGATCAGAGCCTGCAACAAATACCAGATGAAAAATCTGAAATTTCCTAAGTCCAACTCATCCTGTGGCCTATCCAAAACTCAGCCGAGCCCTCGGGGCTCCAAACCAAACATGCACGCAAGTCTAAAAACATCATAAGGACTTGCTCGTGCGATCAAATCATCAAAATAACATCAACAACTACGAATTAACCTCAAATTCATGAAATTCATCAAGAACATTGAAATTTTTATTTTCTCAACTAAAGGTCCGATTTATACCAAATCAACTCCGATTCTTACCAGATTTCACAGATTCGACTTATTTATTATTTTAAACCTATACCGGGCTCCGGAACGAACATACGGGCCGATACCATCAAGAACATGCATCATTTCATTTCAAAAAGCCTTTATATTTTCTAGCAAATAATTTTCTTTAAAAATTCTTTTCTCGGGCTTGGGACCTCGGAAATCGATTCCGGGTATACGCCCAAGTCCCAGATTTTACTACAGACCCTACGGGACCGTCGAATCACGGGTTCGGGTCCATTTACCAAGAATGTTGACCAAAGTCAACTTTAATCAATTTTAAAGGCCAATTTCATTATTTTTATCGAATTTCACATAAAAGCTTTTCTGGAAATGCGCCCGGACTATGCACGCATAACGGGGTGAGACAAAAGGAGGTTTTTAAGGCCTCAGAACACAGTTTTGACTTCTAAAATAAGAGATGACCTTTAGGGTCATCACATTCTCCACCTCTAAAACAACCGTTCGTCCTCAAACGGACATAGAAAAGTACCTGAGTCGGTGAAAAGATTAGGATATCGGCTCCGCATATCGGACTCGGACTCCCAGGTCCCTGCCTCAATAGGGTGACCTCCCCACTGTATATGAGCTGAAGGGAAATTCTTTGATCTCAACTGACGAACCTGCCGGTCTAGAATGGCTACCGGCTCCTCCTCATAGGTCAAGTCCCTGTCCAACTGGACAGTGCTGAAGTCTAACACGTGGGATGGGTCTCCGTGATACTTCCGAAGCATGGACACATGAAACTCTGGATGCACTGCTGATAAACTCGGTGGTAATGCAAGTCTATAAGCCACCTCTCCTACTCGATCAAGAATCTCAAAAGGACCGATGAATCTAGGGCTTAGCTTGCCCTTCTTCCCAAATCTCATCACGCCCTTCATGGGCGACACCCGAAGCAACACTCGTTCTCCGACCATGAATGCCACATCACGAACCTTTCGATCGGCATAACTCTTTTTCCTGTACTGAGATGTACGAAGCCTATCCTGAATGATCTTAACCTTGTCCAAGGCATCCTGTACCAAATCCGTACCCAACAACCGAGCCTCTCCCGGCTCAAACCACCCAACTGGCGATCGACACAGTCTACCATATAATGCCTCATAGGGGGCCATCTGGATGATCGACTGATAGCTGTTGTTGTAGGCAAACTCCGCTAATGGCAAGAACTGATCCCACGAACCTCCAAAGTCAATAACACATGCTCGGAGCATATCCTCCAAAATCTGAATAATACGCTCGGACTGTCCGTCCGTCTGAGGATGAAATGCTGTGCTCAACTCGACCCGAGTACCCAACTCACGCTAAATTGCCCTCCAGAAATGCGAGGTAAACTGCGTACCTCGGTTAGAAATAATGGACACGGGCACACCATGAAGACGAACAATCTCCCGGATATAGATCTCAGCTAACCTCTCTGACGAATAGGAGACTGCTACAGGAATGAAATGCGCTGACTTGGTCAGCCTATCAACAATAACCCATATCACGTCGAACTTCCTCTAAGTCCGTGGGAGTCCAACAACGAAGTCCATAGTGATACGCTCCCACTTCCACTTAGGAATCTCAATCTTCTGAAGCAAACCTCCAGGTCTCTGATGCTCGTACTTTACCTGCTGACAATTCAAACACCAAGCTACATACGCAACAATATCCTTCTTCATCCTCCTCCACCAATAAGCTGTCGTAAGTCCTGATACATCTTAGCGACGCCCGGATGAATAGAATACCGGGAACTATGGGCCTCCTCTAGAATCAACTCACGAAGTCCATCCACATGGGGCACAAAAATACGACCCTGCATCCTCAAAACTCCATCATCCCGAACTGTAACCTGCTTGGCACCCCCGTGCCACACCGTGTCCCTAAGGACAAGCAAATGAGGATCATCATATTGTCGATCTCGGATACGCTCAAATAATGAAGAACGAGCGACTGTGCAAGCCAGCACACGGCTGGGCTCAGAAACATCCAACCTCAAGAACAGATTGGCTAAAGCCTGAACGTCCAAGGCAAGCGGTCTCTCACCGACCGGAATATATGCAAGACTGCCCATACTGGCTAACTTCTTACTCAAAGCATCGGCCAGTACATTCGCCTTCCCCGGATGATACAAGATGGTGATATCATAGTCTTTCAAAAGCTCCAACCACCTCCTCTGCCTCAAATTGAGCTCCTTCTGCTTGAACAAATACTGCGAACTCTTATGATCCGTGAACACCTCACATGACACGCCATATAAGTAATGCCTCCAAATCTTCGGCGCGTGGACAATGGTTGCTAGCTCTAAATCATGAACTGGATAATTCTTCTCGTGCATCTGCGGCAAAACGACCGCATCTGCGGTCCCAGCTCTCTTCCGCCAATTTCGCATCTGCGACCATAGGGACGCTTCTGCAGCTCCGCACCTGCGGTCCTAGTCTCGCAGGTGCGGTTACACCAGCAACCAGCAACTTCAGCTCTTCTTTAAACTCCGAATTCGATCCGTTAACCACCCGGAATCCACTCGAGGCCCCCGGGACCGCAACCAATCATACCAACCAGTCCCAAAACACATTACGGACTTGCTCGAGGCCTCAAATCATATCAAACAACGCTAAAACCACGAATTGATCTCCAATCCAAGCTTTATGAACTTTAGAATTTCAACTTCTACTTTCGATGTTTAAACCTATCAAATCACGTCCGATTGACTCCAAATTTTGCACACAAGTCATATTTGACATTACGGACTTAGTCCAACTTTCGAAATCGGATTCCGACCCCGATATCAAAAAGTCCACCTCCGGTCAAACTTCTCAAAAACGTTCAAATTTCTATCTTTAGCTAAATGACCCCCAAATGACCCACGGGCATCCGAATTCACTTCCGATCGCGCTCCCAACTCCAGAATCACCATACGGAGCTACTCCCAAACTCGGAATCCCAAACGGACATCAATAACACTGAAACGCACTTCAACCCAAACTTATGAGATTTCTTCCAAAATGCTAACTTCCAAAATAGGCGCCAAACGCTCCCGGGTCACCCAAAACCCGATCCGGGCATACGCCCAAGTCCGAAATCATCATACGAACCTGCTAGAGCCTTTGAATCCCAATTCTAAGGGCGTTTACTCAAAAATCCAATCATAGTTGTTTCTTTCAACTTAAAGCTTCCAAAATCAAAATTCTCCTCCCGAATCAACCCTGAACTTCCCAAAATTCAATTCCGACCATGCGTTCAAGTCGTAATACCTGAAATGGAGCTGCTCATGGCCTCAAACTGCTGAACGGCGCGCTAGAGCTTAAAACGACCGGTCGGGTCGTTACAGAGTGACGGTCATAGAACCCTACTGGAGACGCTCAAACTGCCTCCGATAGTCCTCCCTTTGAGTGATAGGAAGAAACTTCTCCAGAAATAGCTGAGAGAACTGATCCCAAGTCAAAGACGGTGACCCAGCTGGCCTAGCCAAACAATAATCCCTCCACCAAGTCTTGGCGGAACCTGACAGCCGAAAAGCAGCAAATTCGACCCCATTAGTCTCCACTATCCCCATGTTTGGAAAACACTCGTGACAGCTGTCCAAATAGTCCTGGGGATCCTCTGAAGTTGTACCACCATAAGTAGTAGTGAATAGCTTGGTGAACCTATCTAACCTTCACAAAGCATCAGCAGACATAGCCGCTCCATCACCGGTCTGAGCTACCACACCCAGCTGAACTGCTCCAACTGGCTAAGCTGCTGGAGTCTGAAACTGAGGAGCCACCTGCTCCGAAGTGCGAGTAGCGGGAGTCTGTGCTCCTCCCCCAGCCTGAGAGACGGTTGGTGCTACAGGAAGTAAGCCTGCCTGGGCGACACTCTCCATAAGGCACACTAGACGGACCAGAGCATCCTGGAGTACCGGTTTAGCGATGAACCCCTCTGGGACCTGAGTTGGCCCCGCTGGAACTGTCTGGGCCGGAACCTCCTCCTCGAACTCTACCTGAAGCTCCGCCGCTGGTGCTGCTGCTCTGGGTTGAGCCCTGCCCCTACCTCGGCCTCTAGCACGGCCTCGACCTCGTCCTCTGCCGCTCATAGGAGCTGCCACTGGGGGATCGGGCTGCTGATCAACAGATGAAGAAACACGTGTTCTCGCCATCTACGAAAGAACAGAGTAGAAGTTCAATTAGCGTTGAGAAGTCAAATCACACGACAGAGAAGAATAGATGTGAAGTTATTTCTAAACTCTGTAGCCTCTTGGGGATAAGCACAGACGTCTCCGTGCCGATCCCTCAGACTCTACCTAGCTTGTTCGTGAATTGTGAGACCTAGGCAACCTAGTGCTCTGATACCAACTTGTCACGATCCGGATTTCCAACCCTCGGGAGTCATGTTGGCGCCTACTCGTGAATGCTAGGCAAGCCAAATACTATGATTTTAACACATTAGCAATCAACCCAAACAACTATAAATAGTAATTAAAGATAAACAGATGAAAAGCGCGGAAGAGTTAAAATAAATCCAAATACTCCAATACATGTCTACCCACGAATCTGGTGTCACAAATTCATGAACATCTACGAATTTCTACAAATACTGGTCTGAAAAGAAAAGTACAGTTGTTCTCAGAATGAAAAGAGACAGCAGAAAGCTAAAACAGGGAAGGGGTACTTTAGGCTCTGCGGACGCCAGCAGATCTACCTTGGTCTCCCTGGACAGAAGACAACTACCTCAGCTACTCACTGGGTCCGGTACCGAAATCCGCACAAAAGAGTACAGAGTGTAGCATCAGTACAACCGACCCCATGTACTGAGTAAGTGTCGAGCCTAACCTCGACGAAGTAGTGACGAGGCTAGGACACGACAATCATATAAACATGTGCAGTTAAGTTATATACAAACAGAATCATAATAACAGGAATCAATAGAATAAGGTGGGAAGGGGACATGCTGCGGGGAGTATCAGATTCTAACAATAAACCAATAAAGAAGCATCAACAAAGAAGCATAATGAACATCATGTCTATATCAACAAGAATAATGAAACTGTAACGCGTGCACGGCATCACCCTTCGTGCTTTTACTCTCGTCCTCACCATATGAATCAACATAGACGGCACGGCATCACCCTTCGTGCATTACCTCACATAATCATGGCATGACATCACCCTTCGTGCATTAACTCTCAAATCATGGCACGACATCACCCTTCGTGCATTAACACTCATAATATCGGCACGGCATCACCCTTCGTGCATTACACTCACTCACAATATCATACACGGCATCACCCTTCGTGCTTTACGCTCTTCCTCACCCAAGCAATAGAAATAATACGTCCCGGCAAGGGAATCAACAATATAACAATAACCTCGCGGCAAGGGAATCAACAATAACATCCTGACAAAGGGTTCAGCTATAACCAATCTCGTTTTCAACAATTACTTAACAAAATGAAACTTAACTTGAGCCAATGCTCAACAATAGTCAATTACCAAGAAACTTTCATAAGCTTTGTTCAACATTAATAATCATCATAATCATCGATACCTAATAGAGTCACAACAATCATGGTATAAGACTCAAGGGCATGCTTGACACCAACGTATAGATACCCGTCACCATACCTATACGTCGTACTCATACTAACACATAGCAAATAAGACCACAACTCCTATTCCCTCAAGCTAAGGTTAGGCCAAACACTTACCTCGAATCCACGGACAAGATTAAGCCTCAAGTACCGCTTTACCCCTCAGTTCCACTTCCAATTCGCGTGTATCTAGTCATAATTTACTTAACAACATCAATAAATGCTAAATAAACCAATTCTAATGCATGAAAATAGATTTCTCAATGATTTCCCCACAAAGTCAAAGCCCGACCCCGAGCCCGCTTGGTCAAAACCCGAAGTTCGAACCAAAGCCCGATCACCCATTCACTCACGAACTCAAATATGCAATTAGTTTTGAAATCGGACCTCAAATTGAGGTCCAAATCCCCAAAATTTGAAAATCCTAACTTCTACCCAAAAACACCCAATTTCCCATGAAAAACCCTAGATTTTGAAGTGAAATCATGTAAAAAGATGGTATAGATTGAAGAAAATAAGTAAGAAACCGTTTACCTATGATTTGGGGAAGAACTCTCTTCAAGAAAATCGCCTATCACTACAACATTTTGCATATGTAGCTACGAAATATATTGTAGCTAAATATGAAAATTTCCGTAGCTAAACCCTTTAGCCACAATAATTTTTTCCGTAGCATCCGTAGCAAAATGCAGCATAACTAAAAGTTAGCTATAGACTTTATATGATCCATGGCTAAGGAATAATACTTATTGCTACGAATGTTTTCTGCATTGTAGCTATATTGATAATACTTTTTTGCTACAAAATATATACTCATAGCAAATAATCTTAGTCTTTTACCACGACAAATAAACTATATAGCAATCTTTATATTTTGCCACAAGGTGTTTTACTGTGGCAAAAGACTTAATTTGTTTGCACGAAAATTCAACTTTGTGGCTATTTTTATATTTTCATTTCTTACTTTTTTTAGCTACAAGTTCAAAAATTCATAGCTATAAATTGAAGTTTTGCCACAAATATTTAGATAGCTAAGAATCCATTCTCTTGCCATGAAATATATAAAATTATAGCTAAAGATTTCTTCATTTGCTACGAAAAGTGAGAATGTATAACCATATTTTTGTTACGTGATATGTATATAGCCACGAATTCATACTTTTGTTGCCATAAATTAAAAAATTTGCTACAAGAATAACTAGTCACAATAATTTTAATAATAGCTAAAATCCCAAATATTTTAGATTCCAAAACAAATTCAAAGTTATACATAAGGCTGTTAATAACATATCTAAGAATAAAAAGAATTTACATTCCACAATAGGTAATCACACATAATTGTAAATTTCAAAGCATTCACGATGCACAATTCTTCTACAAAACATCTTGCTTGAGACACCGTCTTCTTCTTTTACTCCTCTTTGGGTCTTTAACTGCACCTTATCTTACTCTTAACTTGTCATTGCTCTAATTCCACCAATTTACCTGTCAATGAAAATATATTTTAACACCAAGCTAGAATAACTGATCATATATTTTTCACAGGTACAACTGAGTTAAAACTTTAACACAAAGATGTAAGTTCGATTAGTAAAAATATTGATAAAATTTCAAGCAGACAAAAAACATGTCTTGATAAATATTTTTTTCAAGAATTCTAACAAATAACAAAAGAAAAAAATACAAAGCAACAAAATAAGTAAAAAAGAAAATTTTGAACACTTTTTAAACAACTTAAATGATCTTCATCCCAATTTTGTAATATTGCTTTTCGGTTACAGCCGATGAACTATGGCTCCTCCCAACATTATAACTTCAAAATCTTTAAATTTCCAATCACTATTTATCAAAAAAATAAGATACAATATCTATCAAATTGCTGGAATAGTCTACAAAATTGTACCCAAAAATCCAAGTGAAATAGGTATAAAAAAATCGCAAACCCTAAAATATAGAGATATGAGCTTACCTTTTCTGTCTAATAATAGAAAAGCGATGGGTTTCTCTCTCGCTCTTCTTTGTCGTTCTCGGTCTTCTTAGTTTAGCCGTGGTTAAAGAATGGAATGGAGAAGTGGGGAAAGGGAGGTGGCGGCGTGAGAGAGGGAAAGTCAGACTAGTTTAGGTTTAGGGATTTGCTTTGGGCTAAATAGCCTTTGTCGTTTTCTTACTTTATTATATACTAGTATATTTTTTTGCTTTCTTTTATTTCTTAATCAATACACGTAATATATTAAATGAAAAAATGTAAGCTCTAACAAATATGAGTCAAAAGCTTACCCACCAAAAAAACAAAAAATATAGATATTATAAATATTTAATTTATAATAAGTAACGTAGAAACAATAAACTATTTAAACAAAAATAAAAATATTCTAAATTGGCTTTTTTAAAGCTTCCTTCGTACTATATGATATTATTAGTTTGTTACTTTGTTATATGCTCCTATTTCAATTATATCAATTTTTCATTTTTTGCGCTTAATTGGATTTATGATAATTATTAAATTATCAAAATAGCACTAGACCATCAATTATGCCTATTCAAATTGAATACAATTAGTTATCACATGTAATAATTTGTAATACAATTAGATTATATTAGAAAGTCACATGTAATACTTTATTTAGTATGAATTATGATATACTAATTAATTTTTTTATAAACTTATTTATCAGCAATATTTAATTATCAGAGTTTTGAAATAAAATATAATAATTGAAATTATTTAAGTTTATAAAATATCGAATAATAGTCATAATAGAGACACTACCCCTTCTTACATAATTATATTAAATTCTTAATTCTTTGATTCGATGTATAATACAAATAATTTGTTGTACAATTTAATTGGTATAAGATTATATTTGTTTAAATTCAATTTTAAAACTAAAGAATTTTTTTTGCATTTAATCTGTAAAATTAAATTTTAAGATTGAAGATTAATTTTTGCATTTTAATTTTTTTATTTGAAAGTTAATTAATTTTTAATCATATATATTACTATTTTATCTTATTTGTCTATGAAATTAATTTTTCAATGAATGTAGATGTTCACCATATTACATTCGATATTCTCAGTGTGTCTAGATATATGAAAATTATATAAAAATTTAATATGAATAATAATGTTAGTAATAGATAATTAGATATTTTGTTCTATCTATGTAATTGTTAAGCTAACTATTTTTTAAATAATTTAAAGCAAAATATTTCATTTGGCTACACATTTTTATTTTAAATAATTTTATGCGGCTAAAAGATTACCATTGGTATAGCAAGTTTTAACTTGTGCCAAAAAAAATAATTTTTAGCTGCGAAATTTTATCTCCAAAATAAATTTATGGCTATATATATCATCATTTCATGACAAATAACTGTAGCTATTAAATCAATTGTTGCCACGGTATTTTAGTACTTGAAGCAAAAAATATTATTTAGCTATAATATTTGTTTTAATTATTTTGTTGTGGCTAAACAGTTACTATTGCTACAGTAAGTTTCAACTCGTAGTAAAAACTAATATTAGCTACGAAATTTTATTGTAGCAATAATTTCATGGCTATGTCATTTAACTATTGTCACGGTTTTTTTATAACTCGAAGCAAAAATATTTGTTTAGCTACAACATTATGCTTCAAATAATCTTTTGTATCTAAAAGATTACTATTGCTATAGTAACTTTTATCATGTGGCAAAAAATTATATTTAGCTACGAAATTTTACTGTAGCAATAAATTTGTAGCTATTTAGGTAATTGTTGCCACGATTGTTAGCAACTATAGCAAAAATAATGAATTAGCTTTGCCAGTATAATTTTTGTGGCTATGAAATTTTATGCATTTGTAAATAGCCATGGATTCGAATTTTTGTGGCTATCGTTAGGTACTAGCCACGATTTTTTAATCTGTAACTAAGATTTCGTAGCTATATATGTATAATGTTGTAGTGTATGTGATGTTTAGGTTTGAAAAAGTTGTAAAATGAAGAAGAATCCCGTCAAAAATTTTACTTAACAGATCTTAGATGTCGCAATTGCGACCAGGGGTTCGCAATTGCGAACCCTGGGAATTTCTGCCATATTCGCAATTGCGAAGAAATTGTCGCATTGCGACTTCTGGGGATTTCTGAGAACTTCGCATTTGCAAAGAAATGCTCGCAAATGGGAGCAAGGCTGGCCAGGGTATATTTTGCAATTACGATCAGCCCCTCGAAATAGCCAAGCCTGACAGGCTCGCAATTGTGAAGCCTGACCTCGCAATTGCGAGATCAGAGCCTGCAACAAATACCAGATGAAAAATCTAAAATTTCCCAAGTCCAATTCACCCCGTGGTCTATCCAAAACTCACCCGAGCCCTCGGGGCTCCAAAACAAACATGCACGCAAGTTTAGAAACATCAAACGGACTTGGTCATGCGATCAAGTCATCAAAATAACATCAACAACTACGAATTTAACCTCAAATTCATGAAATTCCTCAAGAACATTGAAATTTTCATTTTCTCAACTAAAGGTCCGATTTATACAAATCAACTCCGATTATTACCAGATTTCACAGATTCGACTTATTTATTATTTTAAACTTGTACCGGGCTCCGGAACCAACATACGGGCCCGATACCATCAAGAACACGCATCATTTCATTTCAAAAAGATTTTATATTTTCCAGCAAACAATTTTCCTAAAAAAAAAATTCTTGGGCTTGGAACCTCGGAATTCGATTTCGGGCATACGCCCAAGTCCCATATTTTACTACGGACCCTACGGGACCGTCGGATCACAGGTCCGGGTCTGTTTACCAAGAATGTTGACCATAGTCAACTTTAAGTAATTTTAAAGGCCAATCTCATTATTTTTCTTAAATTTCACATAAAAGCTTTTCCGAAAACTCGTCCGGACTGTGCACGTAAATCGGGGTGAGACAAAAAGAGGTTTTTAAGCCTCGGAACACAGTTTTGACTTCTAAAACAAGAGATGACCTTTAGGGTCATCACACAGGTTTTGATTCCTCTATTGATAACGAACTCGATTCTTATCTTAATCAAGGAATGGAAAGTATCAAAGACGAAGAAGGCAATGAACAACTTTTGGCATGGTGGAGGGAGCATGGCAAGGCATTTCCAACACTTTCAAATAATGGCCCGAGATATCCTGGCTATTCAAGCATCATCAGTAGCAGCGGAGAGTGCTTTTAGCGCGCCAAATTTCAAATCGAAGATCATAGACATTCATTATCGGAGGACAGCCTAGAGATTTTCATATTATTTATAGATTGGATTAATTCAGAAAGAAGAAATCTTGGCTTTGAAAAATTAACCACTAGGGAAGAAGAAGAAGAATACAATGAGATACTTAGCACTGGGAGCGATGATGTCATGGAACTCATGGAACATCAATCAACATTGCCAATTCCAGAACAATAACCGAGAGAAATTATAGATAAGTTATAATGAAGCTATATCGGAGCTTACAAATATTAGTATGATAATTTATAATTGGCTACTAAGAGGCGTAGTTCAAACAGAACCCTTCCTAGAGGGTGGTTGCGTAGATTAGGTGTTCTTCAAAAGAATTATATTTGAATGTGAAATTTGAAAGTTCTATTAATAAATAAAAGGTTCTAAGCGTTGAATTTTTTTTAATGAATTGTCTTACACTCTTATGTAGTTACTTAATAGCTTGAATTTATATTAAATAAATTACAACTCTACTATAATCACTAAAAAATTTTATTACAAGTCTTTTGTTCTAATATTTTATAATTCTTTACTTAGTTTCTTTATAATTTATTAAGTTTTAAGCTTATTAAATAAGTCAAAAAAACTAGTTAGTCATTATCTAAAAACTAGCCGTTGCCAAACTTAATGCTTAAATAATTATTTTTTTTAAAAAGGCCCACTTAGGGCCCGCGAACCTTCCCGTCCCATCCCGTTTGTTAGCGGATGGGATGGGCCTATCGTTTCGTCCCTTTTATCCTGTCCCGTTTAGGCCCATCCCGCCACCGTCCCGGCTAAATATTGTTCCGTCCCTTTTATTTAGTACCGTCCCATTGGACAACCATAGGAGGAGCACGTAAATATGGACGATGAATTAATTAGAAGAAAATTGAGGGACAAAAATACAATCCTTTACTTAAATAAACGAGTTTGGACTCGATCGAGAAAACTATTATGATTATGGAACCATAGTGTACAAGTAAAAGTGACGAAGGGAGTACATAATTTTCTTTCTTAAGTCTAGCGTCTATCTAAATTAGAAATGTGCAATACTAGTCAGGTGCCTCTTTAAGTTAGTCATATGATTGTCTAATTAGAGACGTGGCTAAACGGTTTGCTTTGAACCTTTATCACGGCCATAATTTGAAATTATTTTCAAAAAAGCTCTGATTAAATACATTGATCCCACCTTACTTTTTATGTTGTTTTTCTTTTATTTATTTAATTCAGTTTAAAGTTTCTCCACCTTTAACATGTCAAATTGAGAAGGACTCGTACAACTGCTGGTGGTTGTTTGAGTTACAATATTGAATTCTCTTAAATCATAGTAAAAAACATTAGGAAACCGACCGACACCTTCCTTTAATAATGGAGCATTTAATATTAACAAGTATTGAGAAAAAGACATTAGGTACTGTAAAATATATAGAAAACACACAATCATTATTTAGGACAACAGGTCCTCTCAACAAATAATAACTCGACACGTGTATGTATAACATATCAAATGACATGCATGTTCTCATGAAAACACCATAGGTGTACCCCACAAATATATAAATCTGGCAGATGGTTGATCCACGTATGTACTTAAGTTAGGTCGAATTAATACTACTACTACTATACTATTTTGGAATATAAAATCAAGTGCTTGCTTTTCATTGGATACAACTAACTTTAGCTTTAGGCCACCTTGTCTAAATATCTACCAGATATTTCTGTCTTGCCCGTCGATTCCCTGCCCGTTGATTTTCACCCACTGGATCTTCCTGCGTATTCGCATCTTCCTTTATTTGATCCGCCTCGGGCAGCTCTTCTGCCCGTTGCCTCTCTTACGACTGGTTTTATTTGCAGACCAAGAGAGCCCCTTTGGACATAAAAATAATTTCCCTTTTTTCAAAAAAAATTTATTTTTTTCGAAATTAGCATTGGTTCATAATATTTTTAATTTTCACTTTAAGATGCGTTTTGAAAATTTTCGAAAATTTAAAAAACTCCAAAAAGCTGTTTTCAAAATTTTCAATCAATTACTCACAAAATTTCAAAACAACCCAAATTTATATTCATGTCCAGACACAACTCAAATTTAAAGTACCATTTCCAGTTGAAATTTTTTTTCACCTTTTTTTGGTATTACAATTCTTATGTCCAAACGCCCACCGAGATATACAAATACTATAATGTAAGGATTGTATACAAGGATTAATAATTACTGAATTATTTGGTTCATAAGTTCTTCCCGGTGAATATTAATTCATGATATAAAAGTTTATGACTTTCTTGTTTTTTTAAGTAAATAATAAATGAAATAGATGCAATCTATGTTATTTTGGTCTTTTAAATATTTATCTAGTAAAGCTAATCTTATACAAGTTATATCGTGTTGGATCTGGTATAAATAATATGAACATTGTGGGTTGAAATTGTACTTGATGTTAAATAACACTAATAACTACACATTAGTCCTAAGCAAAGTAGGATTAACGATATAAATCTTCAATTGTTTTTAAGCTCAACCCAAATTTTTATTATGCCAAAAATAATAAAATAGGAGTAGCAGCAAGAATAAATTAAATATGAATATAAATAATAGTCATAATAATAATAATAATAATAATAATAATAATAATAATTCTTTAAAATTTAAAGTCTATTCCAACTAGTAAGTATCAACAATATGAATCTTTTTCTTTCATTGTACATTATATATCTTTAGATAGTCTTGCATTGACTCTAAGGATTTGTAGGTGATCTTTTGAGACAACTTCCTTTCATGTGATTTCAGGTCTACCTCATCCCTTTTTAACACATTTCCTCACGAGTGATTTTATTTTGTACCCCACACAACTTACACTAGTTGTGTGAGGCCTCTTTTTATCTCACATATTTGTGGGCCCATATCTTATACATTTGGGTCCACAAAATTCTAGGACCACACAGTTGTGAGACAAAAAAGAGGCCTCACACGACTAGTGTCAGTTGTGTGAGGCACAAAATAAAAAATTTCGGTCTACCTCGTCTCTTTTTAATACATTTACTCACCATAGGTTCACACATACATACCTATGTCTCTGTAGGGCGACATAAGATATGATTAAACAATCTCAAGCGACCTTCTCTCATTTTATCTTTAATGTGTTCTGCTTGCACCTTTTATGAATGTGTTTAATCTTGTATGACTGCGCATCCATCTTAGCATCTTCATGATCACTGATCAATATAACATTACGGGTCTTATATAAATTGTAGCTGGTGTTGCTTATCTGAATATCTGGAAACAAAATGCTCGCCAAATTCAGTGTTCTACTCCATGTGTCTACATCTAATAGACAAAGAACGTGTAAATCACATGCCTCATAGTTGTTCCTGGACCTGAACTCCATTAGATATAGATATAGAGAAACTAAATGCACTCCATGAAAAAAATTTGTTTGAAATACTATTTACTGGAATGCATACTTGTACTTCAATCTTATGAAGCGGATCTAGAATTTGAATATTATAATTTCAAGTTCGAAATTTTGCTGCAACTCATTTGATTTATGGGGATCAAACTCTATCACTTGTATTTATTTAGTGAAATTTTTAATGCAGGGTATGACTCAAACCACATAATTCAAATGAACTTGTAAGTCTTTAACTACATCCTTCCTTACAAACAAGAGGTTCAAACTGGAAATAATTTTCGTTGATTAATATTTTACTATGCTCTACCCCATTTTTGCAGTTAGATCAAGAAAAACATTTTGATCGAAATCCAAAACAATTACACCACATTATAGATTTTAATTATTTTATTTTTTTATTTAGTTGGATATGATCTTCTACTCTTATTTATTACTCATCATCTTCTCACCGGATTAGTTAGAACAAAAAAGGAAGGACAGATAATGGCATGTAAAATATCTGCCACAGCTACAAACTAAAAAAGGCTAATTACAAGACACACATATAAATCACAGTGCTACAACGTAACGTCTTATAATAAATACTCAGTACAATTTAGCTATGGAGGAAAACTTATTGTATTAATATTCCCCTCCTCCATTTGTTGTTAACCTTTTTGTTCTATATTCTGTTGGCTCCACCTACAACTGGAGCCTCCTCTTGTAATAATTTTAATGTAAAGGCGAACATATGCAATGCCGAGAGGGGTCACTGGCACCCAAAAATTCCATGTATACATGTATATATCTTTAATAAATAGTGATATATTAGTAGTGGGTACCCTACATACAAAGCAGATTTTGATTGAATCCAAAAGTGCACCCCCGACCTTCAAATCCTGGGTCCACTTCAGCTATAAGGTAATATATAATTTTAACTCTTTTTTTTTTTTTTTTTTATATAGATATAATGGTGGTATTCAGATTAACTCCACGCACTTGGACTAATTCCACCAGCTATTTGTTACGTTCGACCAACACAAATACCGAATATAATATTAACTTTTTAAGGACAAAAAAAAAGGAGGTCACGTTCTATATAAACTTATGGCGTGTTTTCCCCACTCTCAATTTGCTCTCCAGTAGGCTTAGTTTAGCAATCCTTGTCCCAGGATGAAGTGTACAAGCACTATCAATATGTAAACTCCTCATTAATCTTGGGTGGTTTCACTAAAATAGCATATTTAGAGATGCATTTACCCCCTTTTCAATTATTCAACTAATTCTTTCAAGTCACAAACTTTAGCCTTCCAATAATCGTCAAGTGTGATTAGGCTTACTACGAAACTTCTCCATAGTAGTGTTCGCTATTGAAAAGAAATTACCCTTCTTACAAGTTCCCACTTTTGCAAAATTTAAAGAAGAATTTTTCTTAATAAGTTAGTGTATATGGTTCTTTATTGTAATATAGAATAGCATCACATATATAGCACATGTAATAGTTAGTTAGTCATGCGCTTCTTTCTTCTTTCTGTTAATGACAGATGTTAATGAGCTGTCAATTGGGTTAGCTTAAGTTAATGGTAGTTAGGTGTAGAAAATGTACTGATCTTCTTCTTCAGTAGAACAATTGTTCATTTCTTCTTAAACGTCTCTCTCTTCTCAGAGCTTCTCCCATTGTTACCCCTTCAAATCCTTGCATTTTATCATTCTTTAATATGGGATATTTATAAGAATGTCCACATAGAATTTGATCACCAATTTAGAAATTGCTCTTCTTACAAAGTTTCCACTTTTGTAAAATTTAACCAAGAATTTTCTTTAATAAGTTAGCGTATCTGGCTCTTTAATATGGGATGTTTATAAAAAAAGCCCACATAGAATTTGATCACCAATTTGCCTAAGTTGTACAATAAAAGATTTTTCTTAGTTTTAGTTTACATATACACCTATATGCAATCTTTTGGTAGATATTTGGAATTTTGGTTCTCCGAGTGTATTACTTTCTTCTCTCCCTTTCTTTTTTTTTTTTTTTAACTTCATTTTAGTTGCCATCAGTTTCTATGAAATGGGATTAGTTAAGTCTACAAAATTGACAATTCCTTTCTTTTCATTTCTTAAGCACAATACTATTATGACAGGAATATACAAACTCAGAATTCAGAAAGGAAACCAAGGATGTTGTCATTTACTTTCACAATATTCAATGTTCTCATTGTCCTATTTGAATTGTTGGCTCATTTTTATTAATTTATAATTAAAAGCATGCTTAAGGGAGCTTACACTCAAAACAAGATAGACAAGGCTCCTTAATCATTCTGTTTAACCTAAGGTTGACAGCTTCCAAACTCCCGAAAATATCTTGGACGAGTCATCCCACTAATACATTTTCTGTCAACAACTGACCTAATTAAACAATACTTGGTTTAACTTTTTCCGTTTATTGTGAGGAATAGCACCTTTCCTCTTTTCTTTTTCTTAAGTGAGTTAATACCCTAAAACCCCCTTAAACCATTATATTTTTGGCAATTTTTTATTTAAACTATTCGGTGTCCCCAAAATTTTCCGAACTATATTGTTGTTGTATTAAAACCCTCTTGTCGCTAACCTGGCATAACAAGTGTAAATACTCGCTTGGAAGCGCGTGACAACTGAAAAAAGCCATCAAAATAGCCCACCTAACAGAAAATAATGGCTAATCAGCCTAACCCTCTTTCAAATTTATTTTTTGTAATAAATATTCTTCTTATTTCAGTTATATCCATCTTTCTTCCTCATTTTTCACCATTCTTCCTTATTTTTTCTTTTATCTTTCTTCTTTGTTTTTCACCTTCTTCTTTATTTTTTTACCTTCTTTCTTCAGTTGTCCATATGGGTTTCCTCTGAAATTATTTATTCTCTTTCTTATTTTAG
The DNA here is from genome assembly GCF_001879085.1 of Nicotiana attenuata. Taxonomy (NCBI): domain Eukaryota; kingdom Viridiplantae; phylum Streptophyta; class Magnoliopsida; order Solanales; family Solanaceae; genus Nicotiana; species Nicotiana attenuata. Next base: position 58,726,400 of record NC_031999.1, on the reverse strand, counting down.
TCTTCTTTCATGTCTTACACATATTGTTGAAAGAATACCAATTTAAATCTTCGTATTAAACTCAACACTCTATAAAGAATAAAGTCGAATCTCTTAAACCTTCTTTATGTAATATGAAATTAGAGAATGTAATTGCTGGGCAATTAATTTTTTATTTGCGAATTTTATTTTGTGTAATCTTTTTTATGTAATATAAGATGACTTTTATGAAATGCAATATTATATGCCTTTATTTATATTATTATTGTGCTATATAAAATATAGTTCAGGGGAGTTTTGAGGACACCAGATAGTTTAAGTAAGTAACTGACAAAAAAATAATAGTTTAGGCGGGTTTTAGGCTAAGTTAAATAGGCATGTGTAGTGCTACATGGCACGATTTTTAGACAATTAGGAGCGCGTACTAGATGCACCTCTAAGAATGCAACTGGGGAGGAGGGGGGTTAGGTTAATATGAATGGCAATATAGTTCAGGGGGTTTTGGGGACACCGAATAATTTAAATAAAAAACTAACAAAAACTTAATAGTTTAGGGGGGTTTTAGGGTATTAGCTCTTCTTAATTTAAGTTGTTTGAAAAAGGAAAAAAAAGAAAGAAAGGAAGAAGCAATTCACTTTCCTTGGATATTCAAATATAGAAAACAATATCTGGTGAGAGAAGCTCTCCTTCTCTCTAACTTCCCTTCCAAATTAACCTCATCTTCATTCCATGTCCCAACACACTCTAGACCCTACCCTAATGGACATATCTATACCTCCAAATCCTCCAGATCCATTGGCTGATGCTAGATCACTAGCAGATGAGAGATTGCCCTCTTTCAAGGATAAACTCTTATCCCCAGACCCAATAAAATTTATTCATGGACAACACGTTTCCTCTTTCCCCATTACTAATGATTGCTATGAGGCCTTGCCTGCGACTCCTCTTCAAGATGATTCAACATCCAGAGATCATGCTATTGTTCTCTCAACCGAGGAATTGCAACGTCTATATAAACCATGGAAGTTCTCGGTTATTATCAAATTATTTGGTAAGCGTATCCTTCATCAATATCTCAAAAAGAAGCTTCATGAGCATTGAAAACCTACAGAACAATTTCCTCTCATTGATCTTGGTAATGATTTCTATATTGTTAAATTTTTTCAAGAAGCCAACATGGCCAAAGCTCTTCATCAAGGATCATGGTTCATCAATGATCGTTATTTATCAGTTAAAAAATGGGTCCCTAATTTTGTTGCTTCTACGAAAAATTAAACATCTCTGCCATTTGGTTAAGACTACCCCAACTCCCTATGGAGTTTTATGATAGTACCATTCTTACTAAAATTGGTAATAAAATTGGCAAGCTCTTAAAAATAGATGCTTGCACCTCCGCTACTTTAAGAAGTAGATATGCTAGACTATGTGTTGAATTACCTCTAGAACACCCTGTCCGCCCCTTTATCTATATAGGTTCTCATAAGCACCCTATTCACTATGAGGGAGAAAATTTTCTCTGTAAAGGGTGCGGTAGATTAGGTCACACTAAGTCCAATTATGGCTACGTCTGTAAAGATCCTCCCACAAATGGTTCTTCTCCGAAATCTACAGGAAATCCCTCTACTCACATTGAGGAGGACCAATGGAAGGTGCTTTCCTTCTCCAAATAAAAAGATCAACACGTTAAAGACAATTTGCACTCAAAAGCTTCCACAAAGAATGCCGACACTAAGGATGGCTTTGGAATCAAAGCTAAAATATTTGATGCCACTATTGAAAAATATATTAATACCCAAAATCTAATCTACACAGAGAAGATCTCCTTAGGCACTACTCCTAATCCTACTACTAAAAACTTTAAGTTAGACATAGGCAATAAATTTGATGTTTTAGACACGTCATATACTAATCCTCTAACATATACTACTAATATACAAAACAACATTTTAAGCCAAAACAGACAAAATACTCCTTCGACATTTTTATGCAAAATCCGGTATGCATGGAAGGTCACATCCTCCATGTGGCTAACGATAACATTAATAAAAACCCTACCAGCCACTTGGCTTCTCACAATCTCTCCAATTCATCCACCATCCACGGTTTGGATATTAAATAGCTAGTAAATAATTTCATGGCAAACGACATCCCTAATCCTTCAACGGTTATAAGCCTTACGCAAACCCACTCAGAAACCATGCAAATCGATAGTAAATCTTCCATATCTATCTCTCAAGATACTATTACTCAAGTGCCCTACGAAGCCCCTGATTTCATAAACCCCTCACACACTTATAATGCCTCGTCTACCACTACTTCTTCAAAGAAGAACAAACCTTCTCAGACTTCCACGCCTAAATCACCCTCAAATGGACAACCTTCCTCCTCTTCCTCCTCACAACAACCCCCTAATCTACTCAACCACTCCTCTCCCAATGAACCATCAACCTCAATCTTGGTTGGGAAGGGGAATTCTGTGGCATGCGGCATCCTTCAGTCTAGAGATAGAAGGTCGGGAGGTTGCCATAATCCTCCAGAACTCAAACTTCCTAGCCCAGTTGATCATGGAGGGCATGAAACTAGCAATGAACAATTATTTCAACCAAACTTCGCTAACCAACATCTTGGGCCCAATCACCCCAAATGTTTCTCTAGCTTTAATCCAAGCCATGCAGGCCCATTGGGGTCTTCCTGCTCACTTCGACCCGACCTATGGGCATCAACCTCTCGAAAACCTACCTTTTTTTCCACCTCAAAATCATGTGAATCCAATCTTTCTAGCCTGGCAAGTAGCCAACAAAATTCAGCAGGTGAACAATCCTGTGATGCCCCAGAATTAGGAGATCCCTGCTCCAATGGATGTACAACCACCTCCCAACATACAAAACATAGGAAATTCATTACCAAGAGAAGTGGAGGCAGTAGCAAGGTAAGGGAATCTCGAATAGAGTTTAAAAACCTCAGAGAAATAGCAATATTGCTCTACAAGGAGAGGCGAGACAAGAAGTCTATCATCAATTGCCCAGCATCATTATTCAAATGCTCAATGGACATCAGGCTTCCACTAAACCCAGCAGCAGGAAAATATGCGGTGGTGCTCAACCCTTCTCTGAGGGACGGCCCACCTTTACGTTTGGAGGAGAACCAGGGGAATCACAACATGCAGCCTTTACAAATGACTCGTCCAAATTAACTTCATAGTTTAGAAAGTGAGAGGGGCTAACAATGCCAACTTTCGTAGAAATTTTAGGGAAATCATTGATACCCATAGGCCCTGTTTGGTTGCTCTCTTAGAGACTCGTATGCATGATCATGTTGCTATCCAACATGAATTCAACTTCTCTGAAATGATGGAGGTTCCTGCTGATAGCCGTTCTGGAGGAATTGCTATCATGTGGATGCATAACATGATTACAGTAGATAAGGTAGTTAGAGAGGATCAGGAACTGCATGCGATGATCAAGGTACTTCCCAGTCAAAGCCCTTGGCTCTTAAGTACAATCTATGCTAGCACTAATAGTTATAAACGTAATTTAATATGGCATAACCTTAATACCATCTATGATAATTACAAAGTTCCTTGGCTTGTGACAGGCGACTTCAATGATGTATTCTCATCAGATGAAAAATTGGGGGGTGGGGGGGTCGCCCGATCAATTTTAATAGAACCACTAGGCTTTGGAATTTGATTAAAAATTGTAATCTTTTTGACCTAGGATTTAAGGGACCCAAATATACCTGGACTAATTACAGGAAAAGGAGTAATGATCTTATCATGGAACGTCTAGATAGATGCTTTGTAAATGAGGGCTGGATCAATCAATACCCTAATGCAATAGTGGATCACTTGCCTAGAACATATAGTGACCATAACCCACTTCTTATTAGGCTTAACCCTAAATTCATCCCTCCAAACTCTAGGCCATTCTGGCTTGAAACTATATGGTGTTCCCACCTTCAATTTTCCAGTCTTGTGAAAAATTGCTGGTATAATAGAACTTTTGAAGATGCTCTCCCTATTTTTAAACTAGAAGCCTCTAAGTGGAACAAAGAGGTTTTTAGAAACATTTTCAAGAAAAAGAGAAAACTTCTGTCAAGAATTAAAGGCATCCAAAACTCTCATAATTACCCGGAAAATATTTTTCTCCTAAACCTTGAAAATCAGCTTATAAAGAAGTATAATGATCTTCTTAGAATGGAAGAGGATTTTTGGAAACTTAGGTCACGAGTCAATTGGCTCAATAATGGTGAGGCCAACATAAAGTTCTTTCACATTTCGACCTTAATCCGTAGAAGAAATAATAAAATATCTCATTTCAAAAATGAAGATGGAAACTGGATAGATGATCCCTCTGAAATTTCTAATCACGCCCTTAAATATTTCGAAAACATATTTACCACCTCCCTCTTATTTTCTAATAGGGCAGATATCATCAATTCCCCAAAGTCTTTTGATAATCTGGACCTTAACACTCTTGATAGTCCTGTCACCAGCCAGGAAATTTCAAATGCTATTTTCTCTTTCAAACCCATGAAAGCCCTAGGACCGGATGACATCCATCCTTTTTTCTATCAAAAGTTTTGGTCTGTGGTAGGGAACTCTCTTATAAACTATGTAAAAGATATTTTCCATAAGCAAACAATTCCTGAACCTCTTAACTATACTCATCTCTGCCTAATCCCAAAAATGCCCAATGCAAACCTTCTAAAAAGATTTCGTCCAATTGGCCTTTGCAATACTATCTACAAAGTAATTACCAAGATAATTGTTTAACCAAAAATAAGGATTTTGATCAAAGCTTATTTCAAGAAGAACTCGGGTTACTGATAATCAAATAAAAATATGAATAAATGATGTAAAAAATAGTTGAATAGAAAGCAAAGTAAATCTGTGTATGCCAATAATATTTCGTCCCCTTACAAATGATCAGCTTTCCCCTTTTTATAGCTATCTCTAGGTAATACGTTTTGTTTCTGTCATAATAGATCCATTATTGACAATCAATGGCATTTAATGTAACGTTATAAATGGTAATCATATTTTGATTTAGTACAGATTCCCAAACGTTTTCCGTAATTAATGCCTATTGATTATTGACAATACATATCTATACCCTTTTGTGCTACCAGGTTCATTCTCTTAGCTCGACCTTCGGTCATAAAGAGGTTCGAGCATTTATCTTCCTTGAATCTCTTGAATTCCTGCCCGTGCCTGTTATATCTCGTGCCTCTTTATCTATTCTTTGCCAATTGTCATCTTTTGACCAGTCTACGTGTCGTGACATGTCACTTTTCAATCAATTCTATATATGAACTTAATTTTTCTCAATACAGATAGTCCCCCCACTTGCCATTTATTCATCAATAGAATATTTGGGAAGTGGATTTTATTAAAGCTGGAATATTTGCCGCCATTAATTCTTCTTTGGAACTGACGCTTCATTTGCCACTTCCATTTAATATTCACAACACGTGGCATCTCCTGGTTGGTTCTGCAACTTTTCAGCATTTTTAAGGCTTTTTTACGACTTCACCAATTACAAAACGACAGTTCTCATTATGACATTTCCATCATTACACCCTTTCCTTTGACGATTGCTTTTGAGTATAAATATACGTTTTCACCTTTGTCTTTCTCACAAAAAGTTTTAGAACATTCAATTATTGTTTCCTTCTTCCTCGTACTACTATGTCTTCTTCAAACCCTAACCCTAGGAGAGTTCCCATCGTTGACAACCTTCCTCTTGCTCCTGTTAGGAGTAGGAGAGGAGGTAGACTTCGTAGTTTAGGGTCCCCATCATCGCGAGGCACTTCTCTTCCTTCAACAAGTTCTACACCCCCTTCTAGAACTAGAGGTTCTCCTTCTCAAAGGTCTTCATCTAGAGGTAAAGAACCCACTGAACGTCTTCATAAACCTTTGGTAGATGAGATTGTTCCCGCTGAACTATCTTTCTACAATGATAGAGAGTCTATTAGAAACCAAGTTTCTTCTATGTCTTCTTTAGATCGTGCTGATATTTACCCAACTCAGATCACTAAAGGTTTGATTTTCGTGGTTCGTAGGGATTGCCAATGGAGTCATGATTTTCCCATTATAATTCCTAATGCAAACCAAAGAATCACTTCTTATTTAATGGGGTTTTCTTTCGTATATACATACCCTTTTACTTTGAATTTCAAATCTCTTATTGACCCGATTATCCTCGAATTCTGTCGTTTTTTCGATGTTTGCTTAGGTCAAATTGGCCCTATCGTGTGGAGGGCAGTTGCTTGTTTGAGGCATTTGGCCAACATGGTTGGCATGCCTTTTACTTTCTTTCATTTAATTCATCTTTATTCTCCCAAACTCTTCCGTCAAGGAATTTTTACTTTAGTAGCGAGAAGCAAAAGAGTTCTGGTTAGCCCAGAGGACGATAAGGACCGTGGCTGGTACGCCAGGTTTGTTGCTGCCCCCACTGTTGGTTTAGTGGGTGAAGAAAATGTTCCATTCCCTGAGAAATGGAATTATGCACGTGAGTTTTCTTTTGTAACTTTTCTATGCCTCTCTTTTTTATTTTTGATGATTGTCATTTTAACTTCTTCTTCTTTTTCAGCAACCATGGGAATTGTTGATGAAATTCTCAATTTCCGTGGTTGGGTAGAAAAGTTGTTAAGTGTTGCTCCGATGGAAGGTAGATCTTGGAAAAACCTTTCTCATCGGTTTGGTTAGAAAGTGAAAACTCACGGTAAGTGCTTTTCCTTCTTATTTCTATTTACTTCTTTCCTTAAAACTTATTTTAATCCTTTTTTTTTATCAGGATTTCCGATTCGAGGCATAAGTGTTGAGGCCGTCATAGCTTCCAAAGTTTCTTTGGAGAAAGCCCAAGAGATTGTTCTGGGTTCTTCATCGAAAAGGAAGGCCTCCGCTGATCAAGATTCTGAAGAAGAGGAAGAACAAGATGAGGGTTCTTTGATAAAAAGGCCACGAGCTAGAAGACGCATTATTTCAGATGATGAAGCATCTCCCCCTCGTTCTGTTCTTCCCACGAGCCTGTTGAAGCCGCCTTGGTGATTTCGATGAAGATACTCCCGCGGCTGCTCGTGACTCTATTTCTCAGCTTTTTGCCCGTGGGTTTGATAATGAAAATTTGGGTCCAATTTCTGATGAAGTGCCTCTTGCCTCTTCTTCCATGTCTGCTCCTGTGAAACCTTCTTTGCCAGTCGTGACTGTTGCCGTTGCTGCTCCTCCCCAGGCTGTTTTGACTCCCTCTACAGTTCCTCCTACAACCGTCCATCACACTGAGGTTGGTTCCTCAAGTGGAGGTGAAGTTATGAGGCAAGTTATCATCGAGGTTCCTGCTGACGGTAACCTTTTGAGGAAATCAGGTCGGGCTGATGTGTGGTTGAAACCTCTGATTGGTCCAGTTGAGAAAGCCAAGCTTGAGAGTCATAACTCTTTGACTTGGATGAATGACATAGTGCAATCTTCTTTAAAGGTATTCTTTTTCAAACTTTGCCTCACTTTTTTTTTGTTCTTACCCCTTTTTTTATATTAGATCAATCTAGTTGGCACGGAGATGATGAATAGGGTTTCCCACACAGAGCAATTAATGCATGACTATCAAATTGAAGCGGACAACTGGAGGGTGTAGTATGAGAGTCTCCAAATTGACATGGAAGTGTTATAAGAGAGTAAGCGTACCTTGGAGCAGCAACTGAAGGTTTTAAGCTCAGAGTTAACAGTCAAGAAGGCATGCTCGAGTCAAGCTGATAAGGACAAGAATTTCCTTGAAACATCTTTCTCCGAGCACCTTTCTAAAGCTAGTGAAGAAATCAGAGAATTGAAGGCTTTGCTAAGTAAGAAAGAAGCTTATGCTGGTGAACTCGTACAAACACTTTCTCAGACCCAGGAAGATCTTCGTGAGTCTTCTACCAAGGTCAGCTTTTTCAATCGCTCTTTGCAAGCTTCTTATGATTCTGTCCTGGCTGAAAATGAAAAACTTAAAGACGAGATTGATCAATGGGAGAAAGATTACGAGATTCTTGAAGATAAGACTGCAATTGAAGTGAGTTGGGCAATTCTAAACACCCGCCATGATACCCTAATGGAAGTTAGCCAAGAGGGCTTTAGTTTGGATGCCGAGTTAGCCAAAATAAAATAGACTATTGAAAAAACTCAGCAAGGCCAAGACTTTCCTTCTCCCATGGCTGATATTCCCGAGCACATCGAAGATGAAATGGGTACGGTGGATGCTCCAACTCCTTCAAGCCATCCCGAACCTTCTGCTGCTCATGACTCTATTTCAGATCCTTCTTCAGCCCCTCAGTGAAAAGTTTATGATATGTTACTTCTCTTTTTTTTTCTTTGTGGAATGTGGTTGTAACCCCGGTCCCATTTGGGGTTTTTCTGAAAAGATAAGTCCCCATATCTTTTCGGGGCACTTTTGTATAAAGGACAAATAGTTTATGACTAAGTTTGTACTTAGTCTGAGCTTTTTAATATTAAGAAGTTTTCTGTTTAACTTAGTTATTTTGAGCTTTTGTTTCGCTCGTTTTTGCCTTTATACTTAAGGACTTGTTAATTAATTCGTGGGTTTATGTTTTACCCTTTTTTGCATTTTTGTTTCATGAAATGCTTTATTAACTTCGTGGATGTTAAAATCACACATGATTTTTATAAAAGAGGGCCCTTTTATTTTCGACACTTAATGAAGAAGACGTCTCAACTTCATAATGGTGTAAATATACGATAAAAGAAAGAGGAACACACATGTTTCTTGAAATAACTTTGATAAAATTTTCATTTGAACTTTGTCGAGTTCAAACAATATCTTACATGTGTTCAAATAACTTTTATAACTTTTCTCGTAACTGTTTTCTTTTACAACAGATTTCAAAAGAGAAAATATAACTCAAGGTTTTCCTTTGCAACCTGTTTCTATACATTTCCTTTAACCTAATTTTTTAAATCTACAAGGTTTTTCGAATGGCTTTGTGTTATTTGGCTCGTGACTTTGCTCTGAACTTGACTCATTCGATGAGTAGACTTTGAGGCTTTGAATTGTACTTTCGACTATCTTCTTAGTCTTCTTTGCCTTCTTTATACGTATGCCGTATATTATATAGTCCCCCAAGTGTTTGAGCTTTGAAGTATGAAATCTCGAGCACTTGTTTATTCCTCTTATTTGGTCCTTTTCTTGAAAAGGAAAAAACATACGGGACTCGGAGATGCGATTATAGATGAAGACTGCTAAATCCGTTTGAATTTCTATCAGAATAAATTGTAACCCTAGATCGGGAATTTATATTTTTCCGCGTGTCTTGCAGGTCGTGACTCATCATTTAGTATGGGTTAGCTTTTTTCCTATCATCTAAAATCGTTAGTAAAATTTTAATAATTCAAAAAATAAAATTCGAAAATGAGGGTACCTGCCCGTGGATACTTCTTTTCCTTAGAAATAATATCTCTTCAGATGACCGGTATTCCAATGTGAAGGTAAAATCTTACCATCCATTGTTTCCAGCTCGTATGCTCCCTTTCCTGCGATACCGTGAATCTTATAAGGTCCTTCCCAAGTTGGACTTAACTTTCCCGCGTTAGCCACTCTCGTGGATTGAAAAACCTTTTTGAGTACGAAGTCCCCAATTTTGAAGTATCTTAGGCAAGCTTTCCGATTATAATATCTTTCCATAACCTGTTTTTGTGTTGCCATTATGATTAACGCAGCTTCCCTCCTTTCCTCAAGTAAATCTAAGTTTATTCGCATTTCTTCTTCATTGGAGTCCTTAGTTGCTTGTGTATATCTCGTGCTCGGCTCCCCTATCTCGACTGGGATCAAGGCTTCAGCTCCATATACCAGTGAAAATGGTGTTTCTCCCGTACTTATTTTTGCTGTTGTGTGATAAGCCCATAAACACCAGGTAACACCTCTGGCCAATTGCCTTTAGATTCCTCCAATCGTTTCTTCATATTGTTGATAATGACTTTATTCGTCGATTCAGCTTGTCCATTACCCACCGGATGATAACGTGTTGAGGTAATCCTTTTGATTTGCCAACTTTGAAAAAACTCCGTGATTTGCGCGCCTTGCCTTTTGCTTGTGGTAGTGCACCCACGATATCCATCCCCCACTTCATAAAAGGCCACGGTGCAATGACTGGATGTAACAATTCTATGGGTCTATGCATATTGTTACTGTATCTTTGGCACTTGTCACATTTAGCTACAAAGTTTTCCGCTTCTTCTTCCATTTTGGGCTAATAATAGCCTGCTCTAATCATGGTTTTCACTAAAGATCTTACCGCATGATTTCCACAATGTCCCTCATGTATTTCTCTCATCACATAATCTGTTTGAGAAGATCCGAGGCATCTTGCTAAAGGACCACCGAACATTTTACGATAAAGATTGCCTTGCTTTAAACAGTAGCGAGCAACTTTTTTACGAAGTGCGTGAGCTTTTTCCTTGTCTTCAGGGACAGTTCCATACTGCAAAAAAGCGACAATCTCGTTCCTCCAATCCCAAGTTAAATTATTGAAATTTACTTCATTTTTATCTTGATCAAATACTGAACGGAATAGATGTATTACAGAAATATTTTCATCATTTGTTACTTCTGCCGCAGATGCAAGATTAGCTAAGGCGTCTGCCTTAACATTCTCCTCTCGTGGTATCTGCACAACTTTCCGGGTTTGGAATTGTCTCACCAGATCTCGTGCCTTCTCCAGATATTGCTGCATTCTTGCCTCCCTGGCTGTATAAGTCCCCAGCATCTGATTAACTACAAGCTGCGAATCGCTTTTGATTACGACCTGCTCTATGCCAAGTTCGCGTGCCAGTTCTAAACCTGCAATCACAGCTTCATACTCTGCTTCATTGTTAGTCACAGGATGCCATTTTATAGCTTGTCGTATGGTTTCACCCGTGGGTGGTACTAAAACAATTCCCAGACCTGCTCCTTTCACATTTGATGAGCCATCAGTAAATAAGGTCCAGGTTCCTAGATTAGATCCATTGAATACTTGTAGTTCTTTTTCTGCTTCTAGTTGCATCCCTTGACTAAAATCGGCCAAAAAGTCTGCTAACACCTGTGATTTTGTTGCAGTTCTAGGTTGATATGTGATGTCATATTCACTCAATTCTATGGCCCACTTGGCTAACCTACACGATAGTTCCTATTTGTGTAATATATTACGCAAGGGATAAGCAGTCACTACAAAGATAGGGTGGCATTGAAAATAAGGCCTTAATTTTCTAGATGCCATGATTAATGCAAGTGCTAGTTTTTCTAGTTGAGGATACCGTGTTTCCGCATCTAATAATGATTTGCTAACATAATAAATTGGAGACTGTTTACCTTGGTCTTCACGAACCAAAACAGCACTTACCGCTACTTCTGAAACAGCTAAATAGACAAGCAACCTTTCCCCATCTTTTGGTTTTGCGAGCAACGGTGGATTTGACAGGTACGTCTTCAAGTTTTTGAGTGCTTGTTGACACTCCTCAGACCATTCGAACTGATCTTGTTTTTTAAGAGCTGAAAAGAATTTAAAGCATTTTTCTGAAGACTTAGAAATAAATCTCCCCAAGGCTGCAATTCTTCCCGTTAGTCTCTGCACTTCCTTCTTATTTGTAAGCATGTCAGGAATTTCTTCAATGGCTTTGATCTGCGCGGGATTTACTTCAATACCACGGTTAGAAACAAGAAAACCCAAAAACTTACCTGATGAGACGCCAAATGCACATTTCTCGGGATTTAGCTTCATATTGAACTTTCGTAAGATCTGAAATGTATCAAACAAATGTGGTATATGGTCCCCTGATTGTTGAGATTTGACAAGCATATCATCTATGTAAACTTCCATAGTTTTTCCTAGATGTTCCTGAAACATCTTGGTCACCAACCTTTGATACGTGGCACCAGCGTTTTTGAGACCAAAGGGCATTACTTTGTAACAGTAAGTCCCCCTGTCTGTTATAAATGAAGTTTTTTCCTCATCTAGGGGATCCATTTTAATCTGATTATACCCTGAATATGCATCTAAGAAGCTTAACAATTCATGTCCTGCAGTAGCATCAATCAGTTGATCTATATGTGGTTATGGAAAAGAATCTTTAGGACAAGCTTTGTTAAGGTCGGTGTAGTCTACACAAACTCGCCATTTGCCATTCTTTTTTGGTACCACTACAGTATTAGCTAACCAATTAGGATACTTTACCTCGCGGATAGAGCCTATTTTAAAAAGTTTTTGGACCTCATCTTGAATCACTTGATTTTTGAAAGACCCCTGCTTTCTCTTCTTTTGTTTGATAGGTGGATATGATGGATCCTCATTTAACTTGTGAGTCATTACCTCTGGGGGTATCCCTGTCATATCAGAATGGGACCAGGCAAAGCAATCTACGTTAGTTTTCAAAAATTCGATCAACTTACCTTTCATTTCGTGGCTTAAGTTGGCCCCAATGTAAACTTTCCTCTCAGGCTTTTGTTCGAATAATTCTACAACCTCCAACTCTTCAATCGTTGTTTTGATATTTTCATTTTCTTCTGGTTCTTGGATGAAATCAGGTCGTGAGTCCATATCTGTTTGCCCATCTAGTTTTGTGGCTTGTCATCCTCAACTGGATTCTGTAATTGCTATTTTTCTTCGTTTTTTGTGCTTGAATCTTCTACAGAGTTGATGCTTCTAGGTGTTTGTTGATCACCACAGATTTGACGGATTCCCCATTGTGATGGGAATTTGATGACTTGATGTAAGGTAGATGGCACAACGTCCATTTCGTGAATCCATGGTCTCCCGAGAATCATATTGTAAGCCATATCCATCTCTACCACCTGAAATTTAGTATCTTTGATAACTCCTTCTGCGAAGTTGTAAGTATTACTTCTCCTTTTGTTACGACGCTAGAATTATTAAAGCCAGATAAAGTATGTGCCTTGGGTACTAACTTATCTTCAGCTTGCATCTCGCTTAATACTCTTAGCAAAATGATGTTCACGGAGCTATTTGGGTCAATCAAAACTCGTTGTATGTTAGTATCATGTACAATTAGAGATATTACCAGTGCATCGTTGTGTGGAGTTGGTATGCCGTCCGCGTCTGCATCATCAAATGTAATGCTTTCTTCCTCCAAAACATGTCGGACCCGCTTCCCGTGTGTAACTGTAACTTTAGAAATTTTCTTGGCTGCCGTATATGTCACACCGTTAATTCTTCGCCCCCGTTTATAACGTCAACGGTCCTTTCCGGAGAAGGAGGTTTAGGGGGCTCCTGCCTGTTCTTCATGTACGCTTGCTTACCTTTTTCGCCAAATAGTTCGGTAAGATATCCTTGCTTTAATAAATGGTCTACCTCACCTTGTAGCAATCTACAATCTGCCGTTTTATAACCATGATCATTGTGAAATTCACACCAGTGATCAGGGTTACGCCTATTTGGATTTGATCTCATTTCTTTTGGCCACCGCACCTTATCACCCATGTTACTTAATACCGCTACTAATTCTGAAATGCTTACATTGAAACTGTAACCGCCAATCATCGCCTTAGAGCTTCTATCATCACCGTGTATCTCCCGCGTGTCCCGCTCTTTTCTGAACCTTTAAGATGAACCTGATTCTCTATCTCTCGACCTACGATCGTACCTTGAGTTATCCTGTTTCGATCGTGAGTCTTTTCCCGCTGGTCCCATGTAAGCCTCGTATCTATTTTTCCCAAACCTTTTTTCAGTTTTAGCATGCTTTGAACTTACCCTCTCTTCCTTTTGAAGGTGTGTAATAGTATCTTTTTCTATCCGCAGCTTCATGCTGTATCTGTTGTAAACGTCATTCCAAGTTGTTGCTGGAAATTCCCGTAGGATTTCCTTGAGTCGCCTCGTGGCCTCCGAACTCTTCTCATTTAGATTGCTGGTAAATGCTATAGCTTCCCAGTTATCAGGTACGGGTGGCAACGTCATTCTTTCACGCTGGAATCTGTCTACAAATTCCCTGAGCAACTCTGAATTTCCTTGTTTTATTTTGAAAATATTTTCCATTCTTTTTTTGACTTTTTGAGCTCCCGAATGTGCTTTGATAAATGAATCTGCAAGCTCAGCAAAAGAATTTATAGAATTTTCGGGTAAAAGAGAATACCATGTTAATGCTCCTTAGTGAGTGTTTCACCGAATTTTTTGACCAATACTGATTCAATTTCCTGTTTGGTCAAGTCATTTCCCTTTACACCAGTTTTGAATGCAGTCACGTGGTCTCGTGGATCAGTTGTTCCATCGTATTTTGGAATATCGGGCATCTTGAATTTCTTAGGAATTGGGAGAGGAGCAGCTCTTGGCTTCCAAGGTTATTGCGAATATTTGTCCATATCTACTCCCTTAATTACAGGCGGTACTCCAGGTATTTGCTCTATGCAGTCACTTTGCTCCTTGAGCTGTTTCTGCAAAGTTAATACTAAATTTTATAAATCAGAATTGAGTATGTTACCTGGTTCTCCATCTCGAGACTCGCTGGGGGTTCCACTACTGCCCGAGTTAACAAGTCCAGAACGAGGGTTCTCCAAAGTGTTGTTATTTGGGGTTTGAGTTGGTGGTGCAACCGACAATTGGTTAGCGAAAGCCTCAAGAGCTTTGCTGACCTGTTGAGCGATTAACTTCTGCAAAGCTTCGTCGATAGCCTCATCGTTTTCCAATTGAGCATTTGCATTTAATTGAGATACATCAGGAGTTCCCTCCCGAGATTGTCGAGGAGAGCTTGGTGGGGAAGGGATTGGGGTACGATCATCTTATGGATTCTCCTGGAGTTGATGGGTTCTTTGGTTGTTCTCATTAACATTTGACATGGTTGATATGACAAAAAAAAGGTTAATTTAGGAAAGAATAGATTATCAGATTCCCGGTAACGGAACCAATTTGTTTAACCAAAAATAAGAATTTTGATTAAAGCTTATTTCAAGAAGAACTCGGGTTACTGATAATCAAATAAAAATAGGAATAAATGATGTAAAAATAGCTGAATAGAAAGCAAAGTAAATCTATGTATTCCAATAATATTTTGTCCCCTTACAAATGATCAGTTTTCCCCTTTTTATAGCTATCTCTAGGTAATACGTTTTATTTCTGTCATAATAGAGCCATTATTGACAATCAATAGCATTTAATGTAACGTTATAAATGGTAATCATATTTTGATTTAGTACAGATTCCCTAACGTTTTTCGTAATTAATGCCTATTGATTACTGACAATACGTATCTATACCCTTTTTTACTATCAGGTTCATTCTCTTAGCTCGACCTTCGATCATAAAGAGGTCCGAGCATTTATCTTCCTTGAATCTCTTGAATTCCTGCCCGTGCCTGTTGTAGCTCGTGCCTCTTTATCTATTCTTTGCCAATTATCATCTTTTGACCAGTCTACGTGTCGTGACATGTCACTTTTCAATCAATTCTATATATGAACTTAATTTTTCCCAATACAATAATTGCTAATAGAATTAAACCCTTCATGTCTAAGATCATAAGCCCTTTTCAAACTAGCTTTATTAAGAATAAAAGGGCGTGTGATAATAGCATTATTATTCAGGAAGTGCTCAACAAGTTCAAGAAAATGTAAGGGTTTAAGGCTAACATGATTACTAAATTAGACTTAGAAAAGGCCTTCGATTATCTGGATGGTCGTTTATTTACAGAACTCTTGTATACGTTAAATTTCCTCCAAAAATCACCAATCTTATTATGAATTGTATTACCGCTACTAACATTGATATTCTCATCAACGGCACTTGCACAAACTATTTCAAGCCTACTAGAGGCATTCGTCAAGGTGATCCTCTTTCTCCTTACATTTTCGTCCTTTACATTGAGATGCTATCCAGATATATAAATCACCAAGTCGATTGTGCTAATTGGGACCCCATTAAATTAAATCCAAGAGGTCCAGACCTATCTCATGTTTTCTTTGAAGACGACCTTACGTTGATGGCCAACGTTAATAACAAATCTTGTGCCACCATCTCTAATACCCTCTCTACTTTTTGTATTCTATCGGGACAGAAAATCAATTACAAAAATCAAAGATCCTTTTTTCTAGTAACTGTCCTCAACCTCTTCAAGAAAAAATTTCCAAATTACTAAACATTTCAGTTAGCAATAATTTTGGTAAATACTTAGGTTTTCCGATAATTGATAAAGCTCCTAAGCCTAAGGACTTCCTTTATATTCTTGATAACATGAGAACTAAGCTTGGTAATTGGAAAATTAATTGTCTAAACCTAGCGGGGCGAGCAACTCTAATACAATCCACTCTTAGTAATATTCTAAATCATGTCATGCAATATTTTCAACTACCCAAACAAACCCTTAAACACATGGATCGCCTCTAAAGAAATTTCCTATGGGATACTACCCAGGAAAGAAAATGTCTCTACCTTATAAATTGGGATACGGTTACCACTCCTAAGGGGATAGGGGGAATTGGCTTAGTCAAAGCCAACATAAAAAATAAGGGTTTATTAGCCAACCTTACATGGGGCCTTTATAATAATACAATGGCCCCTTGGGCTAAGGTTCTTATTAACCAATACTCCAATAAAACATCCCCAAAGAATTCCACCTTCATATGGAAGAACATTGTGCATGGATGGAGCCTATGTAATAAAGGCCTAGCATGGAATATAGGTGAAGGAGACCGTGTTAAACTTTGGAATAACAAGTGGATTTCTAACCTCCCCCCTCTTAGAACTTTGATCCAAGGCCCCCTTCCCATTAAAGAAGAAAGCATGCTAGTAAGGGATATCCTAGTCAACCACAAATGAAATTTCAATGACCTCTCCTTTTCTATTTCTAGTAATATCAAGGATGCCATACAAAGCATTCATACAAAAAGTTCTAGCCCCAATGATAAGACATACTGGTTTCTCACGACTAGCGGAATCTTTAGCAGTAAATCAGCTATAAGCCTTCTCACACCTTCTAAGGATCCCTCAATAAACATCTCCTGGATTTGGAAGCTAAAAATCCCTAGGAAAATAAGTTTCTTTCTTTGGCTTTGCTATCATAAAAAGCTTCCCACTAGGTCATATCTCCTTTGCATAGGCCTTAATATCGATGACCTTTGCCCAACCTGTAGAAAAGATAAAGAAGATATCACACACATCTTCAAGACATGCCCCATAGCTATAAGATTCTGGGAAAGCTTAGGTATCTCCCCTCCAAACTTAACTAATCTACATTGGCTCGATTCTATTAGACTCATGCAACCTATTAAATCTTTTCCCTCGCTGGATTGGAGGATATCTATGCTTACGGCCTTTGGCATATATGGCTCAATCGCAATAGCAATAACGTTAACAATGACTCTAAAGATGTCTCAGTCATGCAAACTCTTAACAAAGCTTCTGAGTTTAAGTACCTTACCTGTACCCAACACCCCTCCTTAAATGTCGAAAACATCACCATCATTTGGCACAAACCTAGCATAGGATCCTGCAAACTTAACTGTGATAGTGCTTATAATATAAATAATAACGTTGGTGGCTTGGGAGGAGTCATACGCGACAGTCATGGCCAATGGATTATAGGTTTTCAAAGACTCTCTAATGTCATTAGCAACACTCAAGCTGAGCTTCTTGCACTGGAAACAGGTCTAAGAGTTGTTGTACAGTTTAAGCTCTATCATCTTGAAATCGAAACGGACTCAACAGAGGTAATAAATCTTCTCAATTCTGATCATCAAATTTATAACCATATTATCTCTTCATGTAGGTGGTCAATGGCCCAGTTGGGGATCCCACTGCTCAGACATAACTTCCGAGAAGCAAATCAGTGGCACACCTCTTGGCAAAAGACAGTAAAAAGCTTAGGAATATGAATAAAACAATCATCCATCATGCACCTACTCCAGCGGTGGAGGCAGCAAAGAAGGATGATGCAGTGGGGAAATCCTACCTTAGACTTATATCGGAGGAATCCTGTATTAAGTTAGCTAGTATGGGGAATATTAATGCAGTTATTAGTTCTAGTGCTTTTGTAACATCTCTCAGTTTCGATCCCAATGGAATGGTTGGGAATGATCTATGTAATACTACTTAGTTTCTAATAAATTTCCTGTTTACAACCAAAAAAAAAAAAAAGAAAACAAAATCTCGTTTTGTCTTCCATTCCTAGTAGAGAGGATTTTAGTAGTACAGTTGGATGGCTATATGGATTATGATTACACATCTTATAATTCCCTACCCATTTCCCTTTCCTTTTTACTCTCCCTGTGTATTAATTTTTTTTTTGATAAGAAATAAAATTAACAAGAGTCTTTTTCTCTCTTCTAACTTTTCCGTAAGAATAAGGGCCCATTTGGCCATAATTTTTTTTTTACTTTTTTCGAAAAAAATTCAACTTTTTTTGAAAATTAGTGTTTCGCCATAAAATATTCAATTTTCATTTGAAAATGAATTTCGGAATTTTTCAAAAATTTAAAAAACTTCAAAAAACTAATTTTTAAAATTTTCACTTCAAATCACTCACAAAAACTCAAAAGCAACCCAAATTATATCTATATCCAAACATAATTCTAATTTTCAAATACCATTTTCACTTGAAAAAAAATTTCACTCTTGTGTCCAAACGCCCATTAAGAGAACAAAAACACCAATTCTCCTTTCTTCTCACTCAACTTAGATTACAAGGCTCAAAATATACTTTACCCCCTCAACTTGTAAAAAATTTCCTTAAACACCTAAACTACACGGCTGACTGATTTCACACCTCATTTTACCAAAATATGATACGAATGTGAAGTTAGATGTATTTATACTAGTCTACTTTTTTCGGTCACTATTCATCTCACAAAAGAATAGCTTTGAAAATATGATCTGTTTGGCTCAAAAGTTAACAATATACTTTGTAAGCTAGAAAATAATTAAAAGTAAGAAAAGGGTAAATCGTAATCAAATATAATAAACCTAGAGATGCAAAGATGATATTATCGTTGTAGATCTAGTATTGCAAAGTGATAATATGAGCTCAGTAAGATACGTTCGTTTGAGGTAGAGATAGAGAGAGAAAGCCAGAAAAATGAGAGAGTTGTATTAGATCAGAATCCCCCCTTTACAATGTGAAGGTCTCCTTTATATAATAAGAGACCTTCCTCGAAAGAATCAAAAAGTTACAAAGACAGGTAATGTCTCCCTAGTGAAGACACTGAGTCCTAAACGATGTCGCTTTTGTCCCCACGTTCGAGTCGTACCCGCTACGTTAGTCGGCGTATACTCACTGGGCGTACCCACTGGCGTAGAGATGCTTAGGGTCAAATTTGACCCTATACAGTTAGTCTCTCCGCTCGTTGTAGACGCATTCGGTGGGCGTCTTCGATGGGCGGAAATGCGAACCTCGGCTTAGGAGAATTTGACCTCGACTAGGGACGGCAATATGAATGAGGTGAAATATATGACGTTGTTGAGCCACTGACGCGCGACTTCCTTTTTGGAATGACGCCATCGCCTGTATGCATCATTATTATATTTGCCCCCGAGGCGGTTCAGAGGATGATGTGACATTTTGGTTTCCCGCGCACGTTTTGAATCATGACTCTTCGATTTCTGTGCAACTTATCCCTATAAGTAGGAGAGAGGTTCGATTCGATTCAACTTTCAAGCCTTCGGAAAGCATTTTCTGATTTACTCCTTTGACTTTCTTCCCTGTAACCGTTATTTCGTGAGGGACTCTCCCACTTCTGTTGAAACCACACTTCCTATCGTCGGTGTTTCGTTTCTTACGTAGTGTAATCATGACAAAACGTGGACAGAGTAGNCTGCTATGTGTGGCTGCTGAGCGTGAAATGTTAAAAGGGGTTAGCGACGGGGAACTATCCCGGAGGGTTGCCGGCGCGGCCTTGCAGGTACTTTTTGATTTTCTTCATGTACCGTAAAGTAATTTTTGATGCATACTGACTTGCCTTTCCTCCTTTTCCTCTTTTTTAGACTCTCATCTTGGAGGTACAGAGGGGGCAGCGAGCGCAAAGGAAGGCGGACCTTTAACAAGGTGGTAAAGAAATATCGGCGGTGCCGCGTCAAGCATCAGGCGCTGGCGGACCTACTCAAGCAGGACCCGGAATTTCGGGTTTTCCGTGAGGGTTTGGAGCAGTCGGAGGCCCAGCTGAAACAGAGGGTGGCCGAGCTGGAGCAGATCGACGAGCAACTGATGATCGCCCTGGCTCGGAACATTGAGCTGGAGACTCTTCTTTAGTCTAAGGAAGAAGATTGGAGGTTGGCCGTGGGGTAGCGGCGGAAGCTGCTGATTTGCGGATCAAGGTTGCCGCTATGACCACCGAACTCGATGCCAAGGCGGCTGAGATTGAAGTCCTCAAGCGGACTGCTGCACCAAGGCCTGATGAGGATGCGCATCGTGAGGCGCATGATATGTGGGTGTACGCCGAGGCCAGATTGGTCGTATTCGAGGAGTTCTTAGCTGCAGGTCGAGCTACTGAGGCGGAGGTTCAAGAGCAACGACGCATAGCCCGTGTCGCCCGTGAAACTTGTGGGTATAGTTCTGATTTCCCAGACCGGGCGGGCTATAACTCCGAAGACGTTAACCGTCTAGAATCCGGCTCTTGGATCTCTGCGGCCTATAAGGCCGAGGACGGCGGTGGACGAGATGGCGGTCCGACGGGGGGCGGTGAACAGAATGGCGAAGCCCCTTAGGACTTGTATTCATTTTGTTTTGCTGTATTTGGAGACGTAAATGGTCCTTTTGTACATGTATTTTTGATGATAATGGAAGTTATACTTTTGCTGTTATTCTTTTCTTTTTGTACCTTTTATTTTCGGCCTTAATATTGTTGATGGCCTCAGCCGTGTGCGCAACTTCGACTATCATCGAGTTACTCACTGTCATAGTCGAGCTGGGTCGACTTATCGGCATCGATGGCCTTAGCCATTATACCGTTGATGGCCTTAGCCATGTGCGTAACTTCGACTGTCATCGAGTTACTTGCCGTCGTAGTCGAGCTCGGTCGACTTATCGGCATCGATGGATTTCGCCATAATATCATTTATGGCCTTAGCCATGTACGTGACTTCGACTGTCATCGAGTCGTTTACTCACCGTAGTCGAATCTAGGTCGACCGTTGGCGGCGATGGCCTTAGCCATAATATAATTGATGGCCTTAGCCATGTAGGCGACTTCGACTGTCGTCGAGTCGTTTACTCACCTTAGTCGAATCTAGGTCGACCGTTGGCGGCGATGGCCTTAGCCATGATATAATTGATGGCCTTAGCCATGTAGGCGACTTCGACTGTCGTCGAGTCGTTTACTCACCTTAGTCGAATCTAGGTCGACCGTTGGCGGCGATGGCCTTAGCCATGATAT